>NC_052357.1:10595037-10641484 GCF_009727055.1 Benincasa hispida
GTAGAGGTTGGGCAATGCATAGTCTCGAATGGGCCTATTGCTATCGTTTGCCAGTAGGTTTGGATTCGCCATGACATTGTTTTCATTTGGTGCTCCGTTTCCAGACTGCTCCGCCATATTGTTTTTATTTGGTTGTTTTTGTTGGCGGCTGTCTCTCAGTCTTCGTCAGAACATCCTCTCAATCTCTGGGTCGTAATTTGCCAGAGAATTAGAGCTGCAAAGAAATCAGAAAAATTACCGTTAGCACACTGAATTGCCGAAGTCCCTGGCAATGACCCAAAAAACTTGATACGTTATTTTATGTGGTGAAATTATGAAAGGAATTGCGGTGATGGAAATGCGTTGTGCAATAAGTTTTCTCAGCAGAATCCAAGTATAAATTCTATTGAGTTTCCTGGTAAGTCCAGGGTCGAACTCAGGGACTAGGAAAAATGGTATCCGGTGATAATTTGTAAGAAGACTTTGCGGTAACCAGTAAATCAAAGAGTTTTTTTGGGTTTTTGTTTGTGGAATGAAAAATATGCGGCGAATTTGAGAAAAGGTTGATTATGCGGTAGATACACTGAGTATGCGGAGGAACGGGTTGAGAAGGTCTTTAGCTAGCATTTCTCGGGAATGTAATCATGCTACACTCATGCGACAGCAAATTATTTTCCAATGCAAATGCGGTGCTCCTAGTTCTAGGACGCATGCGATGAATGCGGTAATGTCCATAGAGCTTATTCCTAAGTCTCTACTTCTTGCCTATGCGATGATGCAAGATGCACACAAAGACAAAGTGTCCACATACAATCATAACCTATCTCTAGGATGCATGCGATGCGTTGATAACAAACAGTGTTTATTCCTAAGCTCCTATCTCTTGATTATGCGTTCTAATCTGACTTTCCCGAGCCTAGATTCTAACCTGACTTTTCCAAGCCTAGATTCTGTCCTTAGACTACCCTTCTGAGTATCTCTAATGGACGAATGATGCATACATAATACAAGATAATTACATAAAATGAAGATCCCCAGTTATGCTAGCTAAGTGCTTCTCAACCCATTCGACAGATTTAGCTACTCATGCGTAATAAACAGAGAGTGAACAGATATAAAGAAGTAAATTCCATTTCTATAGATAAGTTCAAAGTACAAGATGACAATGGAAGATAAGGATAGAGAGCATGGTAGCAATCCCTTACTTCCCAAGGCTTTTACATTGTTACTCTATTCTATTCAAAAGATATTCCTGCTTCCGCAGGACTTGGCCATTTCTCTTATCTCGATGCTTCTAGCACTCTTCCAAGTTCACCGGAACGATCTCTCGGCACAATCTCGCTTCTCTCGCTTCCGCCTTCTAAATAAAAAAAAGAAACTAACAACAAGGCTACTTCTAACTATGGAGAAAATTATCTAACTGTCGAACTAGATGAACCCCTTCACTGAAGGTTACCTTCGGTATTTATAGAGCTTCTGGGTGAAAGGTTTCTTCTCTCTTATGATTGCACTGATGGGATGGAATTAATTCTTTGTCTGATGCGCCGAATATTTGTCACTGAAAAGTTGAGTGTACTTGCTACAATAGTTTGTTAGCGGCTTGTCAACTTAATTCGGAATCGATCGTCATCAGCTTTNATATTTGTCACTGAAAAGTTGAGTGTACTTGCTACAATAGTTTGTTAGCGGCTTGTCAACTTAATTCGGAATCGATCGTCATCAGCTTTCTGTCCCATCGTGATTTATTATGCTTTTTACCCAGATGTGCCCACCAAGTTGTGTCGGCTCTATGCGGCAATCCTTCTTGAGCAAATATTTGCGAGCACAAATCATCGCAAAGCCTTGCAGTAACGCATGCGACCGCAATGTTATGAACTTAATGCTTTTTTAACGCAATCTTATATATTTTATCAACGCAAACCTGCATTGTTTAATAACTTAGCACTGTAATAACATGCATTTATGGCCGTTATCACTCACACATGAAGTAACATCTTGCCTTTGTCTTCTCCAAGCATGAGTTGAAACTCATGTAGCTCTTCTCTTTGCATGTTGATCTGTAATATAATGAAGAGATTGGAGTGAAAATCGGGCATGCAATATATAGAGTTTTGAGAGAAAATTCGGGTTGAAGAATTGTTCTTCAACAAGGTTGTAGCAGTGAGCTTTCTCTTTCATCCCTTGATTCAAGCTTTTTTTGAGTCCCACAACTCAATCTAGAGCACCAAGAGAATAGTGGGGAAGATCTTGAGGTGGTCTGCAACAAGATATGGAAAAGATTGTAGCTGAAGAAGGAGCTTTAAAGAAGTTCTACAAGAGGTATGTCTTGAAACCCATTTTTCTACTAAAGCATACTTTATATTATGCCAAAGTTAGTGAATTTGAGTGCTTAGATGATCCTTGTGCTTTCGCTACTATTGATATAATCCTACATAGACTCTGTATATAATTCTATTGATACTAGAGACTTACATCTCACCTAAACGACCATAGGTGACACGACCTCAATTCTGAATGTTTTGGGAACGCCTGCCTTTGAGGGCGGTGCTTTGATTAGTATAAGTGAGAGTAGCCAGATTGTCAACTCAACATGCCTAGCTTTTTAGGGACTTGTCTTATCTGGGAGCTGGAAACTCAATCCATAAGATGGAATTCACTCCTTTCCCGAAGCAAGAATAAGTAGAGAGATTGCTCTCTTAAGGGCTGATTCCAAGACTTGAACATAGTGGCCACAGCTTCTCTTTGGAAGAGAAGACTCAGTCATAGTAGGACTATGACTTATGCTCATTAGAGGGATCAGTGGTACTTAAGAAGTTAGATGTAACTACAGAGGCATAATGGTTATTGGCCCATCTGTACTTACGAGCGATCTGTGAAGGGTTGTCACACTACTGATTGGTTAAGATGGACACATAATATATCTGTAGTAAGAAGAGTTCAACTATCGGTCTTTAGTGGAGTGACTGGTAGTTAACGAATGGTAGATCCCGTGATTAAAGAGTTTAGTCAGTTATTCATGTACCGTTGGAGCTTCGAGCTATAGGTCCATAAGGTCCCCTTGGTAGCTCAATGGATTCAATTGAGGATCAGTTCTTGGTGTTGATTTGAAATGTTCAAATTGACAAGAGGTATTTTGAATATATATGATATAATCGGTATGATGTATGAGATACATCTAGTGGAGATTGATGTAAATGAGATTTACATTAAGTACCATGGAATAGAAAAAGAACTATAATTTATATGTTTCATGAGATGAAATATTAAAAACTATAGATTATAAAATATAGTATGATAAGTTGGTTATCATTTATATTTATAATAATATTAATTTATTGAATAATTAATTATTTTTCTCTAATAACGAATTGAGTGAGTGGTTATTGGTGATCATAGTAACCGTGAGATAAAAGAAAAATGTTTTCCTAATTTTAGTAAGCTTTTACAAAAGGTTGAAATTTATTTTTGAGTTTTTCTCTCTCACAAAAAGAAACTCACAGAAGCTTGTCAAGTATACAGATTTATTAAGCGGCAGCTTGAGCGAAGTAAATGATCATGTAGTGTTTTGTAGGCGACAGACACTGAGCTAAATGATGAGCTAAACGATCGCTTAGCTTTTGCTAGACGATCGCTTAGCTTTTATCTAAACGATTAGGCATCGGCCTATGTGATAGGTTTCTGTCTTCTCCCACTTGCCCAATCGTGTACACGATTGTTCATTCTTCTTTGTCTGCCTTATTCCAAGTCCAAACAGAGCCCACCCTCTGGATTCTCACACCGAGAATATCAAGGTAACCTTCTTGGTGGTGTCATACTTAACTCAATACCGTCGAGGTTCTGTGGAGGCCGTTTGTGATGCTGGGGAGTTCGTGACCGAGGCTATCATTTGAGGACGAGCGTTGAAGTGTTCGTGCAGTGTTGCAGTCGTGTTGTTCGAGCGTTCGAGGTTGCTGTGTTTGAGCGTTTGTGAGCAAGGAGCGTGGAGACGAGTCTATAAATGTTCGTAAGATTCTCCTTGTTCATTTGTAGTTTTTCATGCTGTAATTTATGTATTTATTGCATAACTGTCTGTTTTGTGTACGACTGTAATTGTAATGTTCATTCATGATTGTAATTTAGAATCATCTATTTTTCGCTGCTCATGGAAATCTCAAGTTCGATTTCCTTCAATAGTTAACAAGTGTTGTTAACCATTTGTTTCATTTGAATGTCAATTTCTAATTGTCAAACATATAACTTTCATCATAGTGAGAAAGTTATGAAATAAACTTGACCTTTGTAAAGACTTACATAAAGTCTTTATTTTCGTACAAGATGACAAAATGAAAACTTATGAATCTTTCATAGTGGGAGAGCCGTACAGTGACTCAACCTACATTATGACTTATTATAAGTCAAAGCTGTCATACTAGATGACAAGTATTGAAGGAAAATGATAAGAAGAGAAATATTTTAAAGTCATAAATATGAGATAAAGTATTGTACTTAATCTCAATCAATCTTTTGTAGACTTTCATTGATGGGGCAACCTCAAAGGATATGCATGGGTCTACGAAAAGGAATCTTAGTGTCAGGTGAAAACCCACACTAGAGTTGTTGGGTGAAAATGGACTATAAGTCAATTTTCTACATAGTTTTACAGTAGAGTCTTTCTGGATTCATTGTTGCATATGAGATATTTTTTAATACATTCTTTTATGAAAAGGATTTCAAAGCATCCATACAATTTTAAGAATTTTTTTGATATAGTATCGTAATTAATGACTTTAAGCAATGACGGTATTCTTGTACAAATAAGAGAATGAAATGTGGATATTTATATGTTCTATATTGATATTTTCTCATTATAAATGAAGTAAAAATCAATTTACAAGTTTTGACTGTTCGACCAATTTCAAAATAGCTGATATGAAATGATTTTTTATATTAAAAGTCCACATACAGATGTTTAGGACATGTTCTTTAATTTGTCTCATGCATCTTACGTTTACAAAGTAGTTGTTTAATGTTCGATGCGATTGCTAAGGATGGAATGGTTATGTACCAATCTACAATGATGTTGATATGTCTAAGGAAAATATTTCTTAAGACATCTCAAATGTTGGGGGGGATATTAATAGTTACATGAGACTTCATTAAAATTAAATACACAATTGGTTGGTTTAATCAGTGAAATCAATGGTATGACCATTGAGTGTTGAAAATTAAACTTAAGAATAATGAAACTTCAATGTATATAGTTTAAGATTTTTTTTTTTTTTTTTTTTTTTTTTTTTTTTTTTTTTTTTTTTTTTTTTTTTTTTTTTTTTTTTTTTTTTTACGAGTTACACTATTTCATATTGGATTTAGAGAAATCCATCTAGATGGTATCTATTGGGCTGAGAGGCAGTATTTCCTATGTTTAAGGTGTCTTGAAATATTTGAAAACTTTTTCAAATATAACTTAATCTATTCACTTTATACGATAACGTGATTCAAGGATTAGTTTGGAGACCGTATGTAAGCATCTAGTAGAAGGAATAACATGGAATGTGGGTACATCTCGTTGGTGAACAAATGGTTCTTACTGTTGAGTTTTATGCCCTAAAACTCATATGTTAATTCACTAAATACTATTGTTTGTGTTATTTGTCTATTTTGTCTTAATAACCCTAAATCCAATAAACTAACATCCAAAAAAAAACTATATTTCCTTACTTAATTTGAGCTCATTGTTGAATTTTATGTGTTTATTGTATTATTTTGTAGGTATCGAACAATCAAAAGGTAGAATTAATCATTTGGTGAAGAACAGGATTAATTTGAAGCAATTGTGAGGTGATTTGAGCATCCGAACTTCAAAAGAGCAAAAATTATGAAAATGCCACTGTCACAGGGTTGCAATGCTAGCGTGGCGATTGCCTGACACTCTTCACCATTGCAACGCTAGCCTGACACTCGCCTAACGCTATAAGGCAGAATGTGCAGCATTGTAACGCTACCTGCAGCGTTGCGACACTACGATGATTTCTATAAATACTTCTCTTCGTCTTTAGGTCCAAATATGCTGAATTTTGGGGGTTGAACTGATGGAGGCCGAAGTCATACTTCAATGTTCTTCCTTTCCCTTCAAATTTTAGTATCCTTAGGTTAGTTTTTCTTTTTATTTTGGATTCTAATCGACGGATTGGATGTGTATCTCAGATTTGTCTATGAATTAAGAGGTAACTCCTACCTAATTTCTTTGAGCAAGAACCCTATGTTTAATTTCTTGAAGATTTTCTAATTAATTTAACTAAATTTTTGTAAACTCTTTGGGATGATTTGGTTGAATCTTAATGGAATTTTTATAAATTGATATGAAAAATTAGTTTATTGAAATTCTTATTTCAGAATCATCATAGCCTATGCAGATATTGATTGATTTAGTTACGCATATTAGGATAGCATGTATAAAGTCTAGACTTTTTCTGACCAAATGCATGTATGCCCTAATATAATCTTTTCCAAATAAATCTTGCTATAAGATATGGCTTTTTCGACATGTAGTGTGTCTCAACAATTGAACCCTTTTGTAATGCAATTCAATTTTAACTTGTATATCGCTAACAAGGAAGAGTTGTAAATTGAATTAGGGCTAATTTGGTTTAATATAGAATTTAGCTATCTGGGCTATTAGATTTTCTAATAGGTCGAGGGGTTGACAGATTTAGTGTAATTAATTTATGCCTAATGAAAGAAATTGCATAGGAATCTCTCTCTTGCTCTAGAAATTAGATAGATTCCTATTCTAGATTACATTTACCTTTTTATTTTAATTTCACACATATATCTCTTCCACACAAAACCCCCTATTTACCGCTCTAGTTAAAGCATTAACTTAACAAAAAAAATCACGCTTCCCTGTGGATCAATTGTGACTTACCACTGTTGCTATGTTTCAGTAGTAATAGGAGTAGTTCGATATATACAAATTTTATTTTGATCAAGTTTGAAGTTTATTAATGAAGTAAGTTTCAGGCCTGTCAATATACATGTGATGTTTATGATAATTAAACATATATATACATTGCCAACAAGAGCGTAGCTCAACAAACGTCCTCAATGGAGGACGTTTTCGCTGCAGGATCCGTCATCCTTTCAATTAGTATCTCAAAGCCAATTTCTTGGATCTTTGTTCTTCATATTTTTTTTTTTAAACAAAATCAGTTTAAAGGTGGGTTAATATTTTGTGTTTGAATGTCGGTTTGTAAAATTGGATGTTTTTTATTTTGGCACATAGAATACTTTAAATTTGATAAAATTGTAAGGGCCTGTTGTATGTTTTGGGAATTTTAACTCTTGCTTTGAGTTTGTAAGTCTGAGTCAATCGAAAGAGCAATGGTTGCTAAAGAGATCAAGAAGAAACAGAAGTGTTTGGGGCAAGTTCGGAGCCCAAAACGATGATGGAATGCTGGTGGCGTGTGCATGATGTTTCAGCTACAACTTTGACCTAATTTCCTTTGTAATATTTAATTAATATTAATTAATTAAATTAATATGATGTTATAATAATTTAATCAATTAATTTTGCATTAGGGTGCCAAAATTGGTCCAATTTTTGCTATTTAAATTAATTTAATTATGCATTGGATGGATGTTTAAATTAATATTTGAATTCATATTACATATTGTATGTCATATAGATTAAAAATACCCCTTTTAGAATAAATATGTACATGCATCATAATTAAATATAAGAGTTATATTTATAGATGCATGATTAAATTAGCATGCTCATGCATCATAATATAAGTGTTATGTTATTGGTGTATGATTAAACTAAGCATGTCCATACATCATACTATATATTAAACTTGTTATAATAAATAATGGAATGATGTATGTGAATGCTTGTTTTCATGTATGATTTATATAATTGTTATATTCATCAAATGAAAATAGAATTTGCATTGAGCATGACATTACTTAGATAAATATAAATGTTGTATTTAATCGATATCATTGGATGTAAATTTATAGGTCCTACGGACCGTGAACGGATTCGCCTCTGGCCTCTGGGAAAGCGTTAATATATAAGAGTTATAGTTTTAATGAGATAGATTAAAATCTATAATCAAGAGTTGCATGCAAACATAGGTCCAAATTAATTTTAAATAGTTCAAAATTGATTAACCTAGACTTATGTTATTTCTAATGTGATTAGGAACAAGTTAATCTTTTTTAATTTGTTTTAATAGGATTAAAATTAATTTAATTAAAATATTGAATTTATAAAATAATTGTCCATAAGGGAATTGTCTAAGGAATGTTCTATCTAGAATGAGGTATTTAAGCTGACGAAAACGGAACACCTCCACTTGGGAACCGACCTAGAATGTGAATTTGGAAAATATTTTCTGAGCATGCAATAAATGACTTATTTTATTAAAAGAGTTTAATAAATGAAATCAAGTATTGTTAAGTTATTCAATATAATTGCTATATTGAGCAAATTAAAAGGACTTAGATAAATTCACTAGTTGGGTTTTAACTAAGTATAATAAAATCCTAAAGATATTATAATACTTTAGTGGGAGGATATTGGTATATGTGATATATAAAATTTCAGCTCTCACGTCCCTACGAGTTTGCACCGTGAGATCCATGCTCGGCTTCGTGTCGCTATGGGCACGGCCTCCCTTCGAAAAGTATTTGCATAGGTCAATAACAAGATGAATGGAGAAAGTGTTCATAGTAAGTGGGAGAGGGGCGCGTGTCAACATATCCTATGGTCTCCTACATTAGGTTGCACCGTGAGAGTCTTATAGTCCGTCTACGTATCGTCTTGGAGTGACCATCCCTTCGGAGGGCCTAATCATAGGGGTCAGAATAACGCAAACTCCAGCAATGGATAAAGTTTCCTATGTTAATCTTCAACAGTTGTCTTTCCCTTCGATAGCTTGTTGAAGCATACCTCTGAGATTCGAAAATTGGAGGGTCACATTTACGGGATAAATTAAGTTATTTAATGAATTCTTGACCGACACAACAGTAGCTAAAAACTATAGGAATAACAGTTATTTCGGTGCTAGTGATTGGCTGAGATTATCACAATTCAAGGAAGGAATGGTTGATCACTCTTCGATGGTTGTTGCTCTAAACCTCTGAAGTATCATTGCAAAAATGAAAATCAATAGTTTAATTAGGGTTCTACAATTTCATATGGTTTTTTTGCTAAATTGATTGGATAATTAAGTAATAGGTTATGATGAATAGAACTAATACGGTCAATTGATTGTTGTATGTTTCAACATGTCTTCCACAATCATATCTTTACTTGAACATGAAAAGTTAACCAACGAAAATTATGCAACGTGAAAATCCAACCTAAATACAATTCTGGTTATTGATGATCTATAGTTTGTCTTGACGGAGGAATGTCCTCCAGTCCCTGCCCAAAATGCATCCCAAGAGTTGAAGGATGTTTATGACCATTGGACAAAGGAAAATGATAAGGCCCGAGTCTACATCTTGACAAGTCTGTTTGTTGTTCTTACCAAGAAGCATGTGACCAACGGTAATTTGATCCAACGGTAATTGTTTATTAAAGGAATCTATGGTACTTAAGAAGTTAGATGTAACTATAGGGGTAAAATAGAATTTTGACCCAACTATACTAACAAGCAATTTGTGAAGGGTCAACGCACTATTGATTGGTTATATCTAATGAACACAAGTATATATCTATAGTGCAAATAGTTTTTCTACCAGTTTTTAGTTTGGAATGACCAACAATTAATGAATATTGATTAATTTGATTAAAAGAGTTTAATCAATTAATCTCGTATCATCGGAGCTTCAATCTATAGGTTCATAAGTGTTAGCATTTTGGCCCTTAATCTCAAATTATTTAATTTTAATAAATTAATAAATCAATGTTTTGTTGATAACAAACTCAATTTTTAATTAATGAATATTTTAGTATTTTAATATGTCCATAGCGTAGAGCTCGGAACAACGATTCCAATACCTCTTGAATCACTCAAATCGGAGCTAAAACGAAGACGATATGACCGAAACAAGTCTATAGAGAAAATACCATGGCGGATGACGTGGCATAACCAGACCATTTGCATGTAGATATGTGGCAGCATATTGGTTGAATGGTGGATCAACGTATGATGGACTTTTGGTTTTTGGATTGATTTAAAAAAATGAAATTTAAAAGGAATTTAAAAGGAAAATAAATTTAATATTATTTTATGTTTGTGTCTAACGGCTAGTTTTTTTACACATGGTATGTTTTTTTTATTGACTTTTAAAAAGAATGAATTTAAAAAGAAAATGAATTAAAAGAAAAATGAATTTAATATTATTTTATGTTTGTGTCTAACGGCTAGTTTTTGACACATGGTATGTTTTTTTATTTTTTGGATTAATTTTAAAAAGAAAATGAATTTCAAAAGAAAAGGAATTTAATATTATATTTTGTTTGTATCTAACGACTAGTTTAATTTAAAATCTCCACCATTGATTTTTCTTTTCCAAAATCCAATGGTCCAAATTAATTGTGGTTTCTAAAAATTTTTCCATCTCTATATAAACCATCTTCCTCTCCAAATTTTGTACAAATAAATTTTACATTTCATAATCCTCTAAAACTCAAAAGTTCCCATTGTTGCTCTCTCTAAGCTCCCAATTTTTTTTTCTCTTTTCATCTTATTCTTGAGAGAGTGTTATTGTATTGTGAGGATAAATTTGTTGAGCACTTAAACTTGTAAATCCACTCTAGTGAGAGTTGTATTATGTTCTTCAAAAATTCCAACATTTGTAACGGTTTGATCCTAAACTGTGGAAAGGATCGGGTTTGATCTTGAACCCGTAAAAGGGGCGGTGGTGTAACAGTTGGGCTCTAATTCGTGGAAAGAGTCGAAAAGATTTTATTCAAATTCCCAAGAGGCGCTTGGAGAGTGGAGTAGGTCGAGTTTGACCGAACCACTATAAAAATTACGGTGTCTTATTCTCTAACTCTTTCCTTTTTATTTTTGTAATTAATTTAAGCAATTTATTGTATGTTTTAGTTTGTTCTTATTTATTTGCTAAAATTTGATAAAAATTAAATTATCACACTTTTTGTCATCTTATTTGTTGATAAATTGAATTTTTCTTATTATTTATAAAAAAAAAAAAGTGTATTAATTAGTTTAATTGGGTTAATTTAGAAAAAAAAAAATTAATTAAACCCTATTCACCCCCTCTAGGGTTGCCATATCGATCCAACAATAAGATCCCCTGTTAGCTCAATGAGAACTGATGAGAATCAAATTAACTTTGGTTTAATTTGAATTGTTCAAATTAACTAAACGGAATTAATTGTATAATATACAATTAAATAATGTATATTGATACATTATATAATTTTATGAGATAAATAAATATTTGAATATGGTTCAAATATTAATTATATGAATATGGTTCATATAAAATATATATATTAAAATTTAATGTGAATATGATTAATATTAAATTTATATAGTTTTATGAGAGAAATAAATATTTGAATATGATTCATCATATATTAATTATGTGAATATGATTCACATAGAAAGTATATGTTATAATTAATATGAATATGATTAATATTAAATTTATATAGTTTGTTGAGAGGGGTTGTTATTTGAATGTGATTCCAATATTAAATTATATGAATGTAACTTAAATAAAAACTTTAGATTATATTACATGTGATATAATGTAAACTATATGTTATATGTTATATGTGATATACCATATAATTTAACAATTATATTAAGTTTAGTTTTATATATTTATTATATATATATTAATATTATTATTCAAAATTTTTATTTAAATTTGATTTTTGAAATTAAATGAGAGGGAGTTATAACTCTCTCAGCCCTTCAACTCCTAATCTCACAAAAAGAAAGGAGGGAGAGAGAAAAAAAAAAAAGTTCTCTCTTTTTCATTTCTTTCCTCTTGATTCTCTCTAGAAGATGGGGAACTCTCTCATATCTCTAATCAATCTCTCATACTCTACCTACGCCAAGATTGAATGCAAACCCACACCACTACACGGTTCTCGTCCCTAAGAATAACGGGGAAGACCCCTTGGTGGTGTCTGTTCCTGTTTGTTGAGTTCGTGGATGCCAAGTTTGTGAGATCGGGAGAAGATGACTTGAATTGGAGAGGAACGTGAAGAATTGATCTTCAATGATTATGAGATTTCTTAATCTCTTCCTCTCTAATTACATAGTACATAATATGCTTAAGTGAAAATTTTCTATCGTTTTCCATCACTCTAAATTCTGTACATTCTGTAAAACGAAATCTAAAGACCGATGTGTCCTGCTTCTACTACCGGGAATTCCAATCCATTCATATAATATCACAGAGGTTTGAATGTGATGTGTCATGCTTCTACTGCCGGGAATTCTAATCTCTTCACATAGTACCACAGAGATTTGAATGTACAAGTTTTAAGGGCTCTTTGGCTCTATGACCTTTTCTAGTAAAAGGTCTCTTGGTCATTTTGCCTTCAAGGCATGACTCATATACAGATAGAAAATTTTCTTCTAACTCGCTTAGAAGTTCGTTCTTAACCAATCTCTCAATCCTAAGATTTATTTGACCTAACCTTAGGTGCCAAAGTTGGGCATTTTCTTTAAGAGGAATTTTCTGTCTTTTATTCTGAGTTACTGTAGTTTTAAACAATTAAGTATTTAAGAGGGTTTTTGTTGCTAACGACATTAACACATAAAGGTTATCTTCGAGATATGCTGAACAAATATGTACACCATTCTTGTAAATAAACAATTTATTTACATTAAAAGTTAATGAATAATTTTATTCAAGCAAGCACTGTATAGAAATTAAGTTCATTTCCAAACTATAAACAACATAAATATTGTTCAATAAAAGAAACGATTTCTATAAACATAAACTAAGTCCTCCCACTGCCTTCATTGAAACAACGTGTCCAATTCCAACACGCATCGTCATTTCACCAGTCTCTAGCTTCCACCAGTAATCAATTCCCTGAAATGAAGAACATACGTGGTTAGCAGCGCCTGAATCAATTATCTAGATTGAATCATTATTCTCCACTAAACATGTTTCCGACAAGAGTAAATCATATTTAACTTGTTTAGCCTTCTTATTTTTTGCCAAGTATTTAAGACAATCCCTCTTCTAATGTCCCTCTTCTAACGTCCCTCTTTGTTGGAATGGAAACATACTTCCTTTGCAGCCTTGGCCTTCTTGCCCTTTTAGGCAGTAGCTGGTGGGTTAATCTTCCCCTTGATGGAGTTGACATCCAACAAAAGTAAGCAATTAGGATCTTAAGCACTCTAACTATATCAATTTTAGTGGATTAACATGCATATTCATGGTTTTCTAAAATATTACGGTTTCAAGACCATTGTAGATCACACCAAATTGTTCCAATCAACTCGTGAATTCTCTTCAAGAACTTGTTGTAGACTACCACAAGGATCTTCTCTACTAATCTCAGACCTTAGACTAGATTGTGAGATCCAAACGGAGAGGAATTTGGGATGATTTTGAGAGTTGGAGAGAAAATTTTGATGCAATTTTTTCTTCTCAAAATTGGAATTGCATGACATTTTTTCATTGAAATTAAAAACCAGTATGTATTGAAATTGATCATACAACCAAATTTAATAATTAATAGGACACATCACATTCAAACCTCACATTCAAACATTAAATTAAATTATTAAAAGATAATTAAATTATTAAATTAAATTAGTAAAAGAAAATTAAATTGAATTAAAAAGAAAATTAATTATTAATGAAATGAATGTGAGGTTTAAATAATTAATTAGTTAATTTAATAATTAATCTAATATCAAATATTAAATTAATAAAATACCTAATTCAAACATGAATCTTTATCCATGTAATTTAATGTTTAGATCAAATTTAAATATTTTCAACTCTCCAAAATCGTTTAATACGATAATTAAATATTAATTATATCGAATATAATAATCCAAGCCCTAAATTGAATTTGAACATTTCAAGTTCTCTCAACACTCTATTCTAAGGTTTAATCTATTTACGAGCTAATAGAGAAACCTAATGGACCTACAGATCATAAACTCCAACTATTTGAGATTAATTGGCTAAACTACTTTAATTGAATTTATCCCTATTCATTAACTACAGAGACACTTCACTATAGCTTAGTAGTTTCATTCTCCTCACTTTATATATATTTATGTCTACTTGATTTAACCATAATTAGTAAGTCGATCCTTCACAGGTCGTTCGTATTTATAGCTGGGTCAAAATTACCATTCTACCACTATAATACATCTTGTTTCTTAAGTCTCCACTAATCCACTAATGAACAATTGGTTTATGGTCCTACCAATAAACTGAGTCCCTCTTAGCCATTGAGAGGGTGGGGTCCCTTGTTCAAGACTATGAATCAGTACTTAAGGAAACACTATCTACTAATCCTGAAACGGGTAAGGGTGTATTCCATCATGTAAGACTATATCCCCAACTATCTATCCGGTTTTACTCCTAAAATTGGAGGCTTATTGAGCGACAATGATGAGTCACTCTCACCTAGGTAGATTAAAAGATAATCTCGAATAACAGGAGTTCATAGTTAGCTCAGGATTGAGATCAAGTTACCTTAGGTCATCAAATTGAAATAGTTAGTTTTAACAATAAATAACATTATAAAGAAAATTGATTATTTTGTGGTTTGGTCTTATGCAAACATCTTTTGCATAGGATGCCTCCACTCACATGTCTCCACATGAATGACTTTGGGATCACATCGTTTGTATTAATATACAAAGTGGGTCGCATCCATAATTTCCCCAGGATAAGGTACCTGATGCATGTAATTGTGTGATGCGTTATGATGTGAGTTTGCGGTGATGTGTATTATGCGGTGATCATGCAAGTTTTTCTAACAAGACCCAAGTATAAGCCTTATTAGGTTTCCTGGTAAGTCCAAGGTCGAACATAGGGACTACTAAGTAAATATGCGACAGTCACTTTGATTCTCTTGCGGTAGTAAAAACAAATGAAGTGGATGATGCTTTGATTAACGTTTTTTTCTATACGACGGAGTTTGAACGCAGAGTTGATAAATGCGAAGAGTTACAATGAGTATGCGATGAAGGGGTTGAGAAGGGGTTTAGCTAGTATTTCCTAAGATTATGCACAAGTTATTGATCATGCTACACACAAATAACAGCACGTCATCTCTCAATGCAGAATGCCTTAACTCCTATTTCTAGGACACATGCGATGTGTATATGAAAAAGTCGATAGGACTTATGTCTAAGCCTCTATTTTTGTCTATGCGATGATGAATAATGCACACATAAAACAAGGTGACCACATACAATCATTCCTATTTCTAGGGTGCATGCGATGTGTTAATAGCAATAGAACTTATGTCTAAGTTTCTATTTCTTGCTTATGCAATTCTAATCTGACTCTCTCAAGCCTAGATTCTAATCTAACTCTCTCAAGTCTAGATTCTATCTTTAGACTACTCTCTCAAGTATCTCTAAAGGGTGAATGATGCATACATAAGACAAGATGATCGCATAAAATGTAAATCTTAAGTCATGCTAGTTAAGTACTTCTCAACTCATTCAGAAATTTAGTTACTCATGCGAAGTATGGAGAGATTGAACTTAGATTGAAATGAGATTTCTATTTCCTATAAATAAAGTACTGAATACAAAATAACAAATGGAATTGAGAGATAAGAAGCCCGGTAAGCAATGTCTTGCTTCCCGTGGCCTTTTACATTGCTCTTTTTCACTCAAACTCTGTTCTAGATGTGTATTCTTGCTCTCGCAAGTGTTGGCACTCTCTCCTTTGTAACGCTTTCCGGGAGTCTCTCGATCTGTCCGGGAATGATCTCTAGGCTTCCTCGTCTCCTTGTTCGTCTTCATCTTCTAAGTATATCTACGAGTATGTACGTGAACGGACTACTAACTCTCTAACTTGTTACTTGTTAACTTCTTTTTCACTGATGGCCTTCGGTATTTATAGAGCTCAAGGTGAAGCAGCCTTTCTTGCTAATGATTGCAATGATGGGCGTCATTAATTCCCCTGCTCTGATGGCCTTCAGTGTATCTTTAACGGCTTGTCAACTAAATTCGGATTCGACCGTCATCAGCTTTCTGTCCCATCGTGATTTATTATGTTGTCACCTTGATGCGCAATCTTTATGCGGCCACCTTTTTAAGAAGCTTCTCACGATCGCATACGATCACATGACTTGCGATCGCAATTTTCAAGCGCGCTGACATCTTGTTCCTTTGGATCGCAATTTCCCTTGCGCCATCGCATTTTTCCTGCACAAAATAAGTACATTAACTACTTTTATGTGATGAGCGCTTGCGATCACAATTCCTATCAGTTTAACGCTTTTGGACATGATATTGCTTATTTTGCCATCACATTCTCTCATTGTTTTACTTATTTGAGCTATAATAACTTGTATTTTTACCAGTTATTAGTACCCAACCCTATGCATATATTTATAGACCGTTTTGGCTATATACTAAAACTTGATCCTCTTTTATGTCTCTAAATAAAGTTTAAGTATTCGTGTGGATTCATTTAGTTTATTGGATTTAGTAATTTATAAATGCAATTTGTACATCCAATAACAACTTTATGGATAAACCTCAATAATAATTTTGTTGCAAATGGAATATATTTAAGGTTTACAAACTATGAGTTTTAGGACATATAACTCAACACCCCTGGTCTCCCTTACTCTTCTTCTAATTTTTGGTGCCAGAAGAAGAAGGAACATGCTTACTTCCAGATATTGAACCTCTTTAGAACTTCTTGGAGGACAAGGCAACATTTGTCTCACCCTTCTATTCTTTGATTTTCATCAAGGATTGATGAGTCTGTAGCTCATTGAGCAAGGTGGTCTAGTTGTAGTCAATTTTGTTCATAATAACATTGCTACAGAACTGTAGGAAACTTTCAGGTAAAATTTCCAAGATAAAACTAACCTGGGTGGCTTCATCAATGACAGACTCATTCATTTCTGCCACATTAAAGTGGACCATCATGTTCAGAACATGTTCTCGAATAGAGGCCCTCTCTTGCAACAGGCATTAAAGATGAATTTAAAAACATCATGTTTGAGCTGAATGGACGGCTATCTAAACATTCCCCTCAGGGACTCCATAATCTCACAGGTAATGAGCATGGGCTCATGCTTCTTGGCCAAGATTTTAAATAAGTTTGCCAAGTTATACGCTCGGGCCTTTTCATTCACTTTGGCCTATCGCTCATATGCCTCCCAAAAATTTCAGGTGGCATTAGCAGGTGGGACTTAAGGATACTCCTTAAAAGAACGAATTGAGGATCATCGATGATCAGCACTGTATTGATAGTATTTTTCCATGTAGTGTAGTTATTGCTGTTAAGTTTGTAGACAACAAGCAAATTTAAAGTAGCAGTTGTCATGTTTGAATATGCAGAAATCATACAATTTATTTATATCAATAATCCAAGCATTACCCAATTTAACCAACCAATCAATTAGCAAAATAAACTAACGCACCCCATGTGACATCTATTTTGCAATGATGTTTCAGTGAGGTAGGGTAAAAGCCACTATAGGGTGATCATTTACCACTTTACTAAACTAAGACTATCTCAACCAATAATTACACCAGAATGATTCTTGTTCCTATAATTATTAGTCATCATTGTTTGGTCCATAAATTCTTACCTTACTTAATATATTCTTGTAAGTGTAACCCCTCATTTTAGATTCTAGAGTTCCGCCCCTGAGCCAACTGTAGGGAAAAAACCGTTTGGGGTAAAAATAGAAGCGATCTTATCCATTTCTAGAGTTTGAGTAAAAAGTCATGCAAATTCCATCCATAGGGGGGACACAAGCAAGGTGTCTCGAGGCCGAGCATGAAAATTTACTACAAACTAATGAGAGAGATCAAGGGATGTGTTGATACACGCTCTCACTTACTATAAACACTCTCTCTATTCACCTTGTTATTGACCTACACAAACACCACCCGTAGGGAGACACAAGCAAAGGTGCCTCGAGGCCGAGTATAGGTCTCACAGTATGAACTTTTAGGGAGAAACGTGATAGGACAAAATGAAGTATCATATACCCCGTTTTCCTCCCACTGAGTGTTTTACCTAGAGTTAATTAACTTAGAAAAAATGGTTAATTATTTTTACTGAGTATTTGTTAACTTTGCCCAATATAACATTTACAGATAGTGGTTTTTCGTTTCTGCTAGCTTAAATACCTTAGCCTAGATAGAACGGTCTTTAGATAAAGGTCTCTTAAAGATACATTTATTAAAAATTTAATATTTTATGACAAAATAATTTAATCCAATTAAACTGATTATAAGATTAAACATATTTCCAATCTTATTAGATGTATTGTGATCATAGGTCTAAAGTGAATCAAATTTTAAACTATTAAAAAATGATTTAAAATCTATGTGAGCATGCAACTCTTTATTTTAATAATTTCTAATTTCATTTAACTTATAACTTTTATAAAGTAAAATGAACAAATTAAAACTTAAGATTGTATCTAATAACATACTTTAAAAAATTATAACATTTATAATTAACTTAAAAAGGTGTCATGCACATGAAATCTATTTTTCGTTACTAACCATACATAACAATTATATACTAAAGTAATGAACAATAATAACATACATCCATACATAATAAACTATATATTATAACATTTATAATATACATGATGCATGAATATGTTATTTGTGCATGCAAACATATATTATAACTATTATATTATATGATGCATGAGCATGCTTAATAAAAAACATACAAGCTTATAATACAACATTTATATTAAAATGATGCATGAATTAATGTATATCCTATGGTGGGTTTCTCTCTATATGACATATAAATAAAATAAAATAACCATACATCCAATGCATAATTAAACCAACAATATTTTGGACCAAGATTGACCTTCTAAATAATTAATTAAATTAATATAACTATTATATTAATCAAATTAATCAAAAAACTAATTATTACAAATAATAATTTAAAAAATAGGAGAAAAATTGTTGTTGAACCATTGGAGAAGTCGAACGGCTGGTTCAAATCGCCTAGACTACAAACCGCTAGCGAAAAAATTAGTCTGTTTCGCGTCAACAGTACCGTAGCGCAAGAAAACAATTTTTGTCACATCGTTTCGAAGCGCCGCGATGCTATTGTATAGAATGCTTCTATACAACTCGTTTATGCTCCGTTTTCCTCCATTTTTGCCCCACAAACTTCGAGTCTTCGCCAAAAACTTCCACGAACGACCCAAACTTTAAGAACTACAAACTCAATAGCAAATTATGCCCAAAAACAACGGGCCCTTACATACCGAATTGTAAATTAAGCAGCAAAAAACTACACAAACCAATCCTAAAACATCCAAAAATTGCAATTCCCCACATTCATCAATCATAAATGCAGAAATAGTAAAAGTCCACCAATTATTCTAGATTTAATTCTAGAAAAATAAAATTAAGACTCAAAATCGCGCACTCTGATACCTATTGAAGGATGCGCAAATATCCACAGCATAAACGAATCGTGGTCCAATTTTATTTTTATATGGAAACGTAAAATTCAGAGGGCAAAATTAATGATATGCATTTAAATTACAACATGCTTTACAAAAAAATCATAATAGGAGAAGTTTTGGAATACTTACCCTTGAAGACTAGTTTCTTCGTATAATTTCTCTCTGATCTTGAACTCTTCGAATTTTTCTTGGATCACGAACTCCCAAGAGATAGTAGCCAATGAAAAGGATACCAACACCGAATTACCTTGATATTCTCTATAGGGTGAGAATCTAGGTGAGTTTGTGGGCAACGTGAAATTTTGGCTAAGGGAGAGATTTTGAGAGGAGGCATTGCAGAGAATTCTAACATGGAATCCTTCTGTGTTTTTGCATGCGTTAGCTGGGGAAGGGCAAAAAAAAAATAATAATAAACTTAAACTCCGTTCAAAATCAACCCCACTTGAAAGAGAGAATAAGGGAGAAGTTATTTATATAACTCCCTCCCTTTAATTATTAAAATAAAATTGAAAACCAAAATTTTAATTTAAATAATATATATATAATAACTAACTTATTATATATAACATATATTATACTATAGGGTATATCTAATATAATATAGGTTAGTTTATATTATATCTTATATAATATAACTTATAGTTTGATNCTATAGTATTTATATAAATCATATTTATATAATTAATATTCAAATCATTTTCAAATATTTATTTCCTCTCAAATAAAATTTTATATTATAATGTATCAAATACATTGTATTAATTATATCTTATATAATTAATTCATTTTATTAATTTCAACAATTCAAATTAATTTAAAAGTAATTTGATTCTCATTAATCTCAGTTGAGTTACTGAGGAGACCTTATGGACATATAGATTGAAACTCCAATGATACTTGATTAATTAATTAAAATCTTTAATTAAATTAATCAATTTTCATTAACTGTCCGTCACTCCACTAAAGATTGACAGTTGCACTCTTTGTACCATAGATATATTTATGTGTCCATTGGGTATAAGTAATCGACGGTGCATGATATAACCAATCAACGGTGCGTTGACCCTTCACAAATTATTCATAAGTACAGTTAGGTCAAAATTACCATTTTTCCCTGTAGTTACATCTAACTCTTTAAGTATAACTGATCTCTCTAATGAACAATATGTCATAGTCCAACTATGACTAAACCCCTCTCGAGCCAGGAGAGGGTGTGATGCCACATTGTTCAAGCCTCGGAATCAGCCCTAAGGGAGAAATTTATCTACTTTCCTTAACAATAAGGAATGAGTGAATTCCTTCTTACGAAGTATGTTCCCAGCTCCCCAATCAAACGAATCCTCAAAATGGAAGGCATATTGAGTTGGCGATATAGGCCACTCTCACCTATGCAAATCAAAGGACCGCCTTCATAGACAGGAATTCACAACTCACTTAGGATTCAGATCAAGTCACCTATGGTCATCCTGGTGAAATGTAAGTCTCTTCTATCAATGATGTTATATAGAGAGACTATTGATTTCGTGGTCCGGCCTTATACAAACTCTTTATACATAACACCCTTGCTCACATGTCTCTACATGAATGATCAGGATCATATTATTTGTAGAGCTTTACAACAATTGTAACAACTATAAAGTGGGACGTTCGAAGTGTCACCAAGATAAGGTACCTAGCTTTATCCATCTACTACAAACAGTTTAGGTTATCACTTAAACATGATCCACTTGTATGTCTCCACATACATGTTTAAGTTACAGAAGATAACCTTGAATCTTAGCTTATTGGTTTTGTGGGTTAATGATCAAATAAAATGTCTCAAACTTTATTAGATAAATAAATTGTTTGTAGTACAATTACAAACTACAAGACCCACGAGATTTAGGGTATCAACTCCAACAAACTCAACTCAAGAACAAAGGAAACAAAGAAAGAAAGAAAGGAGAGAACTCTTCGCTTTGGAATGAAATGCTATAAATGAAGATTCAAGTTGCTATTTATAGACTAGCAACTTGGTAACTCTAAAAATTGAAACATTTATAAAATTTAACTCAATTGAGTTGTTACTTGACAAAAAACAAACATAACTCATTCAAATTGAAAAAACTATAAATTTAACTTTCATACATATTAAATTTGTACGTGACATCATTTAACTTGAAGTTTCAATTCAATTTGAAAGTTTCTAAATGGTAAATTTAATCTACAAAATTAAATCCATTTTTTATGTTTCAAATGTTCACCATACTTTCACTTTCTTTCATTATATGTATCCAACATATATAAACAAAAGTCTATAACTTTATAGGCTAAACTTTTAACTTTATATGTACATTTGTGCCCTCACTTGAAATTTTGGATCCACTGCTATAGTGTGTGTGCAAAATGCATCACATGTAGCATAGGTGAAAGTTTTTTAATTGCAATAAATATATCAGCATATTTTTAATGTCAAATTAATTATATTCATTATTATAGGTAGTTAAATACTTAAATACTCTCTATTAAAAAAAATACTTAATTACTCTCCATTCTAACATGGGTTGTAGAGGTAGGGACCGTATGTTTAGATGCAAAATATCCAAAGAAATGATTGTGATTATACCAAATTAGGATGCTTTAATGTTCTAAAAAAAATGCTTTAAAGAAGTAAAAAAAGTTTTGATCAAACTAAAATATATATACTAAGAGGGCTATATGAGATCATTTCTAACTTCTCTTATTGTCTATCTTTTTATAATGTCCATTTTGCCCTCAAAATCGCATCGGTTGATGTCTTTTGAATTTCTTTCTCTCTATTTAATTTACATTCATTTTCTGTCATTAGATTTTTCATCAATCTTTCTTTTGTCATCATATCATATTTTTGTGTACCTGTGCTACTTTTGGTAGAGCCTCTTTTTTTTTTTCTTTTTTTTTTCCATTAATCCTTGGATTAGTGAAGAATTTAAAATCACATACGTACTTCATAAAAATATACAAATTTCTTCACGGAATAACTATATTTCTTACTCTTTCTTGTTTGTTTATTGCATTTGTTCATGTTTTATCTTTTAAAAAAGATAATTGCAATTGATAGCATTTTTAGGAATAATAACCAAATGTATAACATCATTTTTAAAAAAATTGCAAATATAGTCAAGTCTATCAGGTCTATTAATGATAGAATTCTATCGTTGATTGACTCTTACCAGTGATATGGTCTATCATTGATAGACTCTTACCAATAATATGGTCTATCACTGATAGACATTCAAATTTAATCATATTTTTAATTCTTTTTACATTATGTTATATCTGCTAATATTTTGGGTCTATTGTCTATATTTGTAATTGTCTCTTTAAAAATGTGTTTATTCCATTGTTTCATTTTACTAATAACATTTAAAATTATAAATGAAAATATCTAACTTCATTTTATCTCTTTTATAACTTTTAAAAATTTAAAATCAATAAAAATCATATTAGTACAATCATTCATACTTCACTCTAGCTCTAGAAAATTATAATTCAAGTATTTTTAACTACATCCAATATATTTCATGTTTATTATAAATTAATTTTATCTATTATCTTTCTTGTTACTTTTAAATTCATTTCAAATACTTACTATTTAAATATAGTTAAAATTAAATACATTTGGAAATTTATGTTCTAAAGATTTTTAACTACATATATTATACGTGTCCTATTCTCAAAAACTAATATATACATACGTGTATATATATATATATATATATTTGTATACTTATATGTGTGAGAGAGGCCTATTGGCCCAAATCTCTAAGACTCATTATCCAAACTCTTATAGATACCCTCTTCCATCTTATGGCTAACTTTTATATCTATGAAGCGTAAATACTTCATGTGAGGCAAAGAATCCGTATTAGACATGTATCGAATATCAATACTTCCAGATACTTCCCAGATATGTATCTGACACACGATTTGACGTATCTATTTTTATGCATACTTTCTTTTAAAGAAAAAAGACAAGTAACTCATCTAATCTTTCTCAATCTAAAACTAGGCAATTTATTTAAAAAGCTCACTACTCGAGTCCAAAATTAAAAGAAAAAAAAAATAACGTACCAAACTCTAGAATAGAATTATCTAATCTTCATCTTCACATTTGAGTCCCCACAAAGTCCACCAAAATATAAACCATTTGGCTATCTTCAACAATTCAATGAAGAAGTTCTTCGTTTATCTTCATATTTCTCCATCTAATCTTCTTCTTCTTCTTCTTCTTTACAATATAGGTCACTTTTCTATTGCATTTTATTAACTATTATACTTCAACATCTTAGATGTTGTTTTTTTTTTTTTTTTTTTTTTTTTTTNGTATTTTATATATGCTATTGTTATTAACTTGTATGCTAAATTTATCTATATCCTAAATTTTTTTAAAGAAAAAGAAAAATATATTTTCAACGTATCAAGTCCTTGTTTTTTAAAAATATATATATATTAAAAAAATATATAAAAAAATGATGCATTCTTAGACATATCCGTATCTTAGTTTTTTAGAAATTGACGAATCGTCGTATCCGATCGTATCCATATCTTGTAGCCGTATTTGTGTCTATGCTTCATAGTTTTATATAGTGCCTATATAACTTTTGTTTAATTAGAATATTACATCATATATGAGAGTTGGAGTTTTAACCTACAACTATTTAGGGAAATATGCCATACTACTAAGTTATATATGTTATATTGGCCTAAATGAAATCTATAATTTTATTTTTCTTCTCTACCTTATTTGATATTAGTTAGGTCGGTGTATTGAATTTAGCTTTGATATTCAATTCTATAGGTGTAAAATATTTTATTGCCTCTCATGGTAGATTAGCAATAATGGTAGATTAGCAATAATTTGATAATATGTTTTATGTTAATGTTGTGAGAAAAAATAAAATAACTAATAAAACTTGATTTATTAATTATTAGCATTAATGATCAAATAAATGTTATTCAGTGAAAACTAAATTAATAATTAGTCTACTTGAAACCAAATTCATTAAAAATATATATTTTTTAAAAAGAGAGAAAAAAAAAATCGATTTTTTTAGTACCATAAATAGAAGCATAGAGATTTAAACCTTTAAACTATAATAAACGTCAATTGTTATTGAGTTGCATCATTTTAGTGCAAAAATTTTATTTAAACAATTTTATAGGGTGTGTGAATTAAAATTATATAATTGTATTAATTATAACTCTTAATTTTCACATGTGTATCAACTTACTTTCTTCATTAGAATTCATTTGAAAAACATGATTGCCATCATTTTTACTCATTTGAAAATTCATCATTGTATCGAAACTCCTAAACTTTTGTAAGTAAATTAATTTAGACCTTCCATTAGAATTTCCTTTGAAAACTATAATATATCAATCATCAGATGTGGGTAGATTTATTCCTCAATTTTTCTCTACTTGTTTAATTAGGGAAAAAAGAAGATTAAAAAAATGCCCCCTTCGTTAAATCCGATATTTGAAAAAGAGTACACATGTGAAGATGATGTTTCTAATGAATAAGTATAGCTAGTGGCACAAAAGGCCGTGGAAGAGTGAATCTTGCTTTTTTCAATCTCTTTATCCTGAGCGGTTTACGTTGTTAATGTCTTGGGATGTTATTTTGTAGTTTGTTTTGGTTTTCCTTTTCCTCGAAATAATAATAATAATCTAAAAAAAATGTAATTTATCTGAATCTATGTTAGCCCACGTACTTTGAAATGTCTAATTCCAGTTCATGTATTTTCAATGAAACTTAAATTAAGTTCCTATTTATAGTTTATTGTTAATTTTTTAAGAATTTTTTGTTATCTATTTGCAATTTTACTATAAATTTTGAATACATATTCACTTACTGTATATCCTAGCATGAAATTTGATATTATTATTTAACTAATATCAACAAAAATAGGAAAAATTACCTTTTCAATCCCTAAATTTTTTAGAATAGTTTCAATTGGTTGCTAAGTTTTCAAAGCATACCTTTCTAGTCCCTAAGTCTTTAAAAATAGATTTAAAAAGTCTCACATTAATTTTTTATTATTATTTTAAATTACAAATTGATATTTTTAAGATTACCTCTTCACTCTAAAATTATTTTTTAAACATATTTTTGTAATTCAAAATTTTACATAATTATATGAAGTGAAAATAGAAAATAGTTCATGGACCTTTTAAACATATTTTCAAAAACTTCGGGACTAAAAAAGTAAATTTTGAAAACATGACTAAATGCACATATTTTAAAAAGTCAGAGACAAAAAATATATTCTGAGAACTCAAGGACCAAACGTAAAATAAATATTGAGAAATTAACTTTAATATTTATTGAAAATATAAAAATTAAAATTAAATATTTGAAAATACACTATGAATAAGAAATATATGGTAAACAAATTTCAAACTATTTCAAACTATAGAAACTAAAATATTATTTTTTTAAAAAATGTCATTTAATTGCTTAACGTATCATATAACATTTACTTCAAAGTAGGTAATTTTTAATTTCAGATTGATTATTTTCTTTTAAAAAAACCTAATTTCAAACAAAATTTTAAACTTTTGCCTATAGAACAAATTAATTATAAATTTATAATTTGTTGTTTGTTCCTCACCGTCACCGGCCCCAACATCATCGCGTTTCAGACTACTGTCTTGACGTACCATTTCATTTATAAATTCAACTAATTATTGTAAATTTTTCCTTAACCCTGTTTTTTCCTTCGGAAAAAAATATAAAATTTTACCAACCCACATAAATTTATCGCATCTTCACCATCAAATTCCCACTAATATCGAAAATAGCATCAAGATTAGCGATGCCCTTATGCTCAATTGGACAGAATCAAAGGGGGGAAATCTTCGTCGCCTTCGATCACAACAAATATGAGGCAATAAAAGCTTATCTAGGCCTTTTTAGAGTCTCGATGATGTCCAGGTGAAAGCTTCAGCTGGGTTTATTCTATTTCTATATCCGCTGTGAGGAAGTAAAAGAATCCCCAATTTGGGTACTGCCCATTATCAGATCAGCTGTGATTTTCAGGTCTGTTCTTCTTTCCCTTTTCCCCATTTTCACTTTTCGAAAATTGTTACAGTTTGAGGGTGTTATTTGTTTTATTCTGTTTCTGTCTGTGTTTGAAGATTGATTTGATTGATGGTTTTTATGTGGGTTTTCTCAGATTGATTTCTTAGTGTCTTTTAGAAATTGGGCATTTGGATTGAGAATTCATGGGGAATGCTTCATCGATGCTCACTCAATATGATATTGAAGAAGTTCAAGAGCACTGCAATAAACTTTGTGGGTTAATTTTATCCTTGTCTTCCTTGATTTCTTTCTTTTGTTTATGTGAGTGGTTTAGTTAGCTTACTTTCTCTTACTATTTGCTCGTGTTTAAGTTAGTCTCCCAACAGGAAATAGTGTCCTTGTATCAGAGATTCTGCCAACTTGATAGAAATGCCAAGGGGTTTATTTCAGCTGATGAGTTCCTTTCAGTTCCTGAATTTGCTATGAATCCACTTTCTCAGGTTTTGAATTGAAATTTTATTCTTGTTCCATCATTCAACCTTGAAATTGAATCTTTTTTATGTGTTGGTTGTGTCATTGATGCCACTTATTAGCGAGTGATATCTTTGTTTTCTTCAGCGTCTGCTCAAGATGGTTGATGGCTTGAATTTTAAGGATTTTGTGGCTTTCTTGTCAGCATTCAGTGCTAAAGCTAGTGTGCAACATAAGATTGAATGTAAGTACATGTCTTGCTGCTGCTTGTTCACTTTTTTGCTGGTTTTGGATAAGGTTGAGTGTTCTAGTTGAAAATCAATGCTTATTTAAAACATAAGAGATCCCTGGCGATCATTTTTCTTGCAGTCAGTAGTAGTGAAGTTTGATGTTTAAGCCTAAAGGTCAATAATGTTATACAGGGAAAGGGAAAACTTGTCACACGTTTCTACTTGGAAGTCATGAAACTTTTTAGTCATGCCTCCCTCGAGTATATTGGAGCAACTTCGTCTCATGAAGCTGATTTATAAGTTATAATTGTTGATATCTAAGATGTTCTAGCATAAGTTGTCACTGATAGGATTTTTGGGGCGTTTAGTTGGGTTATGGAGTCTAGAGTAAATATGTTGGAGTTAGTAAGTTTGTATTTGGGGTACATAGTTGTGAAGATGAAGTTCTTTGATAAATGTGCAAGAAAGAGAAAGAGGGGAAGATTGAGTTTCTTGGTAAATGTACAAACTTCAATAGTAAACATTATTGAGGTCGGTGGAGTTGAATTATTTAACACCTACTTATGAAGTTGACCGGCCAAACACCCAGTAAGATAACCCAGATATCATACAGGTTATAGGTTAGGCGACTAAAACTTTTTCTCATGAACTCACACTAACCCATTAAATTGACTTCAATTATCATGGCTCTGAAATACTCTGTCAAGGAATTTTGTCACCGTAGAAAACTACTTTGAGACAGTTATTTCGTATTAATAATTGCCAGTGTCTCTTTATTTCAGTTATTTTCAAGGTATATGATGCCGACTGCAATGGAAAGGTGTCTTTCAATGATATAATTGAAGTGCTTCGGGATTTGTCGGGTCCATTCATCTCCGACGAGCAGAGAGAGGTATGGCATCTTCCTTCCCTTAGTTTTACTTTTACATTTTGTATCTATATTGCGTTTTCAACTTAACTGTCATCTGAGAACGCAAAGTGATTCATCAAGTATAATAAACGTAGCACATAAAACCTCTGAGACATCAATCCGTTCAGTTATTTGGTGCATCGAGTAATCTAATAAAATGAAGTTGATTTCTCCATTATTATATTCCTGCTTGTGAAAGGCATCGACAGTGCTTACTCTGCTCAAAAGGAACAAATTTGATCCACTCCTAACACATGAAGTAGAATAACTGAATCTTTCGCTTTGTGCTCATATTATTTCTTTTCACCTTCATAAACGAACCCCTGTTAGATTGGGCAGGAGTATAATAGTTTCTCCCTTCCCTTGCAGCAAGTCTTGTGCCAACTATTACAAGAAGCAGGCTATACAAGAAACTCTCAGTTGACACTCGATGACTTTATTAAGGTGCTTGATAAACTCTTTTGCATAGTTCTTAATTTATCTAGTTTAACGTTCTTCATTTTTTGTAATTCTTTTGCAGGTTCTTGGTAATTCAGGCATAAAAATGGATGTAGAAGTTCCAGTCGATTAGTTGTTGATTTGTTAATTCACTTTCAAGAAAAAAGTTAAACACAAGGAGTCTCAAGTAAAATGAAGTTTGTGATGTTCCATTCAGAACTTAGACCAGAATGTACACATCTGCTTCAGTTCATCTCTGTTGCAGAAAGTTGTAATGGAAGAGACTGCCCTTTTCTTTTTCATAATTTGTAAAGAAACTATCAATAATGTCAATCAATGATTTCCTTTTGTAACTGAGATCAAATCAATGTCGACTCACAAATGTCAACGCAGATAAAACAACAAACTACATGATTTCATTGAAATATCTAACCACACTAATTTATCTTTTCAAAATAACAAAAAACCTAATTTATCAGTTTATACAGTTATAATCTGCAAAGAGAAGTGGAAATCAAACAAAAATATCCTCTGTTCTCAGCTTTCTCAAATTTCTTCTTTTTATAATTATTTTTATTAGTTGTTTTTATAATTATTTTTTTAGTACAACTTCGAGGGTGGAGATCAAATTTTTAACTTTTAGGGAGAAATATCATAGAAAATTTGTACGGATGACCCAAAATTGGGCCGAAAATGTCAAATGACCCAATTTTTAAAAAAAATTAAATGAATCTCAGCTGACGTCAGATTCAGGTGAAATTACCAAAATAGACTCGCGCGTACGCGAAAAAGCATTCCTCACACTCACTCTCGATCTCGCTCTCCCTCTCACTGATAATCCATTTGCAAATATTCATAGAACAATGAGTCATCTTCTTCCCCTCTCGCCCATCTCGCCCTATCCGGTCTTGCTCTCATCTGTCTCGTTTGTTGAGGTTGATGCCCTAAATCTCGTAGGATCCTGTAGTTTGTAATTGTATTGTACAAAGCTTTTTATTTATTTAAAAAAATATGAGATGTTTTATTTGACTTTTAGTAGCATTAAACCCACAAACTAATAAACTAACATCCAATGTTATCTTCTGTAACTTAAACATATATGTAGAGACATACAGGTGGATTATGTTTAAGTGATAACCTAAATGGTCTGTGGTCGATGGATAAGGCTGGATACCTTATCCTAGTGACAATACGAATGCGGCCCACTTTGTAGATGTTACAATTGTTGTAAAGTGCTACAAATGATCTGATCCTGATCATTCATGTGGAGACATGTGAGCGGAGGTATTCTATACAAAGAAGTTTGTATAAGACTAGACCACAAACTTACTAGTCTCATTATATAACGACGTTCATAATAGAGACTTACATTTCTCCAGGATGACCATAGGTGACATGATCTGAATCCTAAATGAGTTGTGAACTCCTGCCTAAGAAGGCGGTCTTTTGATTTGTATGGGTGAGAGTGGCCAACTCAACGAACCTACCATTTTGGGGATTCGTTTGATTAGGGAGCTAGGAACAAAGCTACACAAGATAAAATTCATTCCTTCCCCGAGATCTGGGTAAGTAGATAAATTGCTCTCTTAAGGGCTGATTCCGAGGTTTGAACAATGTGGCGCCATACTCCCTCCTGGTCCTAGAGGGGTTTAGTCACAGATAGACTATGATTTATTGTTCATTAATGGGATCAGTGATACTTAAGGAGTTAGATGTAACTACAAGGGCAAAACGGTAATTTTGGCCTATCTGTAGTGCAAAGAGTGCAACTGTTGGTCTTTAGTGGAATGTCAACAGTTAATGGATGATGAATAAATTAACTAAAGAGTTTAATTAATTATTCAAGTATCATTGGAGCTTCAATCTATAGGTCCATGAGATTCACTCTATAGCTCAATAAGATTAAATGAGAATCAACTTTTGATTAATTTGAATTGTTCAAATTAATTAAGGGAATTAATTATATGTATTATAATTAATTTAATTTAATTATATATGATTAATGATTATAATATATTTTATACATTATAATATAAAGTTTATTAGAGAAGAAATAAATATTTGAATATGATTCAAATATTAATTATGTAAATTGGATTCATATAATTAAATTTAATATAAATAGAATTTATATTAAATGTCATTGGTGAAAGAATTTGAACTATAAGTTATATTGTATTTGATACAATATAGAAACTATAGTTTATAGTTATATGTGATATAACATAAGTTATGTATATATATATATAATAAATTAGTTATTATATATGTGTGTGTATATATATATATATATATATATATACCTATTAATTTTAGTTTTATTTTATTTTATTTAAATTAATGGGAGTGAAATAACTTCCTTCTTCTATTCTCTCTCAACACACGTGCTGAGTGGGAGATTTGGTTGGGATTGGTTTTTATTCTTCTTTTTGGTTTTGACAGAGAGGAAGTAGATATAGAATAGTTCTCAGAAAAAATATTTTCCCCAATCTTTCTTCTCCTCTTTCAATAATCTTTCCCTCACCAAAAATCATAGAGCCCACGAAACTCCTGTGATTCTCATCTTAGAAAATACAGATGACTCATTCGTGATGGTATTCATTTGAATATTTTGTTCGTTTCGTATGTGACGATTTTGGAGAAGGATTTTTTGAAGAAAAGTTCTTCAAATGTAAAGGATTCTTATCCCTTTTTCTCTTTTCTCAATTGATATTAACATGTTGTATTTTTTGTTTAATGCATAATATTTTGTTTGATTCTATAAAACTGTGCGTTTTGTAAAAATTGGGATTTGGGACCAATCCCCATTTCTGCTCAAGGACCTTCCCCAGTTCCTTCAATTGGTATCATAGACAGGTTTTTTGCCCAAATTTTTTCCAAATTTTCATAATGATTTTTAAGTTTCATGGGATACATTTTGTCAATTAATTCATGTGATGAATATGTTACTGATGAATGATTATGATTATTGGATGTTTTCGGGATTGACACAGTTTTTTAATGGCTTTCAATTTACAATTTAATTTGTAAGGGCTCATGTGTTTAGGGCAATTTGTTTGCAATCGAGTATGTAATTTAAAGTCTTGAGTTGTTTGTGGCTATTTTGGTGGAATTCTGAAGAAGACAGGGCCAAAATCGGAGGAATTTCAAAGAAGATTGCAATTGTATAGTGCATTCTGTAGAGTAGTATTACAGCGTTGTGCCCTAGCATTGCATCGCTGCGATTGGGCGAATGGAATGTTCTATCCGTAGCATTGCGACGCTGCGAGACGGAAAGAATATTCTGGTCCGCGTCCGGTTCGGTTCATGGCTCAGCTAGTTCCTATCCAGTTTGGTTGGTTCGGTTGATTCTTGACCGGTTCGAAGGCTGGGCGGTTTGGTTCGTGCAATTCAAGGCATGGTTTGCTTGTTTTGAACCGGTTGACTAATAATTTTGTAATAGATATTTTTTATTAATTAAATTAATATAAGTGGTACATTAATTTAATTAATCATTTAAGTATCGAATCTCAGTCCAATGATTATTTTATTAATTATGCATTTGATGCATGATTTTAATTTATATATATATGTCATATTGTATGTCATATAGCATAAAATTCCACCATAGAATATGCATTTAATTTCATGCATCATTTATATTATAAATGTTATAATATATATAATTGCATTATTTTTTTTTATAGCATGCTCATGCATCATACATATAATATAAGTGTTATACTATATGTTTGCATACATTAATAACATTGTCATGCATCATTTATATTATAAGTGTCATAATATATAGTTTTATATATGTATGGATGAATGTTATTAAATATTTCATTACCTTATTATATACATGTTATATATAGTTAGTAATAAAATGGAATTGCATGATGCATAACATTACCTTAGGTAATTTATAATTGTTATAATTTACTAAATATGTCAATAAATGAAAATGTATGATTTTAATTTATTTCATTTATTTTACAAAAGTTATAATTAAATGAAATTAGAAATAAAATTGATAATTCAGAATTGTATGCAAACCTTAGTTTAAATTCATTTTTTTAAAAATAAGTTTTAAAATATGATTCACATAGACCTAAGATCACTTTTCTAATAAGATTAGAAATTAAGTTTAATTTTTTTAATCAGTTTAATAGAATTAAATTGATTATTAATTAAAAGATTAAATTCGTAACAAATGTATCTATAAGGGACCTTTTGTCTAAGGTTGGTTCTAGGGTATTTAAGTTGACGGAAACGTAACATCAGAACTTATATGAAAAGGTGAATTAGATAGATTTGTTACCAGCAATGGTTGATTGAAGTTTATTGAAGTGTTCAATAAACATTAATCAAAGTTGTTTAACCATGATTTATGAAAACCTTAGGCACAGCGGAAGTCAAAACACAGAATCCAAACATATTTAAAATTGTCATTTAAAACCGAATAATTTTGCATTGGAATAAACAGAAAAAATAAATTAAGCATGCAATACCCAAAAACCTAATTATACAGGAAAAAACCTGCAATACAAATCTTTTGGGAATTTTGTAGATTTTGTACGAATTGGGAATGGGCACCACCACTTGGAGTCCTCCCTATTAGAGAGAACAGAATCATCGATCAAATTAACCTTCACCAATAACCATATAAATAATTTAGTTCCCTTTGACATAATCTATAGCGTTAATGCGCATCTAATATGCATTTTAACATATAGTTTTAATTTAATTAATTTAATTAAATTCAAAGTTCAATTAAATTAATTAATCATCCAATCTAATATTATATATTTAATTTAAATTTCCCATTGGAATCATATTCAAATATATTTCTCTCATTTAACATAAAGTTTTAATGCGCATCCAATGCACATTATTTTTAACCTATAGTTTTTAATATGAATCTTATTCATATTAAATGAATATTTGAACTTCTTTCAAATATTTTGTTCTCCCATTTATTAATTTTGAATCATATCCAAAATTAATAATAAAGTCTAAAATCAAACTTTGTATTAAAATGTATCAACATATTGAAGGAAATCGAATCCGAGATTTCCATGAGTAGCGGAAAATAGATCATTCCAAATTACAATCATGAATGAACATTACAAATTACAGTCGTAAACAAAACATATAGTTATGTAATCAATACAGAAATTGCAGCATGAAAACTACAAATGAACAAGGAGAATGCTACGAATGTTTGTCGACTCGTCTCCACGCTCCTTGCTCACGAACGCTCGAACACAGCAATTTCGAACGCTCGAATAACACGACCGTAGCACTGCATGAACACTTCGCACTCGTCCTCAGCGATCGCCTCAGTTACGAACTCCCCAGAAACACAAACGGGCTCCACATAACCTCTTTAGTATCGAGTTGAGTATGACACCACCAAGAAGGTTACCTTGGTATTCTCAGTGTGAGAATCCAGAGGGTAGGCTCTGTGTGGACTTGGTTTGAGGCATAAGAAGAAGGAAGGAACAATCGTGTACATGATTGGGCAAGTGAAAGAAGACAGAAACTTATCGCATAGTTTGGTGCCCAATCGTTTAGCTAAAGCTAAGCGATCGTCTAGCAACTGTCTCTTATACACATCTAGATGTGTATAAGAGACAGAGATTAGGTATCTCACCTTAATCCTTATACTACATACCAATTTGGGTTATCACTTAAGGCATGATCCATTTGTATATCACATATACACTGTCTCTTATACACATCTAGATGTGTATAAGAGACAGTTATTATACTATATTTATAACCTATAGTTTTAATATTTCATCTCATGAAACATATAAATCTGTCTCTTATACACATCTAGATGTGTATAAGAGACAGTCCGTTAACTGCCAGGTACTCCACTAAAGACCGATAGTTGAACTCTCCTTACCACAGATATATTATGTGTCCATCTTAACCAATCAGAAGTGCGACAACCCTTCACAGATCACTCTTAAGTACAACTCAGCCAATAACCGTTATGCCCCTATAGTTACATCTAACTCCTTAAGTACCACTGACCCCTCTAATGAACATAAGTCATAGTCCTACTATGAATGAGTCTTCTCTTCCAAAGAGAAGTTGTGGCCACTATGTTCAAGTCTTGGAATCAGTCTTTAAGGGAGCAATCTCTCTACTTATCCTTACTTCGGGAAATGAGTGAATTCCATCTTGTAGATTGAGTTCCTAGCTCCCAGATCAGACAAGTCCCCAAAAAGGTAGGCATGTTGAGTTGGCAATCTGGCCACTCTCACCCATATTAATCAAAGGTTCGCCCTCAAAGGTAGGAGTTCCAAAACACTCAGGATTGAGATCGTGTCACCTATGGTCGTTTAGGTGCGATGAAAGTTTCTAGTATCAACGATGTTATATACAGAGTCTAGTCATCTCGTGGTCCAGATATTATACAAACTCTTTGTATAGAACATCTCCGCTCGCACGTCTCCACATGAATGGTCATGATCTACCATCTGTAGTAGTTTACAACACTTGCAAACCTCTACAAAGTGGGTCGTATCCGTAGTGTCACCAAGATTAGGTATCTCACCTTAATCCTTATACTACATACCAATTTGGGTTATCACTTAAGGCATGATCCATTTGTATATCACATATACATGCTTAAGTTCATATAAGATAACCAAGGAGCTTTGTTTATTAGATATGAGTAAATGCCAGAATTAAATAACACTTATTTTATTCATCAAACAATGTGTATCTTTACAAAACAACGAGATTCCGGGAGAATTAGGACACTAATCCCAACACATATATTAAAAATTCTCAATTCTGAATTTGAAAATTTCAAATTCAATTTAATGACAAATTACCTCAATACCCTTTACAAGCTAGGAAGAAGGCCTAATAGACCTACAGATCGAAAGCACCAACGATGTGAGATTAATTGGCTAAACTTATTAACCAAATTAATCAATATTCCTTAACTGTGGGTACACTCCACTAAAGACCCATAGTTGCACTTTTCTCACTATAAATATGTTTAAGTGTCCACGGATATAGACCAATAAAAATAGGTTGGTCCTTCAAGAGTATTTGTAACACTAGTTGGGTCAAATTATCATTTTACCCCTGGGTTACCTCTACATCCTTAAGTATTAGGGCTCCTCTAATGAACAACCTATTTATGATCCAACCATTAAACAGAAACCCCTCTAGAACCAGTGAAAGGATAGAACTCTTTGTTCAAGTCTCGGAGACACCACTTAAGGAAACACTCATCTACTTATCTTGAAGTCAGGAAGAAGTGAAATCCATCTTGTATGATTATGTTCCCAGCTATCTACTCGGTCCTATCCCCAAAATGGAAGGCATGTTGAGTCAGCGAACTGACCACTCTCACCCATATAAATCAAAGGACAATCCCTCGTGAACAGGAGGTCATAATATATCCAGGAGTAAGACTAAGTTGCCCAGGCCATCCTATTGAAATAGAAACCTAACTAGTCAATGGAGTTACATCTAGTGGTTACTACTTCGCAATCCAGTCTTGTATAAACTCATTGCCTAGGATACCCCCACTCGCTTCCTATACGAAAGTGTTGGATCACTGTGTTTGTATCAAATATAAAGTGGGTCGTATCCATAGTGTTACCAGGATAAGGTACCCAACCTTGCCCCTATACTATAGATCCTTTAGGTTGTATCTTGAACATTGATTCCTATATGTCTCTACATACAGTTCAAGACTCATAAGATAGCCTACGATGTTAGTTTATTGGATTTTAGGATTAATAAGACAAAATTAAATAAAACATCAATAACACTTATTGAAAAAAATAGTAATAACTATTTATTAATAACGATCATTTAATTACATTCACTATCTATGAGTTTTAGGGTATAAAACCCAAAAAAACTCCTACTTGAACTAAAACTCTAATTAGTGGGATGTACATTACACGGAACGACGGGGATGTTACAAATACAGAGCAAAATACAATAAACTAGGGTATCTCATACCCATTACACATGTCCCACTTGCCCTAGATTACACAATGTACATATCTCGTAGACCTAGATTCTCTAGATGACTCTCAAACACTTTGATTGAGAGAGCTTTCGTAAATGGGTTGGCAATGTTGTGCTCCAAAGCAATCTTTATTACGATCACATCTTCTCGTTGTACAATCTCCCGTATTAGGTGAAACTTCTTCTTAATGTGCTTTCCTCATTTATGGCTACGAGGTTATTTCGAGTTGGCCATAGTCTCGCTGTTGTTGCAGTACAAGGTGATCGACAAGTTCATGTTTGGAACAACTTCCAAATCACTTAGGAATTTCCTTAGCCAAACTACCTTCTTTGCTGCTTCATAAATAGCTACATACTCAGCCTCTATGGTTGAGTCTGCAATGTATCATTGCTTGATGTTACGCCATACTACAGCTCCTTCGTTCAGGGTGAACACTGATCCTGACATGGACTTCCTAAAATCCTTGTCAGTTTGAAAATTAGAGTCCGTGTATCCCGTAAGGATCAAATCCTTAATTCCATACACTAGCATATAGTCCCTCGTTCTCCTAAGATACTTGAGGATATTCTTAACCACAGACCAGTGGTCTAACCCTAGATTGGATTGGTACCTACTGACTATTCCCATTGCATAACAAATGTGAGGTCCAATGCGAAACATAACATATATTAAGCTGCCCATAGTTAAGGCATAGGGAATACGTCTCATGTCCTTAACTTCTTAAGATGTCTTAGGATATTGTTCCTCTGAAAAATAAACTTCATGCCTGAAAGGCAATAAACCTTTCTTAGAGTTCTACATCGAATATCGAATCAACATCTTTTCAATATAAGTTGTTTGAGACATAGCTAGCGTTCTATTCTTACAATCCCTAATTATTTGGATCCCAAGAACGTACTATGTCTCTCCCAAATCTTTCATTTGGAATTTGACTACTAGCCACTTTTTAAAATCAGTAAGATATTCTACATCATTCCTAATGAGTAGGATATCGTCCACATAAAGTACTAAGAAAACTACTTTATCGTTGATGATCTTCTTGTAAACACAAGGCTCATCAACACTTTGGTCAAAGCCAAAAGATTTGATTACAGTATCAAACCTAATATTCCAAGATCTGGATGCCTGTTTCAATCCATAAATTGATCGAATCAGTTTGCAAACTTTTTACTTCTGACCTTGGGCTATAAACCCCTCGGATTGAGACATAAATATATTCTCTTCAAGATTGTCATTCAGAAAGGTTGTCTTAACATCCATTTTTCATAATATGTGGCTATGGATAAGAAAATTCGTATAGATTTAAGCATAGCAACAGGGAATAAGTTTCCTTATAGTTAACACCTTCCTTTTAGATATAACCCTTTGCTATGAGTCTAGTTTTGAAGGTCTGTACCTTCCCAGTTACATCTCTCTTTCTCTTGTAGATCCATTTACACTCTATAAGTTTAACCCTTTCAGGTAGATCTATAAGATCCCATATTGAATTGAAGTACATTGACTCCGGTTTAAAGTCCATGGCTTTGACCTATTGATCTTTGTTTATGTCATTCATTACCTGCCTATAAGATAATAGATCCTCGTCATCATCTGGTATGACGAGTTGAGTTTCAGTTAAACCCAAGTAACGGTTAGGTTGTGCTACAACCCTCCCAGTACGTCGAGACACTCTCAACGATGAAAAGGACGAGACTGACTTGAAGTGCTAGTCCTTTCATTAACTCTTGATGAAGGACCAGCATCATCATCAACAACCCTTGTTGATTCTTCAGTAGCTTCATTTAATACTAATTTGCTTCGTGGTTTATGATCTCTGATGTGGTCTTCTTCCAACAATGTAGCATTGGTCAATACAAACACTTTTGTTTTCTTGTGGATTGAAGAATAGACCACCTCCTGTTTCCTTAGGGTAACTAACAAATTGGCATAATCTAGAACGAGGTTCCAATTTCTTATGATTTTTCACTAGCACATGTGTTGAACAACCCCAGATTCTAAAGTAGCGCAAACTAGGTTTACACCCCCTCCATAACTCGAAAGGTGTTTCAGAAACACTCTTCGAAGAAACATTGTTCAAGATATAAACTGCAGTCTCTACTACATACCCCCAAAACAAGCTAGGCAATTGAGCATAGCTCATCATAGAACAAACCATGTCTAACAAAGTTCTATTTCTCCTTTCCAATACACTGTTTTTTTTAGATGTATCAGGTGCTGAGAGTTGAGATTGGATTCCATGTTCTATCATATAATCTTGGAATCTTAAATCCATGTGTTCTACACCTCGATCAGATCGAAGTGTTTTAATAGTCTTATCTAACAGAATTTCAACTTTAGCCTTATACTCCTTGAATTTTCAAAGGCTTCAGACTTATGTTCCATTAGGTATAAGTAACCATACCTTGAATAATCATCTATAAAAGAGATGAAGTATTCGTACTCTCCTCGAACTTTTACATTCATTGGACCACAAAGATCCAAATGTATGAGCTTTAAGTCTCTTTGGCTCTATAACCTTTTCTACTAAAAGGTCTTTTAGTCATTTTACCCTCAAGACAAGATTCACATGGAGGTAATTAATCATCTTCTAACTCACTTAGAAGTCCATTCTTTACCAATCTCTTGATCCTATCGAGATTAATGTGACCTAATCTTAAGTGCCAAAGATAAGTATTATTTTTACTTGGAGAAATTCTTTGCATTTTATCAGTTTTAAACATCTCATGATTTAAAAGTGTTTTTGTTTCAATTGGCCTTAATACATACAAGTTGTTTTCTAGTTTTGCTAAACAAATATGTACACTATTTCTTTAAATGAACACTTCATTACATGAAAATTTTATGGAATACAACTGTTCAATTAAACAAGAAATAGATATTAAGTTCCTCTTCATTTTAGGAACTATATACAAATTTTCTAAAAATAAAAATCTATTTCCAAAAAATAACCTAGCAACTCTCACTGCACGAGCTGAAATGGCATCTCCAGTTCCAATCTTGAGCGTCATTTCACACTTAGCAAGCTACTCTAAGAAACTAGTTCCCTATAACGAAGAACAAACATGATCAGTGGCTTCTGAATCAAGTATCCAGACATTGTGGTCATTTTTCACTAAACATGTTTCTAAAACAAGTAAATCACATTTACCTTCCTTTTCCTTCTTCTTCTCAATAAGGTACTTTGGGCAGTTCCGCTTCCAGTGACCTTCCATATTGCAGTGGAAGCACTTGCCTTTGTCAGCCACCTTGGCCCCTAGCAGAGGGAGTCTTCCCCTTTCTTTCCTTCTTCTTCTGAAGATTAGGGTACAGACTTAGTTCCTGAGGATGAACCCTTATGGAACTTTATGGAATGGGCAACATTCGCCTCTCCTTCTACCAGTTCCTTACGTTTCATAAGAGAGTGGTAGGTCTGCAACTCACTTAGGGGAGTCGTTATAGTGTACTGGATTTTATTCATAACCACATTGCTGCAGAATTGAAGAAAGCTCTTCGGGAGAGATTCCAGAATAAAAGACACCTGACTTTGCTCATCAATGACTATACTGTTCATTTCAGCCACGTTGAACTAGACCATCAGATTGAGAACATGTTCTCTAACTTATTGGCCTTCCTTCGAACATGCATTATAAACATATTTGAGGGCATCATGTCAGATATGAATGGATGGTTTTCCAAACATACCCTGGAGGGACTCCATGATCTCACGAGCAGTGAGCATGGCCTCATGTTTCTTGTTGAATACGTCAGACAGATTCACCAAGATATAGACTTGGGCCTTTTCATTGGTCTTTGTCTAGCAGTCATATGCATCCCTAACATTTAGGGGTGCATTATGAGTGGGGACCTGAAGACACTCCTCAGTTAAGACAAATCATAGATCATCTATAACTAAAATCGTATTCAAGTTAGATTTCCAAGTCACTTAATTATCTCCAGTTAGTTTTTCAATTTTAAGTAGGGCGATAATTGAGGAAGACATGCTAAAAAACAAATGAACAAATGAATATTTTAGCTATCTTTGCCTTAACCCATCACAAAAAATATCCAATCAGATTAGCAAAAAACAAGCAATCATAGAATCCTAAATAAACTATTGATTTGATTTTTGCAACGATACTTCAGAGGTTTAGGACAACAACCACCAAAGGTGATCAACTATCCCTCCTCTGAATTGAGACTATCTCAATTAATTACTAATTCCATAATAATTCTTATTCCTATAGCTCTTAGCTACCATTAGTTTGGTCAAGGATTCATTAACTCGCTTAATTCATCTTGTAAGTGTGATCTTTTCATTTTTTAATCAGAGGTACGCTTCAACAGGCTATCGTTAGGAAAGACAATTGTTGAAAATTAACCTAAGAAATCCTATCCATTTCTGGAGTTTGCGTTGTTCCGAAACCTATGATTAGACCCTCCGAAGGGATGGTCGCTCTAGGATGACACGCAGGCAAATCATAAGAATCTCACGATGGAAACTACTGAAGAAGATCGTAGGATACGTTCACAGTGTCCTTTTCCCACTTACTATGAACATTTCCCCTATTCACCTTGATATTAACTCATGCAAACACTTTCCAAAGGGAAGTCGCGCCCAAGGCGACATGAAGCTGAGCATGGATCTCACGGTGTGAACTCTTAGGGACATGAGAGCTTAAAAACGATATATCATATATACCATTTTTCTCCCACTAAATTGTTCTAATTATTTTAGATTTTGTTATACTTAGCTAAATTTCGGCTAATGAATCTATCTAAGTCTATGCCTATCATAACTCTTATAATAAGGTCTTTATACTAAAGTTCTAGGTGTATTAAACCATTTAATTTCCCTAGTGATATTTCATACTAATAGGACCTCGGTTAATTCAACTCAAGTTCAAATCCAATTCCCAATTAGGAGTGTTATGTAAACCATCAACTTAAATACCTCCAGTCTAGACAAAACTGTACCGATTGAGTTCCTTTATAACCTTGATCCTATTAGTCCTACTTAGTTAATTTTAAAACTATTTTAAAAGAAACTAAGTAATTATTCTAATCTAATTAGAAATGTGATCTTAGGTCTATATTTTAAAATATCTAAAAATAATAAATTATTTTTCCTAAGATCCTATGTTTGCATGCAACTCTTTGTTATAGGTTAATAGTTGCTAATCATTAATTTTTATAACTATTACAAATTTTAATGATTAGTCCTATAACATACTCACTATGGTTTTAATTAATTAATAATCATATTTTAATTTTAAAATTAAACCATATAAATGCATTTCATGTGTCATACTCAATGCATATTGATTTCTAATTAAATATAACACTTATATAATATTTTGAAAATCAACCAAGCATATTCATATACAGTAGTAAATATAACTAATTATATTTTCTAGTTAATATCACGCAACATGTTTCTCCAATTTCATATATTTAACATATCACATACATTAAATAAATCTTGAAATTATAAACCATTGATTTCATACTATACATTATAACACTTACAATATACAAAAAATGCATGAACATGCTTAACCTAAAGTGAGAGTTATTTAAATGACATCCACAAAGCATTTAAATAATAAATAAACTTGCAATTTTTTGCCCTAGGATAAAATAAAGCAATAAATTACACTAATTTAGCTAATTTTATCCTTTCTTCTGCCACTCTAGAATCGGACCAGACTAACCTGAACCGGACCACCAACCTACGAACGAAGCCAACCTAACCAAATCGGACCACCAATTGAACCACAGTCAAACCGGATCCGCTTTGCTAACCCTAATTATCTGCAGAATTGTGCATGGATGAAGAATGTCAGTAGAATTTCCATTTTTTTGGCCAAAATGTTCTCGATCTTCATCGACACGAACCCTAATTCTAGATCCAGACTTACAAAGGAATGATTTACAATAATAATGCCTAAAAAGTACAGGGGTCTTTATATTGATCATATCAAAATAGTAAATCTAAGGACAAATATTGCAGAAAACATTCAATTGCAAACTATAATATTTATAATGCAGTAAATCCTACCAAACCAATGAAAGTAATAATAAAATAAATGGCCAAATTTATAATACGATTTGGCTCTATACCAAGTGATGGGATGAAAACCAACACAGCGGAAGCCAAAACACAGAATCTAAACGTATTTAAAATTGATATTTAGAATGGAACAATTTTGCATTGGAATAAAGCAGTACAAATAGATTGAGCATGTGATTCCCAAAAGCCTAATTATACAAGAAAAAAAACCTACATTGCAAATCTTTTGGGAATTCTGTGGAATTTGTACGAATTGAGAATGAGCACCACCACTTGGAGTCCTCCTTATTCTTGCAGGAAAATTGAGACATGAGAATTGTGGGATTCTCCTTTTTTTTCTTTTTGGTATTGAGAGGAAGAAGAAAAAGAAATGCAGAGAATTTTCTCATCAATCAAATTGATCTTCACAGCTTTTTTTCTTCTTTTGTTTTGATACAAAGAGAATAAAAGAGAAGGTGAAAATGAGGAGATGTGAGATTCATCCCATGTCTCTAGTAACTCCCCTACTTAGGAAATTGCATTTTATTTAATTAAAATAAAACAAAACTAATTATTTAATTAAATTAAATAAATAAAAACCAATAGTCATTTAAACATATTTAAATGGTTCCCTCTTACATAACCTATAGTGTTAATATGCATCTAATATGCATTAATTTTAACCTATGTTTTGATTTCATCAATTTAATTAATCATCCAATTAAATATCACATATTTAATTTAAATTTCCCATTTGAATCATATTCAAATATATTTCTCTCATTTAACCTTTAGTTTTAATGCGCATCCAATGCATATTATTTTTAACATATAGTTTTCAATATGAATATTATTCATATTAAATTAATATTTGAACTCCTTTCAAATATTTCGTTCTCTCATTTATTAATTTTGAATCATATCCAAAATTAATAATAATGTCTAAAATTAAACTTTATATTAAAATGTATAAATATATATTAAAAAATTCCCAATTCTGAATTTGAACATTTCAAATTCAATTTAATGACAAATGACCTCAATACCCTTTACAAGCTAGGAAGGGGGCCTAATGGACCTGTAGATCGGAAACTCCAATGATGTGAGATTAATTGGCTAAACTCATTAACCAAATTAATTAATATTCGTTAACTGTGGGTACATTCCACTAAAGACTCACAACTGCACTCTTCTCACTACATATATATTTCTGTTGTTGGGGTTGATGCCCTAAAGTCTCGTGTCCTGTAGTTTGTAAACAGTACATACAAACATCTGTGATTGTTAATATATGATATTTACTTCACATCTTGTTGTTTTGCTCATTTACTTGTTTTAGTTGCTTTACCACAAACCAATAAACATCAAAACCCTGGTTATCTGTATGTGACTCAAGCATGTATGTGGTGACATACAAGTGGATCATGTCTTGAGTGATAACCAAAATGGTCTGTAGTATATGGATATAGGAGGGAAACCTTATCCTGGTAATGCTACGGATGCGGCCCGCTTTGTGGAATGGTCACAAGTGTTGTGACCTGTCTCTTATACACATCTAGATGTGTATAAGAGACAGTGGTAATGCTACGGATGCGGCCCGCTTTGTGGAATGGTCACAAGTGTTGTGACCTGTCTCTTATACACATCTAGATGTGTATAAGAGACAGATATAACACCGTTCATGATAGAGACTTCACTTCACTAGGATGACCATAGGTAACATGACCTCAATCCTAAGTGAGTTGGGAACTCCTGCCATTGAGAGTGGTCCTTTGATTTGTATGGGTGCGAGTGGCCAAGTCGCCGATTCAAACCTACCATTTTGGGGATACGTCTGGTTTGGGAGCTGGGAACTCAACTACACAAGACAATTCACTCCTTCCCCGAGGCAAGGGTAAGTAGATAAATGGCTCCCTTAAGGGCTGATTCCGAGGCTTTAACGATGTGGTGCCACACACCTTCTCCTGGCCTGAGAGGTGTTCACACATAGTTGGACTATGTTGTATTATTCATTAGAGGAATCAGTGGTACTTAAGGAGTGAGATGTAACTGTAGGGGCAAAACGGTAAATTGGCCCAGCTATATTTATGAGCATCTATGAAGGGTCATCGTACTCATGATTGGTTATATCCAATAGACATAGAAATATATCTGTGGTAAGAAGAGTCCAGTTATTGGTCTTTAGTGGAATCACTGACAGTTAATAGATGGTGAATCTCGTGGCTAAAGAGTTTAGTCAGCTATTCACATACCATTGGAGCTTCGAGCCATAGGTCCATTAGGTCACCTGAGTAGCTTGGATAAAGTCGAGAACCAATATTTGGGTTAATTTGAAATGTTCAAATTGACAAGAGGAAGTACAATTATATATGATATAATTGGAATGGCTAATTATATATGATATAATTGGTTAAATGTATGAGATACATTATTTTGGAGGAAATTAGATATAAATATAATTTATATTAAATATAGAAAAAATACTATAGTAGATATACGATATCAAACTATAGGATATAAATATAATATGATTATATTTATTAAATAAATTAATTGATTAATTATTTAATATTAACCAATTTTCACGTTTTGTAAGTGGGAACGTGGGCAGCGAAGTTAAGGTAACCGGCGGGATACAAGTTGAAAATCGTTTTCATTTTTTGAAACGATTGATAACAGGCAGAAATGCATGTTATCATAGTGCTAAGTTCTTGAACAATGCTGTCTTGCGCTGATAAAATATGTTAAATTGCGTCCAAAAGCATTAAGTTTACAACATTGTGGTCGCATGCGTTCATCGCATAGAAACAATTGATTTTTGTGTTTTTATGCAGAATATGCGTTGACGCAAGGTGAAAAGAGCGATCACAAGAGATCAACGGACGAGCATAGCATTACCGCAAGGCTTTGCGATGATTTATGTTCGCAAACATATGCTCAAGAAAGATTGCCGCATAGAGCCGGCGTAACTTGGTGGACGCATCTAGTGAAAGGCATAATTAATCACGATGGGATAAAAAGCTGATGACAGTCGAATCCGAATTAAGTTGACAGCCATTAACGATAACAACTACATCCAGGCTTTCGGTGACAAATATTTGGCGTATTAGTCAGAGAATTAAAGACATCCCATTCGCCGCCTTTCACCCCATAAGCTCTATAAATATCAAAGGCATCCTTCAGAAAAAGGGTTCACACATTCACAAGTTCGAACACTTAGAGAATTTTTCCAGTCTTTAGCCTTGTCCATAGTTTTCTTTTTTGTTTTAAGGTGGAGCAAGAGAAGAGCCGAGACGCCGGAAGATCGCTCAAGACAACTCGAGAGAGAACACTGAGGTGTAAAAGCAGAGAGCGGGCCGACTCTCGCGAGAGCAAGATTATCTTTTGAACACAAGTAGAAAAATAGTGTAAAAGCCTGGGAAGCAAGAGATTGCTACCAGGCTCTTTATTCTCGTCTTGCATTGTTATTCTGTACTTCAACTTTATATTTATACAATGGAATTTCTTATTCTACATCTGTTCACTCTCTTAGCACACATAAGTAGCTAAACTAATCGAATGGGTTAAGAAGAACTAACCTAACATGACCTAGGATCTTCAACGCATGCAGTTGTCTTGTTTTATTTTGTACCCAACACCCCTTTAGAGCTACTCGAGAGAGAGTCTAAAGAAAGAACCTAATGACTCAAGAGAGCTAGGTTAGAATCTAGACTCGAGAGAGCGAGATTAGATCGGCATAAG
>NC_052357.1:10642364-10648012 GCF_009727055.1 Benincasa hispida
CGAAGACCCGCACGCTCACCTTCGAAGCTTCATAGAAATCTGCAACACTTTTGTGTTCTTGAATATCTCAACCGAGGAAGTTCGACTCACTCTATTCCCGTTTTCCTTGTGTGATCAGGCAAGAAAACGGGCATATTCTCTCGAACTGGGGGAGATAACTTCATAGGAACAAGTCGTCGAAAAGTTTATAAAGAAATATTTCCTACCAACCGAAAATGCTCAACAAAGGAAACTAATAACAAATTTTGAACAAGAAAATGATGAATCGCTCAGTGATGCCTGGGCGAGGTTCAAGCGGCTGGTAAGAGACTGTCCACATAATGGCTTACCAGACTACCTGTAGATAGAGATCTTTTACCAAAGACTAAATCCCTCTTCACAGACCGCTGCCAATGCGGCAGCCGCTGGTGGTCTACTCGACAAAACATATGAGGAGGCAAAGAGTATACTTGATCGCATTTCCAAAAATCACGAGGATTGACAGGAAAGTGATCAAAGATTAAAAATTAAAGATAATGGCACAAACAACGGGGCCATCGAATCCATGCAGAACCAGATGACTGCGATGATGAGTTTGATTCAAGGCATCGTAATTAATAACACGGGAGCGAAGAAAGGGCAGGTCAACGCAATTGCTCAAATGACCACAAGTTGTGTCATTTGCGGAGACGCTCACGCAATGGAAAAATGCCCAGTAAACCCACAGTCAATATGCTTCATAAAGAACAATCCATATTCCGATACATACAACCCCGGGTGGAGAAACCACCCAAATTTTGCGTGGAAAAATCAACAACAAAACTTCCAACTAGTGGCGCAGAGAGAAGGGCCACTTGTGTAAAGACCAGCTTGAAATAAGCAGTCCCTGAGTTATTTCAACCTCGTCAAGGACGCAACTCTTTTGAATATCCATTTTCTACATCAATACTTCATGAACTTTCATCAATTTGTTGTTATTATTTATCTACTTGCATTTTACTTCTCATTCTAAAAAAAAAAAAAAATAAGCGATCGTGCTGAATCATTGCGGTAAACCATCGAGGCACAGGATTGCACAGGTGTTACACGAAGAAGCAACTTATCTTACTCCGTCACTGCAATCCAAATAAGATAGATCACCGTAAAGAAGGATGCATCAACACATAATGCAGTGACAATGCAAATTTGGGGGTTGTATTCTTCCTTCACTTTATTTCAAATTTTGCACTTTCGCATCGCATTTTAGTTTTAAAAGTTTTATCACCACGTCCTCTTTGATTACCGCAATCCTTTAATATTGATAAATTTAGTTAGTCACCGCATGCTGTCTTTTTGCGAATTATGATTTTAATGATGAAAAACATGCTTCTATTTTTTTCATATATACTAGAATCAACTTAATCCTAGAAAAGTCACCTCATGAAATATTTCTAGAAGTTAGAGGTCTACTAGCTTTCTTTCAAACTCTCTTTACATAGCTTCCTAAGAATATCGCATGACTTCTTTCAATCTTTTGGCAATGGGGACATTGCCACATTTTAAATTTGGGGGTGAGGTATTTATTTATTTTCGACCTTGCCATTTTTTTAAAAAAAAAACAAAGAAGAAATTTTGAGAATAACAACTCCACTGTCAACGCAATAGGAAACCTATGTTGATAAGAGTTAAGTTATGAAAGGCACTTACCCGTAGTTAGATGTCTACATGACACACGTGGGAGCAAGCCAAAACGAAAGTAAATCGCCAGGATCAACGCATAAATAAATGACCGCAACTCCGCTGCCAAGTAGGTATGAGTTTAGACCTGTCTCTTATACACATCTAGATGTGTATAAGAGACAATATGTGAGTGGAGGCATCCTATGCAATGAGCTTGCATAAGACTGAACCATGAAATAGTCACTTTTTATGTCTAAATGCCGTTTTATGTATAAAACTGACTATTTCGTTAATTGATGACCTAAGTAACTTAATCTTAATCCTGAGCTAACTATGAACACCTGTTCACTCGAAATTATCCTTAGATCTGCATAGGTGAGAGCAGCTCATCATCACTAGCCCAATAAGCCTCCCATTTCAGGGGTAAGATCAGGTGGATAGCTGGGAACATAGGGTGCAAGATGGAATTCACTCCTACCCATTATAGGGATAGTAGATAGGCTGTTCTCTTTAGTACTGAATCCAGATCTTGAACAAGGTGCCCCACCCTCTCCTTGGCCCGAGAGGGGTTCGATTTATAGGTTAAACCTTAAACCAATTGCTCATTAGAGGATCAGTGGAACTTAAGGAACAAGATGTAGTCTCGGGGGTAAAACGGTTTTTATGACCCAGTCGAGATTACAAACAACCTGTGAAGGATTAGCTTACTAAACATGGTTATATCAAATGGACACAAATATATCTATAGTGAGAGGAGTGCCTACGGGAATATAGTGGAATGACCCGTTAGCTAACAAATGTTGATTACTCTGTCTAAAGAGTTTAGCTAGCTAATCTCAGATCGTTGAAGCCCATGATCTATAGGTCCATTAGGTTCCCCTACTAGCTCATACGGAATAAACTTAGAACAGTATGATAGAATAATTCGAATTATTCGAATTAGGTGAAGAGAGAGAAATCGACAAGTATATGTGATATAGTGGTCGGGTTTTTCAGTTTAGAGATACAGTTTTAATATTTAAATATGATTTAAATATCAAGAATATGAATACGTTCATACTCGGAAGCTCGAAAATAATGGAAATGGTCAAAGATGTAAAAAGTCAAAGAGTTGACTTTTGACTTGAAAAGTCAAACTTTGACCGACCTTATATTCAAATGTCATTTTAATTTTGAGAAAATGAATGCAGATTCATGCTCGAGAGGTCAAAATTAGTCAACACGGAAAAAATCATAAAAAGTCGAAATGTTGACTTTTTGGTCAAAGTTTGACTTTGACAAAATGACTACTTTGCCCTTTGACTAAAGTTAGTGGGAAAATCCAAACTTGTGTTGGATAATTCCACTAACAAAATAGTGGGCTAGGTGTTGGCTTATAGTGGAAACATTAAGCCACTTAGATAGTGGATTCTAGGTGTTGGGTATTTATGGATTTGTTTCATGCAAATGTTGCATGGTTTTTTCTATAAAATGGGCTTTCAATTATGGATTAAAGACTTTTGCCATTTTTTGCAAAAAGTTAGTTTTCAAAATTGGGCTGAAAAATTAAAAACTTAACCCAAAAAATCTCCCATCTTTTTCCATCGATCTTTCTCTACTCTTGGTTTCTCTTTCCTGATGCCATCAGAGTAGTCCCACAACCCGGTTTGAGTGCAAGAGATAGTAGAAGTCAACCGGAAGAGTTCAGGTTGAGATTCAGCGAGGAAAAGCGGTTTTCGGGAGTTGTATCCTATTCTATCAATTTACTATTTTTTTCATTTATTTGCATGCTAATTTCCTTTAAATTAAAAGCAATTAGAGTGTAATTAGGTCTTTATTCCACTGCGTATGTCTCGTGTTCCATCAGTGAAGGGCACTTACCCGTAGTTGGATGTCCGCATGACACACGTGGGAGCAAGCCAAAACGAAAGTAAATCGCCAGGATCAATGCACAAATAAATGACTGCAACTCCGTTGCCAAGTAGGTATGAGTTTAGTCTGAGAAAGAGTGCATTGCTCGTAATTGGATGACCGCATGACACACATGGGAGCAAGCCAAAATGAAGGCAAGGCACTTGGATCAGCACAAGGTCAGATAGAAAAAAAAAATATATATATATAATGTCAATATATATGCAAGGATAAAAATCATTTGACACCCCGGTGGAAAAGTTTTCTTTTTGAAATAAATCATGCGATGTCCCGGAATTGAGTAAAGTCCTTTTGAAGGTTAAGCTTGCGATCCCTAGGTCTTAGAAATATTTTAAGAAGAGGTTTGAATAAGACTTAAGGAAATTTTGGTGTATAGGAGTTGAATGAAGTATCCTTGAGAAATCTAGGAAAAGAGATTTGCGGTCGACTTGCTAAAGGAAATCTTTAGCTTATGCTTGAGGACAAGCATTGTTTAAATTTAGAGGTGTGATAACGGGCAGAAATGCACGTTATCATAATGCTAAGTTCTTGAACAATGCTGACTTGCACTGATAAAATATGTTAAATTTCATCCCAAAGCATTAAGTTTACAACATTGCGGTCACATGCGTTCATCGCATAGAAACAGTTGATTTTTGTGTTTTTTTGCAGAATATGCATTGACGCAAGGCGAAAAAAGTGATCACAAGAGATCAACGGACAAGCATAGCATTACCGCAAAGCTTTGCGGTGATTTATGTTTACAAGCATCTGCTCAAGAAGGATTACCGCATAGAGCCAGCGCAACTTGGTGGGCGCATCTGGTGAAAGGCATAATTAATCACGATGGGACAAAAAGTTGATGACGGTCGAATCTAAATTAAGTTGATAGCCACTAATGATAACAACTACATCCAGTTTTTCGGTGACAAATATTTGGTGCATCAGCCAAAGAATTAAAGTCATCCCATCTGTGCAATCATAAGAGAGAAGTCGCCTTTCACTCCAGAAGTCCTATAAATATCAAAGGCATCCTTTAGAAAAGGGGTTCACACATTCATAAGTTCGAACACTTAGAGAATTTTCCCAGTCTTTAGCCTTGTCCATAGTTTTCCTTTTTATTTTAAGGCGAAGCAAGAGAAGAGTCGAGACGCTGGAAGATCGCTCAGGGCAACTCGAGAGAGAACCCTGAGGCGTAAAAGCAGAGAGCGGGCCGACTCTCGCAAGAGGGAGGTTATCGATTTCTTAAACGATCATCCATTCTTTCCTAAACGATCGTGTAGTATTACTATACGATAAGCATCTCCGCTATACGATAGCGAAGTTATTCTCGTGTGCGCTTGTCATCTACACGATTTCTTCTCCTCCGTCTTCTACCAAACTCACCAAAGCCCACTCTCTGGGTTTTTGACACCGAGGAAACCTGGGTCTCCCTATTGGTGGTGTTGTCCCCGACTCCTTGTTTGTGTACGTTCGGATCGTGCAGTAACAGACAAGAGACTCACCGGGGTGCTGGTAGATCGGTGGAGTTCTTTCACTACTGTGGGTTCATATATTCGAAGATCGTCTTCCTCTAGTAATGAACCCCTTCTCTATGCTTTATTGTATACTGAGCATGTTGTTGTTGAATTTAATATGCATAACTGTTAGTATAGAATGTATATCGTTTATGTTCCGATCACTGTGAAATCAGAGCGATCTAAGCCCGCTCATGGAACTCTCGTTTTGAGATCCTTCAATTGGTATCAGAGCTAGGTTTCTGATACTCCGATTTCATTTATTGCAACGAAATAACGTTTACATTCATGGTGGGTGCATTTTTATGCTGTTTTAAATGTTAATACTGTTGTGGATGTGTTAGATTAATCGATTTTTCGGGATGGTATGCCTTGGTCTATTTAAATTCCTTTTACATTTCTGATTGTAGGTAAAGGCCCCTGCGTTTTTTGGCATATATAATCATAATCAAGTATGTATTCAAAGTTTTGAAGTCTTGCATCGTTCGTCGAAGTTCTGGGCAAAGGTTGCGGCTCTTCGAAGAAGGAGACGATCAAGGGTTGATCGCATCGTGCAGAAGAGGTTCTACGTGATCGTTGTCCATCGCATCGTGAAGATGAAGG
>NC_052357.1:10648032-10649216 GCF_009727055.1 Benincasa hispida
GTGGTCGTTGTCCATCGCATCGTGAAGATGAAGGAGTATGCGATCGCGGTTGAACGTATCGAGAAGACGATCGGGCACGCGATCATTGAGTATCGTTTAACGAGCGTGCGCTTGACAATCGTTTAGGTCAGCAAGCTTCATCGCTTAGTAACTGACTAAATGATCATTTAGCATCGCAAGGTAAATCGTTTACCTAGTTACACACATCATGTAAACATGAGATGCTCGCATATCGCTTAACGCGCAGGCGTACTAGACGATCGTTTAGGTCAGCAAGCTTCATCGCTTAGTAACTGACTAAATGATCGCTTAGCATCACAAGGTAAATCGTTTACCTGGTTACATGCATCGTATAAATGATTAGACACTCGCGTATCGTTTAAAGCACGCTAGACGATCGTTTAGGATAGCAAGCTTCATCACTTAGTAACTGACTAAACAATCGCTTGGTAACTCACGATAAATCGTTTACCTGTCGTCACGTTACATGATCGCATAGACGATCAGGCTTCGCACCCTCGTCATCGTCTACACGATCATTTACTTCTGCTACTATCGTCTAGTGCATGTTAAATGATCGTCGACCTACTGGAGTTTGCTACACGATGAAGACCTCTTGGCGGTTCAAGACCCGGTTCGCCTGTGAACTGGTTTGCTCGATGAAAAATGTAATAGATAACGTTTTTCATTCCGGATCTTTTTGGTTTAAAGGCTCATCCCGGTCCATTAATCTATTTGTTTAATACATGCGATGTATGTCTTATATGTCATATGGTATGCACATATAATAAATCCCACCTTAGGTTATGAATTGATCATACATCATCTCTTTATTGTAATTGTAAAAATCTAGAGAAGCATGATTTAATTATGTAAGAGCATGCTCATGCATCATTAATATAAGAGTTATATTTATGCATGCATAAAAAGCATTGACATGCATCATCTTTATATTATAATTGTTATAGTATAAGGGTGAATGATAGCATGTTTGCTTGGTTATTACACGTTATATAGTAATGACCGGACATTGCATGAAGCATGACACATAGGTTACTTTATAATTGATATAAATGCCTTGTTATGCATAATATTTTTTAGTTGTTTCTTTTTAAGAGTTAAAGAGAAATTAGAACTAAAAGAAATAAGAAAGACATGCATGCTCACTTAGGTTTAATTCATGT
>NC_052357.1:10651661-10655707 GCF_009727055.1 Benincasa hispida
GTCTTTCTGACGTCTTGGCCAAGAAGCATGAGCCTATGGTCTCAGCTCGTGAGATCATGGAGTCCCTGCGGGGGATGCTTGGACAACCGTCTGAATAGCTTATGCATGAGGCTCTTAAAAACATATTCAACTCCAAAATGCAAGAAGGCACCTCTGTTCGTGAACATGTGCTAAACATGATGGTCCACTTCAATATGGCAGAGTTGAATGGGTCTACCATCGATGAGGGCAGCCAGGTTAGCATAATCCTGCATTCTTTGCCGGAGAGCTTCATGCACTTTGTTAGCAATGTGATTCTTAACAAAGTGAAATATAACCTTACAACTTACCTCAACGAGTTGCAGACATACCAATCTTTACTGAAAAGTAAGGAAAGGCAGAAGGGTGAGGCAAATGTTGCTTCATCCTCCAGGAAGTTACATAGAGGTTCGACCTTAGGAACAAAGTCTGCACCTTCCTCTTCTAACTCTGCAAAGGGGAAGAAAAAGAAGGGTGGTAAGGGAAAAGGGAAGGCACTTGCTAACCCACCGCCTGTCGCCCCGAGGAGGCGTCCACCAGTTGCTAAAGGAAAGTGTTTACATTGCAATCAAGATGGACATTAGAAGAGGAACTATCCTCGGTATCTTAAGGAGAAGAAAGTAGCCAAGGCTAAGGCCAAGGCGGATAAAGGTAAATGTGATTTACTTGTGCTTGAAACTTATTTAGTGAAGAATGATGATTCTGCCTGGATAATTGATTCAGGCGCCACTAATCATGTTTGTTCTTCTTTTCAGGGGATTAGATCCTAACGACAGTTGGAGGCGGGTGAGATGATGATGCGAGTAGGCATCGGACACGTCATCTCAGCTGTGGCAGTGGGATGGATCCAGTTGACTTTATAGAATAGGTTTTTAAATTTAAATGATGTATATATTGTTCCTGAACTAAAAAGGAACCTTATTTCTGTATATTTCTTTCGAATTAAGTAAAGCGTTTATTCATAAAGATGGTGTCTTTATTTGCAAAGCTAATCTGGAATCAAATTTATATGTGCTAAGGCCATTAGCTATTAATTCCAGAATAGGTTTCTAAATTTAAATGATGTATATATTGTTCCTGAACTAAAAAGGAACCTTATTTCTGTAAAGTGTTTATTACAATGTAAATACACTATTTCTTTCGAATTGAGTAAAGCGTTTATTCATAAAGATGGTGTCTTTATTTGCACAGCTAATTTGGAATCAAATTTATATGTGCTAAGGCCGTTAGCAATTAATTCCCTTCATAATACTGAAATGTTCAGAACTGTCGTAACTCAATTTAAACGTCAATGAATTTCTCCAAAAGAAAATGCCTAACTTTGACATCTATGTTTAGAACACATCAATCTCAATAGGATTGAGAGATTGGTGAAGAATGGATTTCTAAGTGAGTTAGAAGAAAATTCTTTACCTATGTGCGAAGGTAAGATGACTAAATGACTTTTTACTGGAAAAGGTTTTAGAGCCAAAGAGCCTCTTGAGTTAGTACATCCTGACCTTTGTGGTCCTATGAATGTGCGAGTCCGGGGTGGTTATGTTATCAGTTTTACTGATGATTACTTCAGATACGGGTATGTTTATCTTTTGCAATGGAAGTCTGAATCCTTTGAAAAGTTCAAAGAGTTCAAGGCTGAAGTTGAAAACGCATTGGATAAATGGATTAAAACACTTCGATCAGATCGAGATGGAGAGTTTTTGGACTCCACATTCAAGAACTATTTGATAGAACATGGAATCGTTTCCCAACTCTCAGCTCGGGTACACCTTAGCAGAATGGTGTAGCGGAGAGGTGAAACAGGACCTTGTTTGACATGGTTCATTCAATGATGAGTTACGCTTCCTTACCGGACTCGTTTTGGGGTTTCGCAGTGGAGACTACGATGTACATACTCAACTGTGTTCCCTCCAAGAGTGTTTTAAGAACACCTCTGAAGTTGTGGAATGGGCGTAAAGCTAATTTACGTTATTTCCGCATTTGGGGTTTCCCTGCACGTATGCTTGAGGTTAATCCCAAGAAGCTAAAACCACGGTCGAGGTTATGCCTCTTTGTAGGCTACCCCAAAGGTACACGAGAGGATTATTTTTATGATCCGATGGAAAATAGGGTGTTTATTTCAACAAATGCTACTTTCCTGGAGGGGGATCATATGAGGGAGCACAGTCCACGAAGCAAAGTCATGTTACGTGAGCTTTCCAATGAAACTACTGAAACTTCAACAAGAGTTGTTGAAGAGCCTGCTACATCAATAAGAGTTGTTGATGGGAGATCATCCAGTAGGTCAGTTCCACCTCAAGAGTTGAGGAAACCTCGACGTAGTGGGAGGGTTGCGAACCCACCCGTTCGCTATCTGAGTTTCACGAAAATCCTTGCCATGGTAGCAGATGGTGATGTTGAGGATCCGTTGTCTTATAAGAAGGTAATGGAGGATGTTAACCGGGATGAATGGGTCAAGGCCATGGATCTCGAATGGAGTCGATGTACTTCAACTCAGTATGGGGTCTTGTAGATCAGCCTGATGGGGTTCGCCCTATAGGTTGTAAATGGATCTATAAGCGTAAACAGGGTGTTGATGGGAAGGTACAAACCTTCAAGGCTCGGCCTGTGGCAAAAGGTTATACCCAGGTAGAGGGAGTCGACTATGTGGAGACTTTCTCACCTATTGCGTTGCCATGTTATAAGTCGATCCGCATCCTCCATGCCAATGCATGCCTTATTATAATATTATGAGATCTAGCAAATCGACGTTAGGAACGGCCCTTTCTGAATGGCTGAATTTGAGAAGACATATTAATGGGTAGCCCGAGCGGATCTAGCCAAGGTCAAGAAGCAAAAGTTTGCCAAACTGAATTGGTCCATTTAATGGCTGACACAGGCGTCTCGATCTTTGGAACTACAATTTGATGTTCGATCAAGTCGTATGGAGTTTGATCCAAAATGTTAGATATGAACTTGTGTCTGAAAGGGGAAGATCTTAATGTTCAGAGTCTTATTAGTGTTGTATGTAGACGACACTTACTACATTTGGGAAGAATGTAAGTCTACACCTCAGTTAAGAATAGGTAACGACCCAATTACCAATGAAGGATTTGGAGAGGCTCAGTTTGTTTTAGGGATCAGATTTGTTTCGGGATCGTAAGAAGAAAAGTATGGCAACTATTTCAGTCATGTAAAGTTGTCAGAGATTTGCTCAGTAACGATGCCGGATCCAAACGGGGCCTACTGCCATTAGCATGGATCACTTGTCTAAGGAAATGTGTCTAAGACGCCTTCAAGAATTGAGGGCATGAAATGGGTCATATAGCATCTGTGTTGCATTTGATGTACGCGATTCTCTGTATTCGTCTAGACTCTACCGTTGTGGATGATCAGTAAGTATCCAGTCTAACCAAGGCCCAGGGCACTGACCCCGAGGAAAGAGAACACACCTCAAAGTATCTTCGAGAGAACGAGGGACTGCAATGCTCGTGTATGTTCTAGGATTTGATCCTACGGAATACATGGATCCCTAACTTTTCATAACTGATAAGGACCTCGCATAAGCTACATCATCAAGTCCAATCTCACTCTATAATGGAGAGTTGTAGTATTGAACGAAGCACTAATGCAGGGGTGCATCGCGACTCCACTATGGAGGCGGAGTACAAAGCGATTGCGTAAGCTTGCTAAGCGGAGTCTCTTGGGCTTTAAGGAAATTTCCTGACATACCTTGGAAGTTGTTCGCAGATAAGTCTAGACCCCATACCTCTAATTTGATATAGTGGGGCAGGTGGCAACTCCTAAGAGCCAACGGAGTCCGCCGGCGCGGTAAACATAAATGAGAGCAGAAGTATCAGTCTGATCCGCGAGATCAGTCATCGAAGGGGACTGATTGTACGTAGTATCGCTTCAGAGGCATCAATGTTGAATCCCATTTATAAGGCTCTTCAACATTCAGCCACAATTTTAAGGGCACCTACAGACATATTGGGTCCTATTAGGATCGGCCTCGCTAGACTAGGGCAAGTGGGAGATTTATTATTACTGGG
>NC_052357.1:10656580-10743061 GCF_009727055.1 Benincasa hispida
CATGCGAGCGGGGGCGTCCTATACAAAGAGTTTGTATAAGACCTGACCACGAAGTGTTAATGTCTTGTTATATAACACCGTTCATGACAGAGACTTCACTTCACTAGAATGACCATATGTAACATGACCTCAATCCTAAGTGAGTTGGGAACTCCTGCCATTAAGGGCGGTCCTTTGATTTGTATGGGTGCTAGTGGCCAAGTCGTCGATTCAAACCTACCATTTTGGGGAATACGTCTGATTTGGGAGCTGGGAACTCAACTACACAAAATGGAATTCATTCCTTCCCCGAGGCATGGGTAAGTAGATAGATGGCTCTCTTAAGGGCTAATTCCAGGGCTTGAACAATGTGGCGCCACACACTTTCTCCTGGCCCGAGAGGTGTTCACACATAGTTAGACTATGTTGTATTGTTCATTAGAGAAATCAGTGGTACTTAAGGAGTGAGATGTAACTACAGGGGCAAAACGGTAAATTGGCCCAACTGTACTTACAAGCATCTGTGAAGGGTCATCGTACTCATGATTGGTTATATCTAATAGACACAGAAATATATATGTGGTAAGAAGAGTTTCGTTGTTGGTCTTTAGTGGAATCACTGACAGTTAACGAATGGTGAATCTCGTGGCTAAAGAGTTTAGTCAACTATTCACATATCGTTGAGACGATTGATTCGTGCAAAAGAAAGACCGCGCCCAAAAGAAATCGCGAAAGACTGATCGCCGAGAGCCTATACGATAGATTCTCAGTCATCCAAACGATCGTCTAATTCACGCGTTCCCTAAACGATCGTACATTAGTTTCCTAAACGGTCATCCATTTTTTCCTAAACAATCGTGTAGTTTTACTATACGATAAGTGTCTCCGATATACATAGCGAAGTTATTCTTGTGTGCGCTTATCGTCTACACGATTTCTTCTCCTACGTCTTCTACCAAACTCACCAAAGCCTACTCTCTGGGTTTTTGACGCCGAGGATACCTGGGTCTCCCTATTGGTGGTGTTGTCCCCGACTCCTTATTCGTGTATGTTCGGATCGTGCAGTAACAGACGAGAGACTCGTCGAGGTGCTGGTAGATCAGTGGAGTTCTTCCACTGCTATGGGTTCATATATTCGAAGATCGTCTTCCTCTAGTAATGAACCCCTTCTTTATGCTTTATTATATACTGAGCATGCTATTGTTGAATTTAATATGCATAAGGGTTAGTATAGAATGTATATCATTTATATTCCGGTCACTGTGAAATCGGAGCGATCTAAGCCGCTCATGGAACTCTCGTTTTGAGATCCTTCATCCGTGTCCACGGATATAGATAAATAATAACAAGTTAGTCTTTCACGAGTGTATGTAACATCAGCTAGGTTAAATTTGTTTTACTTGGGTTACCTCTACATCCTTAAGTATCAGCGCTCCTCTAATGAATAACCTATTTATGGTCCAATCATTAAACAGAAACCCTCTCGAGCCAATGAGAAGGTATGGCCTTTTGTTCAAGTCCCCGATACATCACTTAAGGGAACACTCATCTACTTACCCTAAAGTCAGGAAGGAGTAAAATCCATCTTATATGATTATGTTCCTAGCTACCCACTTGGTCTTATCCCCAAAATGGTAGGCATATTGAGTCGGCGAACTGGCCACTCTCACTCATACAAATCAAAATACAATCTCTCATGATCAGAAGTTCATAATATACTCAGGAGTAAGACTAAGTTGCCTAAGTCATCCTATTGAAATAGAAACTTAACTAGTCAACAAAGTTACATCTAATGGTTAGTATTTCGTGGTCTGGCCTTGTGCAAACTCATTGCCCAGGATACCCCCACTCGCGTGTCTCCTACACAAATGCGTTAGATCACTGTGTTGTATCAAATACAAAGTTGCTCGTATCCACAATGTTACCAAGATAAGGTACCCAACCTTACCCCTATACTTAGACCCTTTAGGTTGTATCTTGAACATTGTTCCCTATATGTCTCTACATACAGTTCAAGACTCCTAAAACAGCCTAGGATGTTAGTTTTATTGGATTTTAGGATTAATAAGACAAAATTAAATAAAATATCGATAACACTTATTGACAAAAATATTAATAACTATTTATTAATGATGGTCATTTAATTACATTCACTATCTACGAGTTTTACGGCATAAAACCCAACAAACCATCTAAAGTAAGTGTTATTTTGGGCAAATCAAACAAACGTTTAGTTAAAAATCAGTAGCCAAATTTTTCTAAGTTAAATAACCCTAGGTATAATACTCAGTGAGAGGAAAATGGGGTATATGATACTTCATTGTACCTTTTCATGTTTCTCCCTAAAAATTCACACCGTGAGATCTATACTCGACCTTGAGACACCTTTGCTTGTGTCCCTTTACGGATGTTGTTTGTATAGGTCAATATCAAGGTGAATGGAGAGAGTGTTTATAGTAAGTGGGAGCGAGACGTGTGTCAACATATCCCACAGTCTGTCTCATTAGTTTGTAGTAAAGTTTTATGCTCAGCCTCGAGGCACCTTTACTTATGTCCCACGGCCCCTATAGATAGCATTTGCATGATTCTTTAACTCAAACTCCAGAAATGGATAGGATTACTTTAGTTTTTGCCTCAATCGGTTTTTCCTACGGTTGGCTCATTGGGATGGAACTCTAGAATCTAAAATAATGGGTTACACTTACAAGAAATGCTAAGCGAGTTTAACAATTTTTGGACCAAACAATGGTGACTAAAAGTTACAATAACAAGTAGTTGTTCTGTCTATTGGTTGAGATAGTCTCATTTCGGCAAAAGGGCACCTGATCACCCTACGATGACTTTTGTCTTATCTCACTGAAACATCATTGCAAAATAGATGTCACTTAGAGTGCATTATATTATTTTGCTAAATTGGATTTGTTTTTCTAAATGGGGCAATGCAAAGATTACTAATATAAATAATTTGTATGGTTTAAGCAATTTATTAATTATGACTTCTGCGACACTTAATTTGCTTGCCGCCGACAAACTTACGGGCGAAAATTATACAACCTGGAAAAACACAGTCAACACAATTTTAATCAACGATGACCTCCATTTTATCCTTATGGAGGATTGTCCTTCTATTCCTGCTTCAAATGCTACTCAAAATGTTTGAGAAACATACAAGCACTGGACACGGGCAAACGAGAAGGCCCGAGCTTATATCTTGGCAAGCCTTCCAGAAGTCTTGGCCAAGAAGCATGAGCCCATGATCACTGCTCGTGAGATTATAGAGTCCCTACAGAGGATGTTCGAACAACCGTCCGCACATCTCAGGCATGACGCTCTTAAACACATCTTCAATGCCCATATGCAAGAAGGGGCTTCTGTTAGAGAATACGTTTTTAACATGATGGTCCACTTCAACGTGACGGAGATGAATGAGTATGTTATTGATGAAGCCAGTCAGGTTAGCTTCATTTTAGAATCTTTACCTGAAAGTTTCTGATGTGTTGATTTATCATGTGATGAAAGGGTGTGTGGATACAATGATTATGCAAGTTTTCCTAACAAAGCCCAAGTATAAGCCTTCTTAGGGTCCTGGTAAGTCCAGGGTCGAATGCAAGGATTACTCAGACAGATATGTGATAGACTCTATCTATGATCTTATTGCTATTTTAAGTTTAAGAAGCTGGATGATGATTGACTTTGATTTCTTAAGGCGATGGAATTAAATGCAAAGCGATGAAAGAGTGGTGTTGTAACAAATATGCGATAAAAAGTTGAGAAGGGGTTTTGCTAACATTTCTTAAGATATTGTATAAGTCATGAGATCATGCTATACACAAATATTAAGCACTACATTTCTCAATGCATATTGACAAATTTCCTATGTCTAGGATGCATGCGATGTCTTGGGAATGCAGCAGATAGAACTTATTTCTAGGTCTCCTCTACTCTTGCTTATGAGATCTAATCTAACTCTTTCAAGCCTAGATTCTATGTCTTTAGACTACTCTTTCAAGCATTCAAAGTGATGAATGAAGCATACATAAGACAAGATGATCGCATAAAGTGCATAGCTTAAGTCATGCTAGCTAAGTACTTCTCAACCCATTCACAAATTTAGCTACTCATGTATGGCGTGAAAAGAATGAACATAGATTGAAATATAATTTCCATTCTTGTAAAAATGATTAAGTACAAAACAATAGATGATGTAAGTGTTAAGCCAGGTAAGCAGTGTCTTGCTTCCTCTGGCGTTTACACGACTTTTAGCACTCCAATTCTTTTCTAATTTGTAAACTCTTGCTCTCACAAGGGTTAAATGTGGGTTGGTGTCTCTCTTCTGTGTTGTTTTGGCAGTCTCTCGACCTCTCCGAAAAATTACTTCCCCTGGTTTGGTAGCATTGAATGGTATTTATAGACTTCCGGACAAAAATAGTTCCTCATCTCACTAATGATTGCGTGGATGGGCAGCATTAATTTTCATACCCTGTTGCACCGTCTGATGGTCACCAGAGGTTCAATGGATTTGCAACAGTATGTTCTTCAACGGTCGCCAACTGAATTTCTGATTTGACCGCTATCGACTTTACGTCCCATCATGTTTTATCACATTAGACCACCACCTTTATGTAAGGTCATCATGCGATCGTCTTTGAAGTACCATTGAATCGCCAACTTAGGAGATCACCCTATCGCCTTGTTCCTACACAGAAATACAAGATTAACTCAGTCTAACTGCTTTTATGCTATTAGAGTTAGTGATCGCGATTTTGCTATTGGTTTGGCGTGTTCAATCATAATATTGCCTATTTACTATCGCCTTCTCTCATTGTTTTAATAATTTGAGCTTTAATAACTTGTATTTCTATAAGTTATCAGTTTCCTATAGTTTCATAGCAATGTTGTTATGAATAGGATTGACTACAACCTGACCACTTTGCTCAATGAGCTTCAGACTTTTCAGTCCTTGATGAAAAGCAAGGAACAAAAGGAAAAGATAAATGTTGCATCATCCTCAAAAAAGTTCTACAAATGATCATCCTCTAGAACTAAGTATGTGCCTGTAACGCGTTCGGTATGTATGATATTAAATGCTCACAATGATGCGATACTACTACTATTTATGCGTTAATTAGGGATTGCTCAGGTAGTATGCCCAATGTTGTCACAAGTTTCCTTACGATGGAACCAAGTGTAATTCCACTGCAAGTTTCTCGGTGTGATCCGAAGTCGAACACAGGGAAGTGGTGCCGGTTATTGCGGTATGTTCATGGTATATGCGACAAGGTATTTAATTCTTAATAAAAGGTGTGTATAGTATGTAAATTACAGTAAAATAAAGGAAAGCGGTAAAGATGCGATAAGACATAAAAATACAATAAACCTAAGCTAGATGTTACAAGATACAGACTTTATGTGCAAGATACTAGGATTAAGGCTGGCTGTGAAGGTTGTGCAAAGACGTGGGATGCGACGACAAGTCTTGTGAACAGATTAGAAAGAGAAAGATAAGTATTACAAACAACGCAAGTTCTTAATTGAACTGAAAGTACAAATATTGTTCCGCTCTTCTCTCGGCGTACACCTCTTAGTGATCAGCCGCGTTTCCCACATGTCTGTGGTGAAACAGAGTCTAATGTAATGAACTCAAGGTTGCTTCCATGTTTGGAAGTGCTACTCGCTTTAGTTAACGCACTCTTCTGACCTTCTCTCGATAGATCAGAATGACATCTTCACTTCTGCTCTCATAGGTAAAGATGTCGTCTAGCATGCTTTAGCTAAACGTATTTTATAACTTTAATACATATTAAGTTCTTGGTGATTCATATTGCTCATCAAGGGATTAAGAAAACATCATGAAGAAAGTGACTAATGGATGAACGAAAATAGACAGAAAATGGTAAATGAAATCTATTGAAACATTTAATATTTCTACTAAGTGTTTGATACATGATATGTGAATGAAGAGATAAAGAAAATATGGAATACAATGAAAGAGAGATAGAACAGATACAATCCGGTGCCAATGTCTTGGCACAGATTCGATGGAGATTTGCTTGCCGGATCGGATCATTTCGATGGCAGGAAGAGCTTCCCTCTCAGGCTTGCTCCACCGGTAGTAGGGGTCTCTGCACAGAGCTTCGATCGGGTATATGACAGGTCGGATCTGAGATTTACCTCTCGGCCTTATCTCGTTCACTTCCCGGATTTCTTCTCTTCAGCACTCAGCTCAGCATTTTCTCTCTAATATCTTACAGCACTTAGCTCAGTATCCAATAGCATACTTTTCTTAAAAATCATTGGGGTATTTATAGGAGTAGATCCTTTGACTCCAGCCTTATGGTCCCCACGTGATGGTTATGGTAATTCCGCAGATAGAAGGATATTATTCCTTCTGTTATACAATCAAACCATCAATTTTGCACAACCGTTAGTTGTACACGTGTCTCAATCCTCCGCTCTCGCGTTGCTCAGTTGCATCTTTCGATCATGGGTTCGCATGCGGTGTTTGTTTTTATACCGCATGCGGTCGAAGCGTAGCTCTGGACCGACTATCGCATTGCGCCGTTACTTCAATAATCGTTTCTTCATGGTTGATCGACGGGCGCAATGTGACAGAGATGCGTTGATTAGTTTTTCATGAGCCTTGAGCGCAAGCGGTGACTTGGTCTCCTACAAAACAGAGTAAAGTTTTCTTGTCCTCCATCTTTTTGGCGTTAGTGGGTGTAATTGCAAACATTTATAATTATTGTCATACTAGGTTAATTTTCATACAATTGGCGCATAATTACTAACTTTTGGCCGCAATATCTATATAAGGTGGCATAAATAACTTGTATTTCTACAAGTTATCACACCCCCAAATTTAGTTATATGCTTGTCTTCAAGTACATCTTCTACTAAGGTAATCATGCTCCATTTCTATCCTATATTTCTGCGATGATTTGTTGCTCCGAATGTTACACTTAGGCACATTACTTGACATCGCACTTTCCTTCTATCCTTGCTAATTCTTAGCAAGCCTTACTTTATTCTTCGATGTAATAAAATTCTGCTCAAAGACATTTTTCGAGTTTTCAAAATAGAAAGTTTATCTCTTCTTTATCAAAACAACTTAATGTATCTATATGCGGTGAGCAACACTTTACGTCATTTATTCACTTAGAGAAAGTTGGTCATGGTTACACTCTTCGTTTTGGCTTGTCCCCACGGGTGTCATGCGAACATCCAACTACGGTAGTGTGCCAGTTCTAAATTTAACTCATGATAATTAGAGGAGTTTTCCCTTGCATTCTTTTTTTTTCTTTTTTGTTTATGCAACGTCGTTCTTTGAAACCCACCTTCGTTTTGGCTTGCTCCTATGGGTGTCATACGAACATCCAACTACGAGCAGGCTCCTTTCACAATTCAACTCTTATCAGGTTGGGAACAGTTTTGAAATTTTTCCTTGTGCTGACATTGGAGTTTTGTAATTTTTTTTTTTTGGAAATGAACGCATTTTCTTGAAGATCGCATATTCTTGATCTTATCTGCTCAGACCTTCCCCACCCCCAAATTTAAAGATGAGCAAGGTTCTCATTGCATTGTTTGGATGGACTAGACAAACACTTAGAATAAAAATTTCAAAAAGAATGTTTAAGCAGAACTTTCAAAGATAAAAGGTAAAGTACTGCTAAACTAAGAATTAACTAAGCATTAGTCAGAATTTACAAAGTATGGGAAATGTTTCTAAGTATAAACATATTATACATCATAGCACCGCAATGAATAACGCAAAAGTAAAGGATTAAGAACATCGCAAATATTGTCAAAGGATGATAAAAGAAAAAAAGGCAAAGGCAAAAAGGAGTGAATATATACTCATTTGTATTGAATATTAACAAAGTATGCAAATAATGAACAATTAATGCAATACACAATTGTTGCCTGTACAAAGAATCAAAGAATGGAGATGTCATCTTTTTTAATTTGATTCAGATGGGTGCATGCTAAAATTAATACCGCACTTCTATTAACGCAAATACATTTTTGTTGAGGACAGGCAACAATGCATGCACTCCCGCAACACACCCCTTAATTCAATGCATTTCTAGAGGATCGGGCGCACGGTATTTCTACTAGCACATCACTACCTCAACATAGTGCCTTTTCACTAAGGACGAGCAAAGAACACATACATGCGCAACACACCCCTCAACACAATGCATTTGGGTGTAATGGATACAAGGTGTCTCTTGTTAACACACAGTGCACCCATCATCGCGTTACATACCAATTTTTCTTTTTAATTCATCAAAACGCAAGTCAAAAAGACTTTACGGTGTCTAATGTTGCATCCAATCATTCACAGAAATTAAAGAACAGCACTACTAATGTATACAAATTAAAGGAATTAAACATGACATGAAAAATTAGATTGAAAAGAATTACAGAAAGCATTAAATGCTACTTCTATAAAACAGTAAATTACATGATTTAGAAAGCAGTAAAAGAAAACTGTAAAGAAAGCAAGTAAACATAGATAGGGATGCTGATTGAAAGAAGTTCTCAGAATTACTGCAATCTCATCCTCTGTAAGTGATTAATCCTACTTGCCCACCCAATGTCCTCAGCCACATTGTTCACCTCCTTGCCTCATCCTGCAGTGTATACGGGAAGAAAGCTGATCTACTTCTTTCAGAAATCACACCAATTATAGGGAATGTGTTGCACCTTGCATCCTCCACAACCATAGATCTTGAAGTTTCGGTGCTTAATCTAGTCCTGATGTGCTCCTGCGCGAAAAATACACCTGATCTCTAGGTCAGCTTAGAATTTCTCGATCGCTCCAGTACTCATAAGCCGTCAGACTGCTCTTCGCGATAAACAGCTAGTACAAAGAGATCTGTCCTGCAAATACCACAAACACACTCAAACATTAAACCGTTAACCAGTTTTCCCGGCAATGGTGCCATAAACTTGTAACGCGTTCAGTATGTATGATATTAAATGCTCACAATGATGCGATACTACTACTATTTATGCATTAATTAGGGATTGCTCAGGTAGTATGCCCTGTGTTGTCACAAGTTTCCTTACAATGGAACCAAGTGTAATTCCATCGCAAATTTCTCAGTGTGATCCGAGGTTAAACACGGGGAAGTGGTGCCGGTTATTGCGGTATGTTCATGGTATATGCGAATAGGTTTTTAATTCTTTATAAAAGGTGTGTACAGTATGTAAATTGCAGTAAAATAAAGGAAAGCGGTAAAGATGCGATAAGACATAAAAATACAATAAACCTAAGCTAGATGTTACAAGATACAGGCTTTATATGCAAGATACTAGGATTAAGACTGGCTGTGAAAGTTGTGCAAAGACGTGGGATGCAACGACAAGCCTTGTGAACAGATTAGAAAGAGAAAGATAAGTAAACAACGCAAGTTCTTAATTGAATTGAAAGTACAAATACTGTTCCGCTCTTCTCTTGGCGTATACCTCTTAGTGATCGACCGCGTTTCCCACATGTCTGTGGTGAAACAGAGTCTAATGTAATGAACGCAAGGTTGCTTCCATGTCTGGAAGTACTACTCACTTTAGTTAACACACTCTTCTGACCTTCTCTCGATAGATCAGAATGACATCTTCACTTCTGCTCTCACAGGTGAAGATGCCGTCTAGCATGCTTTAGCTAAACATATTTTATAACTTTAATACATATTAAGTTCTTGGTGATTCATATTTCTCATCAAGGGATTAAGAAAACATCATGAAGAGAGTGATTAATGGGTGAACGGAAATAGACAGAAAATGGTAAACGAAATCTATCGAAACATTTAATATTTCTACTAAGTGTTTGATACATGATATGTGAATGAAGAGATAAAGAAAATATGGAATACAATGAAAGAGAGATAGAAAAAATACAATCCACTACCAATGTCTTGGCATAGATTCGATGGAGATCTGCTTGCCGGATCGGATGGTTTCGATGGCAGGAAGAGCTTCCCTCTCAGGCTTGCTCCACCGGTAGTAGGGGTCTCTGCACAGAGCTTCGATCAGGTATTGACAGGTCAGATCTGAGATTTACCTCTCGGCCTTATCTCGTTCTCTTCCCGAATTTCTCTCTTTAGCACCCAGCTCAGCCTTTTCTCCCTAAAATCTTACAGCACTTAGCCCCAGTATCCAATAGCATACTTTTATCTGAAATCACTAGGGTATTTATAGAAACAGATCCTTTGACTCGGCCTTGTGGTCCCACGTGATGGTTATGGTAATTCCGCAGATGAAGGATATTATTCCTTCTGTTATCAATCAGACCATCAATTTGCACAACCGTTAGTTGTTCACGTGTCTCAATCCTCCACTCTCGCGTTGCTCAGTTGCATCTTTCGATCATGGGTTCGCATGCGGTGTGTTTTTATTAACGGCATACGGTCGAAGCGTAGCTCTGGACCGACTGTGTCATTGTGTCGTTACTTCAATAATCGTCTCTTCATGGTTGATCGACGGGCGCAATGTGACAGAGAATGCTGTGATTGTTCTCTCATGAGCCTTGAGCGCAAGCGGTGACTTGGTCTCCTACAAAACTGAGTAAAGTTTGGCTTGTCCTCCATCTTTTTTGCATTAGTGGGTGTAATTGCAAACATTTTGCACAACCATTAGTTGTATACGTGTCTCAATCCTCCACTCTCGCGTTGCTCAGTTGCATCTTTCGATCATGGGTTCGCATGCGGTGTTTGTTTTTATTACCGCATGCGTTCGAAGCGTAGCTCTGGACCGACTGTCACATTGTGTCGTTACTTCGATAATCGTCTCTTCATGGTTGATCGACGGGCGCAATGTGACAGAGATGCATTGATTAGTTTCTCATGAGCCTTGAGCGCAAGCGGTGACTTGGTCTCCTACAAAACAGAGTAAAGTTTGGCTTGTCCTCCATCTTTTTTGCATTAGTGAGTGTAATTGCAAATATTTATAATTATTGTCATACTAGGTTAATTTTCATACAATTGGCGCATAATTACTAACTTTTGGCCGCAATATCTATATAAGGTGGTATAAATAACTTGTATTTCTACAAGTTATCAGTGCCTTCTTCTTCCGTCACCAAAAAGTTGAAGAAGAAGAAAGGTGAAAAGGGGAAAGTTAACCCACCAGCTGCTGTCCAAAAGGGCAAGAAGGACAAGGCTGCAAAGGGAATCTGTTTCCATTGCAACCACGAGGGACATTGGAAGAGAAACTATCCCAAATACTTGGTAGAAAAGAAGAAGGTCAAGCAAGGTAAATATTATTTACTTGTATTGGAAACCTGTTTAATGGAGAATAATGATTCTGCTTGGATAATTGATTCAGGCGCTACTAACCATATTTGTTCTTCATTTCAGGGAATTAGTTCCTAACAGCAACTGGAAACTAGAGAGATGATGATTCATGTTGGAACTGGGCACATCGTCCCAGTTATGGCAATGGGAGGGCTTAGGCTCTGCTTAAAGAAATCTTATATTTTATTAGATAATATATATGTAGTTCCAGGTTTGAAAATAAACTTGATTTTTGTGAAACATCTTCTTGAATAATATTATTTTCTTAATTCTCAAGTAAAGAAAGTGTTTATTTACAAGAATGGAGTATTGATTTATTGTGCTAATCTTGAAGATAATTTGTATGTGCTAAGACCGTTAGCAACTAAAGTCTCCTTAATACTGAAATTTTTAAAACTTTGGTAACTCAAAATAAAATACTTAAATTCCTCCTAAAGAAAATGCCTGTCTTTGGCACCTAAGATTTGGACACATCAATCTCAATAAGATTGAGAGATTGGTCAAGAATGGACTTCTAAGTGAGTTAGAAAAAAATTCTTTACTAACGTGTGAGTCATACCTTGAAGGCAAAATGACTAAAAGATCTTTTACTAGAAAAGATCATAGGGCTAAAGAACCCTTAGAGCTTTTACATTCAGACCTCCGTGGTCCAATGAATGTTAAAGCAAGAGAAGGGTTTGAATATTTCATCACTTTTACTGATGATTATTCAAGATATGGGTATGTTTATTTAATGCAACAGAAATCTAAAACTTTTGAAAAGTTCAAAGAGTTTAAGGCTGAAGTTGAAAATGCATTAAATAAAACAATTAAAACATTTTGATTTGATTGAGGTGGAGAGTTTTTAGATCTTACATTCTATAACTATTTGATAGAAAATGAAATTGTAACTCAACTCTCAGCACTTGGTACACCTCGGCAGAATGGTGTATCAGAAAGGAAAAATAGAACCATGTTGGACATGATTCGGTTTATGATGAATTATGCACCCTTACTGGAATCTTTTTGGGGTTATGCAGTATAGACTGCAGCATATATTTTGAACTGTGTTCTATCCAAGAGTGTTACCAGAACACCTTTAGAATTATGGAATGGTCGTAAAGGTAGTCTACGCCATTTCAAGATTTGTGATTGCCCAGTAGATGTGTTTGAGAAAAATCCTAAGAAACTGGAACCTCGTTCAAAATTGTGCCTATTTGTAGGCTACCCTAAAGGAACGAGAGGTGGTTACTTTTACGATCCTAAAGAAAATAAAGTATTCATGTCGATCAATGCTACATTTCTAGAAGAGGACCACATTAGGGAGCATAAGCCTCGCAGTAAGATTGTGTTGAATGAACTTTCTAAAGAAACTGTTGAACCTTCAACAAGGGTTGTTGAAGAACCCAACACCTCAATAAGAGTTGTTGAAATTGGTTAATCTAGTAGGTCATGTCCACCTCAAGTGTTGAGGGAATCTTGACGTAGTGAGAGGGTTGCGAACTCACCTGTCCGTTACATAGGTTTAACGAAAATTTGATAGATAATATATGAAATCACGGAAGCTAACATAATCATTAAGCACTCTAATTACATTAATTTGAGTAACAATCATGCTAAGAAACCAAAGTTTCAAATAAAAGAGTTTCAGTTTTACAACCTTTGTAGAATTCCACTAATTCCTTGCAAGCTTCATGAAATTGACCTTCAATTTCTTCAGCAGACCACCAAGAGTATCTTCTCTACTAATCTCATCCTTGGATTGAGTAGTGGAACTCCAAATTGAGAGGAAAATTTAAGTGGTTTGGAGAGGGTTTTAGAGTGAAGAAACTTTCAGCAGAATTTTCTCAAAAACATATTGCATCATTTCAACCTCAAAAAATTGAAGTATTTATTCAACTAAAACATACAAGCACTAAGTCATTCAGCCATTTGACACTTCAAATGGCACTAATAAACTGGGCTAGATGTTTAATTTATGGAAAAATCCACCCAAACTCAAAATTTGGGATAATTCCACTAAAAATATTAATTTCCAATTAATTATATTTAATTCAAAACTAAATTAAACATAATTTAAATTCAATTTTTGAAAATTGAATTTCTTTTAAATTTAAAATTAATTTAATTAATAATAATTTAATATCAAATATTAAATTAATAAAATACCTAATTCAAACATGAATCCATATCCATGTAATTAATATTTAAATCATTATTCAAATATACTAAACTCTACAAATACGTTTAATTTCAAAAAAAAATTAAAAATTTAATTATATCGAAAATAATTATCCAAACCCTGAAATTGAATTTGAATATTTCAAATTCACTCAATATTCTAATCCAATGTTTGATCTTTTACAAGCTAGTAGAGGGACCTTATGAACCTATAGATCATGAGATCCAACAATTTGAGATTAATTGACCAACTCGTTAAACCGAATTAATCAATATTCGTTAATTACTGAGACATACCACTATAACTCAGTAGTTGCACTCTCCTCACTGTAGATATATTTCTGTCCACTTGATTTAACCATAATCTGTAAGTTGATCCTTCACAAGTCGTTCGTATTTACAACTAGGTCAAAATTACCGTTTTACTCCTTTAAATACATCTTACTCCTTAAGTCTTCGTTGATCCTCTATCAAATAATTGGTTTATAGTCTAACTAATAAATCATATCCCTCTCTGTCATGGGAGGCCGGGACCCATTTGTTCAAGTCCAGGAATCAGTACTTAAATGAACAACCTATATGCTAACCCTAAGACGGGTAGGAGTGAATTCCTTCTAGCATGACTATGTCTTCAACTATCTATCTGGTTTTTGTTGAGGTTGATGCCCTAAACTTTCATTGTGTCCTGTAGTTTGTAAACATTGTATTGAACAAACGCTTGTGATGTAATAACATATGATATTTTTCTTCACTTTTGTCTATGAAACATTAGATGTTTTAATTGCTTTACCACAAACCAATAAACTAAGATCTCTGGTTGTCATTGTAACTTAAGCATGTATGTGGAGACATACAGGTGGATCATGCCTTAAACCAAAATGGTCTGTAGTATATGAATATATGAGGGAAACCTTATCCTGATAAAGCTACAGATACGGCCCTCTTTGTAGAATAGTTACAAGTGTTATGACTTGCTACAAATGGTCTGATCCTAATTATTCATGCGGAGACATGCAAGCGGGGGCGTCCTATACAAAGGAGTTGTATAAGACTGGACCACGAAGTTTTATAGTCTCGTTATATAATGTCGTCATGACAGAGACTTTACTTCACTAGGATGACCATAGGTAACATGACCTTAATCTTTAGTGAGTTAGGAACTTCTACCTTTGAGGGCGATCCTTTGATTTGCATGGGTGCGAGTGGCCAGATCGCCGACTCAAACCCACCACTTTGAGGGTTCGTCTGATTTGGGAGCTGGGAACTCAGCTACACAAGATGGAATTCAGTTCTTCCCCAAAGTAGGGGTAAGTAGATAGATTGCTCCCTTAAGGGTTGATTCCAGAGGCTTGAATGATGTGGCGCCACACACCTTCTCATGGCTCGAGAGGTGTCCACACATAGTAGGACTATGTTGTATTGTTCATTAGAGGGATCAATGGTACTTAAGAAGTTAGATGTAAGTACAGGGGCAGAATGTTAAATTGGCCCAACTGTACTTACGAGCATCTGTGAAGGGTTATCGTATTGTTGATTGGTTATATCCGATGGAAACAGAAATATATCTGTGGTGAAAAGAGTGCAACTGTAGTCTTTAATGGAATACTTGGCAGTTAACAGATGGTAGATCTCGTGGCTAAAGATTTTAAGCAGCTATTCACGTACCATTGGAGCTTCGAGCCATAGGTCCATAAGGTCCCCTTGGTAGCTGAATGGATTCAAGTTGAGAATTAGTTTTTGGGTCAATTTGAAGTATTCAAATTGACAAGAGGGAGTTCGATTATATATGATATGATTCAACTGGTCAATTATATATGATATGGTTGACATGATGTATGAGATACATTAATTAGAGGAAAATGATATAAATATGATTTATATCTAGTGGAGGAGAAAAGGACTATGGTTTATATGTTGCAGATGAGGTGATATTAAACCATCGGTTATAAATATAATATGATTATATTTATTTTTTTAATTAGACAATTATAAGATAATTGTTGGTGGTTTTTTCTCTGTACCCGAATGAGATAGTGGGAGGTTGCAATTAGTTTTCGTAACTAAAGGATAAAATGAAAATAGTTTTCATTTTGCAAAGAGATCAGATAATCACTCACCGAATTAGTACATTACCCATCACCTAGCAAACGAGAGCATACACAATAGCTCAAAGTTTACTAAACAATCATGTACACTTGCGCTTTTCCTAAACGATCGCATAGTCTTACCTAAATGATCGTGTAGCTTTTCTAAGCGATCGCGCGTCCGAGAATTTTACTAAACGATTGTCTAAATAATCAAGCCCCTTTTACTACACGATCGTGCACTTTTTACTAAACGATCAAGCACCCTTCTATACGATAGACTTCAGATATCTCCCACTTGCTTGGTCGTGATAAACGATCATTCCTTCCTCTTTCCCTTTACCAAATCCAACAGAGCCCACACCTTCTGGATTCTCACTCCAAGAATATCGAGGTTTTCGAGTGGTTGTGTCCTCCATTGTTGCCTTATTCGTGAGGAGTCTGTTCGGTGGTAGACGACAGCGTGATTTGGTGGACAATAGTCTTAAAGATCTTATTGACATCAAGATTTATGGATTGACGAAAGCGAGAGTTCAAAGCGAAGAAAATTTCTTCAACTGGTATGTCTCTCGTCCCTTTGTTGTTTAAGGTTCAAAGCATGCCGTAATTTGTTGTTAAATGCATAGCTTGTATGTTTGATTGTGAATGCGATATTTCTATCACAATGAGTTTTGAACGATCTTGCTTCCACTCAGAGGTGCTCTTTGATAAGAGTTCCTTTAGTTTTACCCCCAAAATGGGAGGCTTACTGAGTAGTGATGTTGAACTACTCTCACCTATGTAGATCAAAGGATAATCCAAAATAAATAGGATTTCATAGTTAGCTCAGGATTAAAATCAAGTTACCTTAGGTCATCAATTTGAAATAGTCAGCATTAAAAGTAAACAGTTGTTATAAAGAAAAGTGACTATTTCGTGGTCTAGTCTTATGCAAACGTCTTTTGCATAAGATACCTCCACTCACATGTCCTTACATGAACGATTTCTGGATCACATTGTTTGTATCAATATACAATGTGGGTCACATCCATAGTGTTCCCAAGATGAGGTACCCAATCTCATCCATATACTTATAGACCTTTTTAGCTATAAACTAAAACTTGATCCTCTTTTATGTCTCTACATAAAGTTAAATTATTCATATTATATGCATGGGTTCGTTTATTGGATTCTATAAAAAAAAATGCAATTTCAATAACACTTCTATTGAATAAAATTTCAATAATACTTTTATTGCGAAATAATATAATATGTTTAAACAATACGAACTGCGAGTTTTAGGACATTCCCAACAATCTCCCACTTGGACTAAAACTCCAGTGGGATTTAAATATATACAAGTATAAGATGTTGAGAAAGAGAGAGAGAGAAACACAATAAACTAGCGCATCTACGTACCCTTGACATCCTCCCACTTTCCCTAGATGTATGAAGCTCGTAGTCCTAGCCTACTAGGTGACCCTCGAATACTTTAGCCGTGAGGGCCTTCATAAATGGATTAGCAAGATTATCTTCATAGGTTATTTTCGTGACTATCACGTCTCCTCGGTGTACTATCTCCCTGATGAGATGATACTTTCGCTCGATGTGTTTTTTGTGTTTATGGCTTCTAGGTACCTTTGAGTTGGCAATTGCTCCACTGTTATCATAATATAGGGTGATCGGCAGATGCATATTTAGAACAACTTCCAAACCAGTTAGGAATTTTCTGAGTCATATTGCTTCTTTAGTTGCTTCACATGCAGCTATGTATTTAGCTTCCTTTGTAAAGTCAGCAATGTAACTCTATTTGATGCTCCTTCACACTATAGATCCTTTGTTGAAAGTCAATATTGATCCTGAAGTAGATTTCCTAGAATCTACATCAGTTTAAAAATCAGAATCAGTGTATCCAGTAAGAATCAAATCCTTAGGATCATACACGAGCATATAGTCCCTCGTTCTCCGAAGATACTTGAGAATGTTCTTAACAGCAGTCCAATAGCTATGTCCAAGGTTAGACTGAAACCTGCTGACTATTCCGACTACAAAACATATGTCGAGACGTGTACTTAACATAGCGTACATCAAGCTCCCGACTATTGATGCATAAGGAATCATTTTCATTTTCTCAACTTCTTGAGGTGTCTTAGGGCACTGTTCCTTAGACAAATGAATTTCGTGTTTAAAAGGCAACATACCCTTTTTGGAATTTGCATATTATATCTCGACAATATTTTGTCAATATAAAATACTTGAGATAGTGCTAGCATTATGTTATTGCAATTTTGAACTATTTGAATTCCAAGAACATACTGAGCATCTCCTATATCTTTCATTTGAATTTGTGATGTTAACCATCTCTTGACGTCAGTAAGGAATCCTATCTCATTTCCAATGAGTAGGATATCATCAACATAAAGTACCAGAAAAGCTACAGATTTGTTGATTATCTTCTTGTAAACACAAGGTTCATCAACGTTTTGTTCAAAGCCATAAGATTTGGTCGCAGTGTCAAATTTCATATTCCAGGATTAAGATGCTTGTTTTAGCCTATAAATAGATCTCTTAAGCTTACAAACTTTTTGCTCCTGACCCGTTCGATAAACTCTTCTGGTTGAGACATATAAATACTTTCATCAAGATGACCATTCAAAAAGGTTGCCTTGACATCCATTTTCCATATTTCATAATCATAGAAAGCAGCAATGGATAAAAGTATTCTAATAGATTTAATCATGGCAACAGAAGAGAAGGTTTCTTCATAGTCTACCCCCTTTCTTTGGGTAAAACTTTTTGCCACAAGTCTGGCTTTGCAGGTTTGCACCTTACTAGTTGGGTCTCGCTTTCTCTTATAGATTCATTTGCAACCAATAGGTTTTACCCCATCTGGTTGATCTACAAGCTCCCAGACAGAATTGTAGTACATTAACTCCATTTCTAGGTCCATGGCTTTGATCCATTGGTCTTTATCTACATCGTCCATTGCCTATTTAAAGGTTAATGGATCCTCTAAGTCATCATCAGGTATGACAACTTGAGTTTCCGTTAAACCCATGTAGTGGTAAAGCTATTGAGCAACCCTCCCACTACGTCGAGGCTTTCTCAATTCATGAGAAGGATGTGATGGACCAACAACTTTTGTTGAAGGACCAGTTTGATCAACAACTTGTGTTGATTTATCTGTAGATTCTCTAGACATTTCATCTAATACTAGTTTACTGTGAGGTTGATGATTACTTATGTGATCTTCCTCCAAGAATGTAGCATTTTTCAATACAAATACTTTATCTTCTTAAGAATCATAAAATATACCACCTTTTGTTTCTTTAGGGTATCTTACAAATAGGCATATTTTTTAACGTGTTCCAATTTCTTAGGGTTTTGCACCAACACGTGTGTCGGGCATCCGCAAATTCTGAAGTGAGATAAACTACCTTTACGTCCTCTTTATAACTCATATGGTGTTTCTAAAACACTTTTTGAGGGAACCATGTTCAGAATATATATGGCAGCTTGTACTGCATACTCTCAAAAGGACTGAGGTAACTGGGCATAACTCATCATTGAACGAACCATGTCTAATAAGGTTCGATTTCTCATTTTGCTACACCATTCTATTGTGGTGTTCTAGGTGCAGTGAGTTGGGATTGAATTCTATGTTCTACTAAATAGTTTTGAAATTGTAAATCTATATACTCGCCATCCCGATCTGATCGAAGTGTTTTAATCCTTTTACCTAATAGGTTCTCAACTCAGTCTTGTATTCTTTGAACTTTTCAATAGTTTCAGACTTATGATGTATTAGGTAAACATAAGTTGGATTTGTTTATTGGATTTTATAACAAAATGCAATTTCAATAACACTTTTATTGAATAAATTTTCAATAATACTTTTATTGCAAAATAATAGAATATGTTTAAACAATACAAACTGCGAGTTTTAAGACATTCCCAACAAAATCCTAGCTACGGAAGCTGACGGAGATGTTGAAGATCCATTGTCTTACAAGAAGGCAATGGAGGATGTTAACAAAGATGAGTGGATCAAAACTATAGATCTCAAAATGGAGTCTATATACTTCAATTTTGTTTGGGATCTCGTAGATCAACCTGATGGGATAAAACCTATAGGTTGCAAATGGATCTACAAGAGATAACGGGGTGCTGATAGGAAGGTGCAAACCTTCAAGGCTAGACTTGTGGCAAAGGGTTATACCCAGGTTCAGGTGGTCGATTATGAGGAGACTTTCTCACTTGTTGCCATGTTGGAGTCTATCCAGATTCTCTTGTCCATTTCCTCATATTTTGATTATGAGATCTGGTAAATGGACATCAAGACTACCTTTCTGAGTGGCAATCTTGAGGAGACCATTTATATGGGGTAGCCTGAGAGATTCATAACCCAAGGTCAAGAGCAAAAGTTTTACAAGCTTAATCGGTCCATCTATGGATTGAAGCAAGCTTCTCGATCCTAGAATATAAGATGATACTACGATCAAATCTTATGGCCTTGATCAAAATGTTGATGAGCCTTGTGTTTACAAGAGAATTATCAACAGTTCAGTAGCTTTTCTAGTGTTGTATGTAAACAATATCTTACTCATTGGAAATGATGTAGGTTTACTAACTGAAATTAAGAATTGGCTAGTGACCCAATTCCAAATGAAATATTTGGGAGAGGCGTAGTTTGTTCTGGGCATTCAGATCTTTAGAGATCGAAAGAACAAAACGTTAACCCTGTCTTAGAAATCGTACATTGACAAAATGCTTGTCAAGATTTCAATGCAGAACTCCAACAGATGTTTACTACCTTTCAGAGGGTTATATTGCCTAAGGAACAGTGTCCTAAGACACCTCAAGAAGTTGAGAAAATAGGACGGATCCCCTATGCATCGGCTATTGGCAGCTTGATGTATGGGATGTTATGTACTAAACCTGACATCTGCTATGCGGTAGGGATAGTCAGTAGATATTAGTCTAATCCAAGATTTGATCACTGGACTGTCATTAAGAACATCCTCAAGTATCTAACGGAGAACGAGGGACTACATGCTCGTGTATGGTTCTAAGGATTTGATCTTTACAGGATACACGGACTTTAATTTTCATACTGATAAGAATTCTAGGAAATCCACATCGGGATCAGTGTTTACTCTTTACGAAGGGACAGTAGTCTAGAGGAGCACCAAGCAGGGGTGTATTGTTGACTCCACCATGGAGGCTAAGTACATAATGGCTTATGAAGCTACTAAAGAAGCTGTGTGGCTCGGGAAATTCTGGTTCTAGACATGTCAAAGCCCATTACCCTTTATTATGATAATAGTGGTGTTGTGACTAATTCCCGAGAGCCTTAGAGTCACAAACGCGAAAAGCACATAGAGCGAAAGTATCATCTAATCCGAGAGATTGTGCATCGAGGGGATGTGATCGTCACGTAGATAGTTTCGGAGCACAATGTTGTTGATCCATTTACAAAGGCCCCACAGCTAAGGTGTTTGAGGGTCACCTGCAGAGTATGGGTCTACGAGACAGGCCACATTTAGTCTAGAGCAAGTGGGAGATTTTGTACTGGGTGCGTTTTATGCCCTAGTTTATTGATTTGTGTATTTGTATATTAGTATGACTTATATATCATACACTCCACTAGCTTTAGAATAAGTAGGAGATTGTTGAGGTTGATACCCTAAATCTCGTAGGGTCCTGTAGTTTGTAATTGTATTGTACAAAAATTTTATTTATTTAATAAAATATGAGATTTTTATTTAACTTTTACTAGTAATAAACCCACAAACCAATAAACTAACATCTAAGATTATTTTGTAGCTTAAACATATACGTAGAGACATACAGATGGATCATGTTTAAGTGATAACCTAAATGGTTTGTAGTAGATGGATAAGGTTGGATATCTTATCCTGGTGACACTATAAGTACAACCCGCTTTGTAGATGTTACAATTATTGTAAACTGCTACAAATGATATGATCTTGATTATTCATGTGAAGACATGTGAGTGGGGGTATTCTATACAAAGAAGTTTATATAAGACTGGACCACAAAATGACTAATCTCATTATATAACGCCGTTCATAATAGAGACTTACATTTCACCAGGATAACCAAAAGTAACATGACCTGAATCCTGAGTGAGTTATGAACTTATGTCTATGAAGGCGGTCCTTTGATTTATATGGGTGGGAGTGGCCAGATCGTCGACTCAACAAGTCTACCATTTTGGGGATTCGTTTGATTGGGGCGCTGGGAACACAACTACACAAGACGGAATTCACTTCTTCCCCGAGGTTGAGGTAAGTAGATAAATTACTCTCTTAAGGATTGCTTTTGAGGCTTGAACGATGTGGTGTCACACCCTCTCCTGGCTTGAGAGGGGTTTAGTCATGTTTGGATTATGATTTTTTGTTCATTAGAGGGATCAGTGGTATTTAAGGAGTTAGATGTAACTACAAGTGTAAAACGGTAATTTTGGCCTAGTTGTACTTACGAGCAATTTGTGAAGGTCATCGCACTGTTGACTGGTTATATCCAATGGACACAGAAATATATTTGTAGTGCGAATAGTGCAGTTGTCGGTCTTTAGTGGAGTGCTTGACAGTTAATGGATGTTGAATAAATTAATTAAAAAGTTTAATTAATTATTCAAGTACCATTAGAGCTTCAATCTACAGGTCCATGAGGTCCCCTCTGTAGCTCAACAGAATTAAATGAGAATCAATTTTGGATTAATTGAATTATTCAAAGTAATTGAGGGAATTAATTATATGTGATATAGTTAATTCAATTTAATTATATATAATATAATTACTATAATATATTTGATACATTATAAAATAAAGCGTATTTGAGAGGAAATAAATATTTGAATATGATTCAAATATTAATTATATGAATTGAATTCATATAATTAAATTTAATATAAATGAGATTTATATTAAATGTCGTTGGTGAGAGAATTGAAACTATAGGTTATATTATATTTGATACCATATAGAAAATATAGGTTATAAGTTACATGTGATATAACATATAGTTATGTATATATATTTATACTAAATTAGTTATTATATATATATAATATTATCTCGGAATTCCAAAAAAGTCATCGACACGGAAACAGAGCTTCAAGCAAGATGTCCAGTAAGAGATGCTGACAGCAAGCCAAGCTACTCATACCAAGCAGCTAACTTCGAGACAACTAAGGGCAAACTTTGAGCTAGAACTAATGGATTAGCATCAATATCCGTGGCGCGAAATCCATCATTGGCTAAACAATCATTTGGTTATGCCATTTTGGGCTTTGCTCTAACCGAAGCTATTGCATTGTTTGCTCCAATGATGGCCTTTTTGATCTCATCCGTATTCCGATGGGAAAAAAGAAGGTTTCCGTTTCATTCAACCAACTATCATTCATTTCTTATTTGACTTTGAAAAAAGAAAGAAAAAGATAGCAAGTTCTATGCACAAGTTTTTTTAGTGCTTTCTAATTCACAAGAATAGAAGCCTTTCTTTTTTGCATATTTCTGCAACAGGATAAAGGAAACCGATTGAGAAACTTGCATGGGACTGGCTATTCGCTCACTTGAAGACGCACGTACCCCTGCCTCCCTCGCTGTCAAAACTCTCCTCTCCAGTGAGACCAGCCACCTCCTTTCCTTCAACTAATTCAAGCGATTCCGTCAGTAGGAAAGTCATCTCACTGAACATTGGATTATATATACTGAAAAAAAAACATACGATATATATATTTCTATAAATATCAAAGTCGACGTTTGAAATATGAAAATCGAAAACTCTTTGAGATCACTCCACTCTCTCTAGACAACAGATTTCTTCGACGTGTGTATCCTACTCTCATCTCAAAACCCAACCTCAGAAAAACTGCATGCGCAGATAGGAACTGTTTTCTAAGCAAGTTGGTTTTGAGTTATTGTTTCAGCACCCTAATTCTCTTGTTGGCTCGGATACCATGAAAGAAAATCGAGAAAAAGACCAACAAGAGAGTACAGAAAGAAAACCATTTTCAAGAGACAAACTCCACCAGTGAATCACTTTCCTCCTCTCTTCTTTTCTTCATTCCATGCTCTTTCTTTGAAAGAAGTCAAAAAACGAATCTAGCTTTCGCTTGGACTCCAACATTCATATAAGACGAATTGCATGTGTTAAGCGTTTGAATAGCTGTCTTGGTATTCTTTTTTTGAGAAGTAGAAATGGTTAGCCAAAGACTTCCGTCAATCTATTTCAGATTGAAAGACGAGAGATTTCGAACCTGAAGCTTGAAATAGGAGTAAAAGGAGTCGTCTATCTACTTTCCCTTATGGTAGAGCCAAAACATAAAGGCGAGCTTTTCTAGGTGGGTCGCTTCGCGCAAGACATTGCTTAGGACCAACGTGTCACACGACAGGTGCACGATTGACTTTGCACACTTCATCCATCCAATTGATTTGATTTGAATTATCCGGAGGATGCCTTACTATTATATCAAAAAGATGGACAATCAAACCTATTTCTCGATTCAATAGAAGCCCAAATAGATGAATGTCACGAAATCGAAAGTGCAAATACTCGATCGACGCCGTGAATCAAGAAATTCGGGTGATAGACGAAGGCGTTGGTCCATCGGTGCCTTAGGGGCAATCATCCGCGCCAGTGTAGGAAATATGTGCTCCTAACCTTGACTCATGCTGATATGAGACCAGAGATACAGAAGCATCATGTTATAGATAGGATAAGAGGGGTCTTCGAGAGTCGAGCTATTGTGGTAGTAAAGGAATCACACGAGGAGAGTGGAGACCCTTTTCATGCGGGACTCATAGCAAAAGATGCCTGAAAGCATACAGCCACGTAAGTAACTTAATGCTCTCCCTTTAATTGGTCGTTTTGTCATTGTCTGATCACAAAAAAAATGAAATGAATGTAACCCCTTCTTTTTCGTCTATTTTGTTCGATCTGCAAATCAAAGTCAGAAAAGAGCTTTCCACTTCCTTCACTTATGAAAAGAAATATACTCTCTCATCGAGCTCGTTGGCTTCTTCGCTTTGTCTGAAAATGGGTTTGATTTGCTTCACCTATGAGAATTTCTACAGATTCTTCTTTTATTCATATTCAATCTTCCGCTTTCATCGCTCGTAGTTGCTCTCTTCCTTAATACAAATTAAAATTAAACTAATTTTTATTTTATTTAAATTAATGGGAGAGAAATAAGTTTCCTCCCCTATTCTCTCTCAACCCACGTACCGAGTAGGAGTTTTGTTTGGGATTGGTTTTTAATCTTCTTCTTGGTTTTGATAGGAGGAAGTAGATACGGAATAGTTCTAAGAAAAAATATTTTCCCAATCTCTCCTCTCTTCTCTCAATAATCTTTCCCTCACCAAAATCACAGAGCCCACAAAACTACTGTGATTTTCATTCCAGAGAATACGAAGGACTCATTCATGGTGGTATTCATTTGGACATTTTGTTCGTTTTGTATGTGACGACTTTGGAGAAGGATTTTTGAAGAAGGGTTCTTCAAAGGTAAATGATTCTTATCCCTTTTTCTCTTTTCTCAATTGATATTAGCATGTTGTATTCTTTTTGTTTTAATGCATGATATTTTGTTTCATTCTGTAAAATTGTACGTTATGTAAAAATTAGGATTCGGGATCGATCCCCATTTCCGCTCAAGGACCTTCATCGGTTCCTTCATCTCTCTCGTCGTTATCGCTCTTCCTTTCCTCACCCACAAATCACTCTTCTCTCTCGCTCTTACTGTTATTAATTGGAGTTGGTCGAATCGGAGCTGCTCATGTAGACTTGTCATGCTGGAGAAAGAAGAAAATGTGCAGAGGAAAAAGATCGGAGAAGAAGAGATGACGCGCCGAGAGAGAAAAAGGAAAAGGAAGAAGGAAAAAAAGAAAAGAAAAAAGAAAAAAAATAAAGAAGCAAGGACAATATTGTAAGATTAGAGATCATGATATCAGCAAATGGTCATTTGACATTTTTTTCAAAATTTGAGTCACTTGCCATTTTGGGCCTTTAAAATGAATTTTTTGTGCAATTTTTCCAATGGCTAATAAGAGAAATGACAATTTTTAAAGTTTCATTTGAAGATATGACAAACTGATTTTAGGTTTTGAAAAATAACAAAATGATTAAATAATTAATTAAGTAATAATTTGTCAATATCATAAATACCCTCATCTTTGATAGATTAGATTCTCTTTTTAAAAAATACCCAAATTTATTAATGCTAACAAAAAAAAAGATTATTTCCTCCAAATTAGGTTGTAGCTAACTAACCCAATCTTAATTGAATGGTAAGAAATAGATAACACACAACAAATCAAAAGCTGGAAAACGAAACCATTAAAAGATAAATAAAAACTTCCCGTTTGTTTTCCCGTGGTATACTAAAAGAAAGTTTGAGTAGAGTGAAATTTTAAAAGAAATATTTTGATGCTAATTAAAAAAGAAAAAAAAATAAGAAAGAAGCAAATAACGGTATTATACCTTATAAAAATGGTATAATTTTATACAGTCAATTTCTTTATTAAAATGACATTACACCTTGTAAAAGGAAAAGAAAGAAATATACAACCCAATTTTTTTTTTATTAAAACGGCACAACATCTTGTAAAAGAAAAAGAAAGAAGCAAATAACAAAAGATCTATTTTGCTGTGTTTTTATTTAAATTATTATCGATCATCTCTTTAATAAATTATGTTTTTCTCAAGATAGGTACGGCTGGAGAACAAAACAAATGTTTGATGTTTTTAGTTAAAATACATATTTAGTTTTTTCGAACTATTCCAATTTGGTTTTACTAGTAACAAATTAAACCCAGAGTTCCATTTGTTTAGCAAAATTGAACCATTAGCTTTGTCTTTATTTAATTTCAACATGGTTAAATAAGCACAAATTAATGTAGCTCTAGAGTTCTTATTGAACTAAAAAGATCATTTTTCTTAAAACAATATTGATAACAAATGTAATATATCAAACTATGCCCAACATAACACACAAAAAAAGGAAAAAAAAAATATTCCTAACATATTGGTAAATTTCATTTTTACACACGAAACAACGAGACATAGTCTTTAGATAATTAACATAATAATCATTGTCCGAAGAAAAGTGAGTAAATAATTTAACAATATTGACTAAAAATAAACATATTATTTTACTTTTTGCATATTTTTTAATCTTTGAATTTTAATATAGTTATTTAGAAATTTATATGATTTCAATTTAAATCCATATTTTGTAGATAAATAATATTCGCAATGGTTGAACAAGAAATTTCTACCAACTACAAGTTGGCAGACCGTTATGTATAAGTCAATGACATGTTATTATGGTTTCGCATTTCTTCATCATGACTGTTTGATCAGGTAAGCCAGATTAGTCGAAGTGTGTCATATAACATTTTAAACCTAAAACTCAAACTGTCATGGAATATATTCACTTAATAATTTAGGCAAAAGTTCACACAATCAATTTTTTCAAACACAAAATGCTTATCGTGAATGAACGTGTGTTCAAAATGTGATTTTACTAGATTCATTCATAATGAGTTTGGTCAAATATAAAATGCAGTTAAGATCCTTCCACGGTTTCTTTAACGCTTTTAAATTAATTTCAAACATAGTTGTCCTTGATTGAACAGGGTTTTAGTAAGATGACTTTTGAAAACTAATAAACAAAATTTAAACAAATATATATAAAAAAGGAGACCAATGTTATAATCTATACTATATACCTATGGCTATTATACTATAGATAAAAGGAATACAACAGGAGAACTTGTCCTTACATCTTTTAATAATTTTGTCATTTGTTACAACTATCTAAGTTGAAGTGATGTATCTTTTTGTGTATGAGCTTAACCTAGACCATATATATATATGAAACACCACAATCTAATGTCAATAAAGATATATAGAACGAAAAGTCACGTCTTTTGTCGTGTTACAACTATTCAGGTCGAAATAGCACATCATTTCATGTATGGGTATGATCTAAGTCATAGATATGAAACACCACAATCTAATGATTGATGTATATTTGGTAAATTCATTTACCTCTTAAATCTCAATCAATTTCTATTTTGTTTTACTCTTTAAATATTTACAATTATCGGGGCAATATAAAAGACTACTTCATTAATTTTTTTAAAATCTTTTATGTACTAAAATAAAATTGTTAGAGGGCGTTTAGAACAAAAGTTATCATAAGACTATAATAACCACTTCTTACTACAGTAAATATTATTTTGCTGTCTTTAGTTAGCTACAGTCAACATTATTTCAAAACCACCATTTGCTATGGTAATTACTATTTTACATTCATCAACTTTTTATTCTTTGTTACATTATTTACTATTTTCTTCTCAAACTAGAATTGTTTACACATCAAACACATACTATTATAATCCAAATTAAAATAATCTATACTCAAAATACAAACTATTATAATTCAACTACGATAATTGAAGATTATAATAATCAATTCCTTACCCCAAACGTCACCTAATTAAAATCCGTGATATATTTATACTCTAGTATTTGTATACCCTAGTAGTGCATATGGATTTTCTTTTGTCAATCCTGATATGATAATTAGTGGGACCAAGACAAACCAATGTGATTGGACGATGTCGTTTTCGCAATTTAAATTATCTACTTTATTATTCACGTAATAGTACCATTTGAATATGACGTCCTTCTAAAGGTCAAAAATGTCATTTTCCACTTTTATACACTGAAAACTATGAAAACAACCAAATTCCATTAATTTTCTAGCTTTTTTTAAAGTACAATTGGGATAAAAATATTCGAATTAGATATCTCGTTGTTACTTATATGCCAATTCAGTTTTGATCGTTTTGACGATTTTTTTTTAATTTTATTGGTATAAGATTTAAAAAAGATATTCTACTAAAAGAAAAATATCATACAATTAAACTTTCTATAATTAATGAAGTTTCTAATTTTCGACTTTATTGATAAAAGACATATTATAAATAAATTATCTATATGCAAAAAATAAGAAATATGAATATTTGTTCTATGCTCAATATTAAAATATTCATAAAATTACCAATAATAACATAATAGTTCAGGTCACAAAAAATTTGTATTATTAATTTTGAGGTTGGATGTTCAACTCTTCACTCTACATATTATAAAATAAAAAAAAATTCATTAGTATCTATTAGTGTATCTAAAATTTTATTTTCATTAAAAAATTCTTAAATTAAATTAAAATAAAATTTTTCTTAAAGAAAATCTACCTAATTAAAGGTCAGCAATGAAGTTTTTTTTTTTTTTTTTATAGATTAAAAATACTATTTTTACATGGACACTTAGTTCAATTTTAGTATCTATACATTCAAGTGTTCAATTTTAATCAATGTATTATGATAAATCTAAAATTTAATCCCTACATCTAGTTTGTTGTTGATTTCTTTAAAAACTCTTTATCATTTAATACCACTCTCATTATAAATTTGAAAATATATTAACCTATCATAATTTATTGTATAAAAAATGTTATTATTATATAACCAGTTTCAAACTAAATTTTGAGATTTATTAAAGGTAATTAGATTAAAATTGTACCAACTTCAAAATAGAGAGAGAAAAATGGAATTTCATAAGTTACCTTTTAAAATAAAATTATTTGCCTTTAAACTTTTTAAAACAATTCATAATAAAATCGCAAATTTCATACCATTTCAATGTCAATTACTAATTCAACCTTACTCTCTTTATCTTTATTTTTTATTTTTTAAATTCACTCTCTTATCCTTTCAAATAAGCATTCATCAAACCAAATAATAAATTTTAAAATTAAAAAATCTATGAAATAAAATAATTTGAAGTTGTTTATATATATATATATATTATAAAAGTATTGTTTCTTTTATAGTTTTAAAAATTCGAAACAAGTATAAATTAGATACTTTACTTGACGCAGTTATTAACCCAATTCCAAGCCAAAACAAACAAAAGGAAACACATATTCTACAACAGGCTCGACCGCAGGGGATCATAACTTTTTTAAAAAAATATCTTCCACTATCTTATAATTTCTCCATAGATTATGATAAACCATAATTAAATCAGTAAATTAATCAAATAACCCAATAACGTTGCGTGTCCAATCTGCAGAAGCCACCTCAGTGGGCCCTCACTGTTATGGATAAAGTCTCACTCCAATAAATCCAAACCCCTAATATGCAAAATAATAATAATAATAATAATACTTATTCCTATTTTATTTAAAGTCTATTTTAATACCTATATTTTCAAACATCTTTTCATAACTATCTTGCTTTATTAGTTTTTTTTTTTTTTTAAATAAGTGAATTTATTTTATAATAAATAAGTGAATTTAATTCGATGATAATTAATAGAAAAATCTATTCTAAATGTCGAAGTTGGATTCTTAATTTTTATATTTATTGTAATAAAAAAAGTCTTTCTTAAAAACACATTCAAATTTTAAATTTAATTTTTAAAAACAAGCTATTTATACTTTATAAAATTTTATTTGATTTTTAGAAAAGTATGAAGTAAGAAATTTGGGTATAGAGTTTATATAAGTTTAATTAGAAAAAAAAGAGAAAGAAATAAAGTAGCAATTTAGGAGAGCAATAGTTTTTGTCCATTATTTTTCGAAGAGGCATTCATAAAATATTAGACAAAGGATCTGACAAGACACCAAAAATAATATCTAGAAATCGATTCGAGAAGTCGGAAGTCCAGTTACACCTAGTATCTTCCGAAATGGAAGAGTAAAAAAGACCAACACTTTGTAAAACCAACAACAAAATAGGCTATATAGTGAATGACCCCTATTACACACACGAGGACAAAACGAGGAGGAGACATGACCCAACCGATTCGTTAGATCCCAAATTAATGTATTTTAGTATTTTTAATTTTATTCTTTAATTTTTAAACTTTGTTTTTTGGAACAAACTCAATGATTTTTAAACTTACCATTTTAGTTTATTTTGCAAAAATCTCATATAAATATACACAACATAACTTTATATATATATATATAACCATATTTATCAGGTGGGTTTAACTCAACAGTAACTCCTTTTACGGTAGAAATTCGATTTATTATCATTGTAATTATATGTACTAAAATATATCATAAAATATTTAAAAGAAATGGTGAAATGGTCCTATCAATCTCTTTTGGAAAATATAAAAATCTTAGATAGATATTTAAAACATAAAAGGAATTAAGATAAACAAAAAATAAAAAAATACTATATAGAGAGACATTTCATAATTATGAAACGAAAAAGAAGAAGAAGAAAAGATAAGGGTCTATTTTGGAGAGAATCTGAAAAGAAAAGATAGAGGTCTATTTTGGAGAGAATCTGAAAACTGAAATTTGAAAATAAGAGATTAAATGAAAACAAAATTGTATTTCATATTTTTTAGATATGTGTTTAATAGCAGAATTCATAAATTAAATTATAATTTAAATAATTGCAAACTAGTTGCAGCTACCCATTGAATAGTAGTTGATAATAAACTATTATTAATTTATTTATGAACATGTTTTATATTAGAAAAAACTGTAAAATTATTATTTTGTAATAATATATAATTTATAGGATAAATTGTCTCTATGGTTAGAAATTAAAATTTAGGGCTTGTGATTAGTTTGAATTTATTCCCTGTGATTTGATAAAAACTTCACAAGTAGTCCTCATGGTAGAGATTATTTAAAAGGATTTAACCGACCATAGGGATTATATGTGAAGTTTTATCAAATTATAAGAACTAAAATCTAAATTTTAAAATCATATGGACTCACTTTTAACTTTATCCTAAACCATTTGGAATCTAACTTAATCTATAATATATAACATAATATATATATATATATTTTTTAAAAAAATTGAATTGAGTTTGTAACATGCTAAATATTTTTAATATTATTTAATATAAATATATATTTTAAAATTTAAAATTTAAATTTTTGATACAATAAAAACATAAAAATACTACTTTCAGATTCGAAAACAGTTTTTAGAAGCAGAATTCGAATTATATGCCAAATATATGTTAACTTAATTCGGTAAATTTGAAAACCTAAAATAAAATCTAACCAAAGAGCCATAAATTTTTCTTTTTCTCTATCTCTCTTTTCTCTCTAAAAAGAAGTCCCTAATTTCCGAAGTGGGTCCCACTCCCCGGCTTTCTTATCTCATCAACCGAAGCACACCTAACACCGAGCCACCGCCTCTCCCAAAACTACACGTGTCAAAAATCGGTTGCTTCGGTCTTTGGTTCGGGTACATGACACCTCGCTCTTTTTTTTTTCTTCCCCGCCCCTTCTTCACTCTTCCTCTTGTAGCTTCCTACTCCCAAAGAAGAAAAATGAGAAAAACCCACTTGCGCTAAAGACTGCTTTTCATAAATATATATATTTTTTTCATCAATTCTTCTTCTGGGAATCATTTTTTTTTTCTTTCTTTTCCTTTTCAGTTAATGTATTCAATCTGATCATGTTGAGGTATGATTATTGTTCTGGTCCTTTTTATTGGAGATGATTTTGTTCCCTTTTCCTTTTCTGATGATCATTTTTGTTTTCTCTTTAGAAAGTTTTTGTTTTTCTTTGGTGGGTTGGAGGGTTTTTGATTGTTGGTGAAAGGGAAAAGTGATTTTTAGGAGCTTGATGATGCTGTTCAGTCGTTTGATCGTTTTTTTGTCTTTTCCTTATATTATGTTGAAAGTGAAAATTCTCTCTAAAAACGAGGGAGTTTGGAATTTAAGTGGTGCGATCAGGGGTTTTACTTCCATCTATGAATGGTTTATTTGTTATCGATTTTTTCTTTAAGTTTTGAGTCTTTCCCTTCTTCACTCTTGTCGCTGAGTGAGATTGTGCATATGATATTTTTGTTTTAATTTTCCCCTTAATGAATTTCAGTTAGAAATGGGGACTTGAAGAAGTTGGTTTTGTTATTTTGGAACTCTTGTTACTTTTGCCTATAGAACAATCCATTATTTGTTGACAATAAGAAATCATGTTTAGAAACATCAGATGAGCATAAGCATATTTTGTGGGGACTAGCCTTACTATAATTCTTCAAGTTGCAATGTATTGTATTTGCTTTATAGTTATGCTTTTCATGTAGAGATGTGTTATTGAGATTAATGAACTTAATCCTGCTATGCTCTATTTTGGCAGGGTGAAGTAACATGCATATGTTAATTTTTGGTTATTGCATGAGTTACAATAGTGTACTGCCGAAGTTTTTATGACATAAATTGATTACGGGATACCTTCTCAATGGGGGGAGCTTGTTCTAGGAAGAGAGACCAGCTAGATAATGAAGATAGTTCGCCTAGAGGAGCATCTGGAAAATACTGCAAAAGTGGAAGTTCCAAATGGCTGACAACTTCATTTTCTCGACCTTTTGTAGACATTGATCCTCAAAGAGGGAAATGCCCTTCCCTTATGGACCTATGCATCCGGAGAATATGCAAGGTACTGAACTTTCAGTACCTCCTTGTGTGGCATGAGTGTTTGCTGGTGTTCGTGTGGTCGTTGTTTTTGTATATCATGGCTAATTTCTTTGTTTTCCTTCTGATGATAGGATATAGATCAATATGATAGTTTTGGTATGCTCCCAAGGGATATTAGTCAGCTGATCCTTAATGAATTGGTGTATTCTCAGCTTCTAACTGATATTTCGATCCAAGCTTTTCGAGATTGTGCGCTCCAGGTAACTGAAAGTACACTGTTTCATCCATTGGCATCAATCCTAGTTAGTATTTTCAACATTTCTTTCGAACCAGTTGAATTGATATAATTCATGGGATATTTTTATATACTTTCAGGATCTTCATTTTGGAGAATGTCCAGGGGTGAACGATGCTTGGATTGATGTCATCTCCTCGCAAGGATCCTCTGTACTTTCTGTGGATCTTTCTGGCTCGGATGTAACTGATGGTGGATTGATGCACCTCAGGAATTGCTCAAATCTCCAATCCTTAAATTTAAACTTCTGTGAACATATATCAGATCGAGGGCTGGCACATATTGGAGGTATATATCGAATTATTTTCAATTTGGTCCTCATTTTCGTGCAACTGAGAGGAGGATCTCTCTGAGGGACTCTTTTTGGCTTTAATATAACCATGATGGGCAAATCTTTCAGGCTTCTCAAGGTTGACAAGTTTGAGTTTTAGGAAAAACAATGAAATTACTGCTCAAGGGATGAATGTTTTTGCTCATCTTGTAAACTTGATCAGATTGGACTTAGAGAAATGTCCTGGCATTCATGGGGGACTTATTCATCTCCAAGGTAGTTTCTACTTTTTAAAGTATTCTTTTCTGGATAGAATATTACCCTGACAATAGTTGCAATGCTTTAAAAGGCTAAAAACGACCTTGAGACTTTTCCTCTGGAAGAGGTGAGGCATAAGCATCAAGGCAATATAAGATATAAGCCTCAAATTGAATAAGAAAACATTTTACAAATCCTAAATTGGTACGACCAAGTTTTGCTAAAAGTGTGAAAAAAATTAACCCCCACAATTTTCACTTGATCAAAAATTCTAAAAAGACATTTTCAACATCACTAGTATTATCATTAATATAAGTGATTTATACTATAAATTTTTATTTTCAATGTTCTTAAAATTACTATAAAGTAGTAATAGTTCAAAATTTCACAACTCAAACCTTTATATTTTTGAGGAGGCAAATCACTATTATTTATCTAACCAGTAGATGAGGCATAGAGATTTTAAACCTCGGTGCCTTTTCACAAAGGCGCAAGTCTCTTATGATTAAACGAAGGTGCAACTCTTGAGGCTAAAAGTTAGTGCCTTGCCTCGCAGCGAGCCTTTGGTTTGAGTTTTTTGAATTATCTGTGGAAGAGATAAATTTAGATATTGTTGGGGGCTTGCTTGTATCTGATTATGCCTAATTGGGGGCTTACGTTTAAGTGTGCTATATTATCTAAGTTGGTGAAGTGGGGCTGTTTTAGTTACTTGAGGTAAGCTGTTCTTCTCGTTGTTCAGCATGCTAAATGTTTTTACGGCCTCTTTTATACTTGATTTCTTCTTTAGAAAATGTACAATCTTTTTTTGAAAACATATTTGAAAATTGCACCTCCTGTTTTGAATATGCAAAAGATCTGCTTTTGACTATTTTTGTTTAGTTATGCGTGTTAGTTTTGAAGTAATGTGAATTAAGCTTGAAAAAATGTCGAGAAATCAATTTTCAAATTTGTGAGTTTTTTTAATAAATAAAATGAATAACTGCCTTTTAATTTCAATATTTACACTTTCTCAGGATTAACGAAGTTGGAATCTCTTAATATCAAATGGTGTAATTGCATCACAGATTCTGATATAAAGCCTCTCTCCGGTAATTATATTCTCTCAGGATTTACTAGTTTACTCTCTATTACGTGTAGTAGATTTGTGTGTGTATGGTTCTATTTCTTGGTCATACAAGAAAAATACTATTGAGTGATTTGCATAAACGGCTTTTGTTATGAATCCTCTTCGCTACTTGGTTAAACGTAGGTTTTCTTCTTTTAATATATCTTGATATTGATGTTCTTTTTTTTGTTTGATTGCTATTTTTTCTTATATGTTAATTCTTTTTCAGTTTATAGAGACATTTAAAATATATATATATTTTTTAATGTGGTGTTTGCTTTATGATTAAAATCATCTGACAGCCTCTTCATTTACGCATTTTTGTTTTATAAACGGTTATTTCTTTTGCTCTACAGGGCTAACAAATTTGAAAGGATTGCAAATTTCATGCAGTAAGGTCACAGATGCTGGTATTGCCTACTTGAAAGGTAGGAGTTACCATTGCCTATTTATTTGCAATCAAATGCCAAATAGAAGGGCGTTTTTCTTTTTGCAGAGTTTCAAGCTGTATTTTTGAGGGCTGGAAGGGAAGCTAACTGAGCTGGAGACTCGCTTTAGCTGAATTCTTTTAGTTTTGACATATTCTTATCTCATGTTATTCCCTCTGATTTATATCATGGCATATTAACTATTTCCTAACGGAAATTATTCATTGATCTGATCCCCCAATGTTTTATATAGCAAGTTATCCATTACCTTTGTTTTGCTTGGTTTCCTGATTTTGGTACCATAAATAATGGTGTGAATTATATTATCTTTGCATTACAGGACTTCACAAACTTTCGCTATTGAACTTAGAGGGTTGTCCAGTTACAGCTGCTTGTTTGAACACTCTCTCAGGTTATTATTCTCGATGCTGTCTATCCTTTTTGAGGTGCTAGTAATTTAACTTGTAAAATTTGTGTGAATTAGTCTATTTTTCAAGTATTCACGACACACTATTCAATAAAATACAGGTCAATCGTAAACACTATATTCTTCCTCTGTAAATTTCTTTTCAAAATCAGAAGAAAAACCACAATACGTATTTATATTTTATACAGTTCTTCATACCATACTTAAACTTTTTGGTGCCCTTTTGGTCAGCTCTTGGTGCCCTTCAATATTTGAACCTTAGCAGATGTCATATAACTGATGATGGAAGTGAGGGATTTTCTAGTAAGTTCTACAAGAATCTCTCATGAAATTGCTTGCCTTTGTTCTTTTTAGTATTCTTCCTCTGACTTTCTCCTTCTCACACGCACATGCTGTGAAAATATTGAACTTATGATGGCTACTTTTTTCACAGGCCTTGGGGCTTTGAAGATATTGAACTTGGGGTTCAATGACATTACAGATGAATGTTTGGTTCACTTGAAAGGTGTGTTCACTATCTGAAATTCTTTTTGAATCCCTTTTAATACCTTATTCTGTATTTCCTTAATATCAATGAAGCTATCTACCCATCCATCCGCCCTTCAGAGAGAGGCCGTTTTTTGTGGTTTGCTGGGGTGTGTGCGGTGCTTTGGGATGTTTGGGGAGAGGAATAATAGAGTGTTTAGAGGTAGGGATAGGGACCCTAGTGAGGTTTGGTCCTTGTTTCATGTATCCTTTTGGGCTTCAGTTTCGAAACTTTTTTTTTGTAATTATTCACTTGGTAACATTTTACTTAGTTGGAACCCCTTCCTTTAGTAGGGGTGTTTTGGTGGGCTTGTTTTTTTTATGCCTTGTATTCTTTCATTTTTTTTTCTCAATGAGAGTTATTGATTCTAAAAAATGCCAAGTCCATAAAGCTTATACAATATTTACCAATACATTGCATAACAATCTCCTGAAATATGAGTCCTTTTGCTTTGAAGCTGTCTTTATAAATGTAATTAAACACGCATATATATATTTCTTATTTCTGCAACAAAACAGGTCTAACAAATTTGGAGAGCTTGAACCTGGATTCATGCAGGATTGAGGATGATGGGCTGGTTAACTTGAAAGGTTTACATTTAAACGACATCTCTCTTTGATTTTGTTGCATTGCTTTTTACTCTTTATTCATGTTTAACCATGTTACATCAACTGAAGTTTGCTCTTCCTTAATATCCCTTTAGATCCAAATTCCTGACCTAAAGTTTGCAGGTCACTGATGGAATTATTACTACCAGTCCAATATTTGCAGTTTATCTTACCAACATGTTATGTCAGAACCCCTTGTAGAAAAAAGAGAGTTGCCATAAAAACTGTCACTTTTAGCAGTCCCTGTTTGCATAATACTCATGCACTCATCACTCATTTAAAAGATTCACTAATATAGGTGCAGACTTCTTGGGCGGACTTCGTAATAAATGATCATTTATAAACTTTGCTCATGATTTAGTCTCTTCCATGGTTTATTAATTGTAAGTTCGTCTTGAGTTTCATATTCTCTTATTTTATTTGGATTGTTTTAGTTCTCTGCATGGATCTTACACTTTGTTGTGTGTTGTCTTAATTTTATATATTTGTATCTTGAGCATTAATCTCTTTTCATCATTTCAATGGAAAGTTCTTTTTCCTGTTAAAAAAAATATATTTAAAATTAACAACTAAACTAATATAACTAAATTATATAGATTAGCATTCATCCTACATCATTGATTTAACTGTAATACCTCATCAAAAACCTGTAAGCTTTGTACGTAATTTTATAGTGTGCTTAAACTTCATGTAGCCTTGTACCTTACCTTTAACCACACATTTATCTGGTCGTAGTTCTGTCCTTTATGTGTCCTATGGCTCCTTTTGTCTATTGTAATTTTTTTCCTAATTGATTGCTAAAACTTTCTACCAATTTAATTTGTTTCAGCTCTCCACCGTTTGAAATGTTTGGAATTGTCTGACACTGATGTTGGAAGCAATGGTCTACGTCATCTATCTGGTTAGACATCAGCACTTCCTTGGCAACACTCGTGCGCACACACAAGACACACATTTTGGGAGAAGGGATTAATTTCCTAGCTCTAATAAAAGTTTACCTTATTCATGGATATTTATACTTATTTAATATGTGACCACTTCAATTTGAATGAAACTAGTAGATCTCATGCAACGGTCGTTATAATATTTAATTAGTTTAAAATCATCTTGTATTCTGTTTACGAATTTGAGAAATGATAGAATAGAGAGTTGACCGCTGATGTACTGTTTGATCCTATCGACAAAAAGGAAAAATTATAGGTTTTTGGATGTCAAAGGAAAAGTAGAAGAGAATGTTATATTCATGTCTTCCCATTTAAATTGATTGAATAAAAGCCCATGAATATGATGTCTTCTGCATCAATCTATGCAAGTTATAAATGTTGAAAATGTTGTTTACCTTGGCAAGTTGTGTTTCAAAATTAGTTATATGCCTATTTTAATGGTTTAGTAGTAATGATGATTTTCCTTTCTTTTGTTTTGACTTTTTAGTATCATCTAAGCCTTGTAAGTTTGGTTTTTACAACCTTCAGTCTGTTATGTTGTAGGTTTGCTTAATCTGGAGAAATTAAATCTCTCATTCACCGTAGTGACTGACGTTGGCTTAAAAAAGCTGTCTGGACTCTCATCTCTTAAATCGCTTAATTTGGATACTCGCCAAGTTACAGACACTGGACTTGCTTCCCTAACTAGTACATATTCTTTAGAGAAATGCTCTGATCTTTGAATTCTCTTGGGGTTCATCTTTTATGATTGGCCTTTTTATATTCCTCTTTTGCAGGTTTAGTAGGATTGACTCATCTAGATCTTTTCGGAGCTCGTATTACAGACTCCGGAACAAACTATTTGCGAAGTATGTGCATATTCACAGTACAAGCGCTGTTAGTGAATGAAAAATATATTTCGTGATAATGGAAATCACAAATTCCTGAATTGTTCATAAGTTTTGGTTAATGGATTACTTTATATGTGATAATCTCTTATTCAAATGAGCGAGGATAGTAGAAGTTTGAAAATGAACTTGTACCTTGAGGAACCAAAAGCCATTTATACATCCCTTTTGACTAACAGGCTATATCTTTACTTCATTGAAGGTAGTTCTTATGGATGAATTACCATTTAAAGACAAGATTTAGGGGCAGCGTGGAATGAGTTTTTTAACTGGAAAAAAATGTTTTTAAACAGATTGGAAGTCATTCCAAACAGGCTCATACGTTTTAGATGTACAAGGTATCCACTTCTCATTCCCTTTTTCATATTTTTTTATGACCAGACTTCAAGAACCTACAGTCCCTGGAAATATGTGGTGGAGGACTGACTGATGCAGGTGTGAGGAACATTAAAGACCTGTCTTCCTTGATGGTGCTCAATCTATCACAAAATGGCAATCTTACTGATAAAACCTTGGAACTAATTTCAGGTACCTCATCTAAATTCATAAACAGTCTCACATCTTTGTTGTCTATTTATGCACTTAGAAGCACGGATATGGATACGGCATGGACACGGTGATACGTTACTTTTTAAAAATTTAGGACACAGACACAACAAGGACATGTTTATTAAAACATACATTGTTTAAGATATATATCACTTTGAAGTAAGAATGAAATTTGAAGTCGATGAGTTTATGCAGTTATATGCTTAAAAAATTAGTTTGATGTATTTCAGTATGAAATTATTATTATTTTTTTTTGTGATATATGTGTCTATTTTGTATATGTTTCAAGGTTCTATTTTGACTTTGTACAACTAGTATCTAACACATCTCTTACACTAATAAGTGTCCGATACATGTTGAATACATGTCCGAACATGTGTCCATGCTTCTTCATTCATGCGCCTTCTTCAATTTAATTATTTTTGTTGTGCAATCTCGTCTGTTGCATCTTAAAATTTGATGAACACAATGCATTCTCTTTTGTAAGGGATTGGTTTCATCTACATTTAATCTACAAAATCTGTGTATTGCTGCTCAAGGAAGATAGTTGAAATCTATCTATACATGTTCTAATGTCTCTACTCCAATGTATATCCACAGGTTTAACGGGGTTGGTCTCTTTAAACATTTCAAATTCGAGAATCACCTCTGCGGGACTGAGGCACCTGAAAACTCTGAAGAATCTAAAGCAGTTGACGCTGGAGGCTTGCCGGGTTTCGGCAAGTGATATAAAAAAGCTTCAATCTACCGACCTCCCGAATCTGGTGAGCTTCCGCCCTGAGTAGCTGTGAAGAAGATGTCCTGTGATCCAACCTGCCACAAAGGCAGAGTTGTAAATAATGGTATCCAGGCAACAAGTTCTTATCAAATTGTGCATAGTTTTGGATTTATTTCAGGCCATGAGCTTTCAAAGACCAAGTGCTTTTAAGTGGAGTCTAAAAAGCTTTCTTTTCAATCTAGTTCATTGGAAAAATTGGATAAGAATGGTAGAAGCTTGCAAGCCATGGCAGAAAAAGTGGTACAAAAAAAAGGGATGAAACTTATGAAACTTCTGTAAATATATCTTCCTTCTCTGCTAAGGTAGTGGAGAATGTGAATAATGCAGTTTTTAAGTTATTGGGTTATATGAACCGTTCATGTACGAAACTGGAAATGGATGTTCTTCCACTTTATGAATTTCCATCTTATTATAATTTATTATCATATGATTGTACAGAGAAGTGATCTTGTCAATTTTGCTGTCTTATTAGCTTTGGAAATCTTGTTTTTCTTGTGCTTATGTTCCCATATTTTTTAAATAATAATATTAATATGTCAAGCCCCTGTCCTGTTCACAGCAATTATAGTGCAAAGACAGACAATTGATGAAATAAAAAGATTGTTTCTATTGATATTGATTCATCCAAATCCCAGAAAACATAAGAACGAAGACCTTGAACACTTGGAGAAAAATGAACTTCAGAGACAAGATGAAAAACCGAAAAAAACATAGTAACAACTAATAATCCTAGCACAGATCTGGGAATTCTCCTAAAAGGTTTTCTAGCTCTTATTTATCTTCAAAAAATGGCATGTCGTGATCTCAAGTTATCTTTTTTATAGGCCTTTGCAAGGATCTCCTAATTGTTTTCATCTTCCACTAATTTCCCATATTAGAATTATTAGAATTATTCTCTGCCAATTCGGTTGTAACCAATTCTTTCAACATATTTTCCTTTTTACCCTTTCTTTTATATGTGTAAATAATTGGGTTGGATGATCCTTGCTTGTAGCATTTCACTAACCAGCTTTTCTATTTCCTCTTTCTCTGTGCGTGTCCATATCTATAGGGTCGAACATTGATAGGATTTTGTCCCTTCATGGTTAGGACTCGATGATCAATGGCACGCTTCGAGGGTAGAGTTGAGGGGATGTTGAAGACTTCCCTGCTTTGCTCTAATAATGCTTGAATCATCACGGGTAGCTGCTTGATCTGTTTTCCTTCTTGCTACTTGGTTGATCTCCTTCGATCTCAAGATGCTGGAACTCAATGAGGAATCTCATATCTTCTTCCTCCCATATTTTGGATAGTGCTTTTGAAAGAGACCTCTTCTTTAATGAGGGAGGGATCTCCCCGAAGTACCACCTGAGAATCACCTGACCAAAAAGACCTGATCAGTGAGGGCCAGTGAATACCCATAAAACCAGTGGTGCATAGCCAAGGCATTCCCAAAACCACATCCATCTGGCCCAACTCGATTGCCAAGAAGTCCGCTCTGACTTCCAGCCCCGGAAACTTCAGTTCGACATTCTTACAGATTCCCTTACCTTGAATAGAAGTCCCATTCCCAATAACCACCCCGAACTTGGTCTCTTATTTCAGAGGTAGATTAAGCTTTCTTACCGTGTCTTGGTGGATGAAGTTGTGTGTGGCTCCTGAGTCGATCGGCACTGTGACCATCTGATCATAGATTGTCCCTTTCAGCTTCATGGTTCCCTTGGTTGAAAAGCCAAGCACTGGTTTCAGAGCAAGCTCCGCATTCGCAATGGTTTCTATCTAGTTTAACCCTGATTTTTCTTCTTCTTCCACGGTCTCCTCTCGTTCAGGCTCTTCTTCTTCATTGGCTATGAAAAACATCAACTGCCTATTCTCCTTCATTTTACATCGATGTCCTGGGGAGTATTTCTCATTGCAACGAAAACAAAGACTCTTGTCCAACTTTCTCGAAATTCCAAGTTAGATAGCTTTTTCAGATGGGGGGTCTTTCTTTGTAGGAATGTTTTTCACCGGTAGAGACACCTGTTTCATTACGGAGGAGTCGTTCGTTTTAATAAAACCCTTTTCCGCTGTGTTGGGCTCTTTTCTTCCGCTTTAGGCATCCCTTTTGCTGGGCTCGGTTACTCCCAGATTCGTCAACGCAATTCTTAGGGCCATGTTGCGATCATTTACCAACTGTGCTTGCACATACATTCGTCTAGTGTTTGAGGATTTCTACTTATCACTTTTTCTTATAGGGCGGGTTCGAGTCCGTTCATGAACAAATCCTTCAACACATTTTTCGGCAACTCCGGAAGGGGTGCTGAATAGGTAACAAACTTCTTCACATAATCAGCATAAGTGCCATTTTGCCTGATTTTCAACCGTTGGGCGCCCAAGCTTCCTTCCTCGAGGGCTCTATAGTGTTCAAACAGTCACTTCTTCAGCTCTTCCTAAGTGGTGATCGCCTTCCGGTTGTTACTCCACCTGAACTAGTCCACTTCATTGGGAGCAAAGCTTACCACAACAACCTTCACCTTCTCCGCATCAGACAACTCATGAATCTCAAAGTAATGTTGTGCACGATACACCTAGGACTCTGGGGTTTCTCTGGTAAACAAGGGAATTTCTAATCGTTTATACTTACCTTTGTCATTGTTGCTCGCCCCCATGGATTGAGAAGACTCAGCTTCCTCAGCTTTTCCTTTCGAGGTTGCTTCCTTCTACAACCACGGATTCCTCCTTCTTCCTCGAGGTATTGTTCTCCCTAACTTCTTCAGCCAACTTCTCAACATTCTTGCATAAACCCATCAGGATTTCCTTCAGCCCAGAGATCTCTTTTTCGCTTGTCTCCATTCTTTCTTCCAATAGTTTTTGAGTCATAGCTCTTGTCCACTATAGGGTTGTTTGGGCTTTGATACCAATTTATCAATTTGTCAAGCCCCTGTCCTGTACACAGCAATTATAGCGCAAAGACAAAGATAATTGATGAAATGAAAGGATTGTTTCTATTGATATTGTTTCATCAAAATCCCAGAAAATATAAGAACAAAGACCTTGAACACTTAAAGAAAAATGAATTTCAGAGACAAAGATGAAAAACCAAAGAAAACAGAGCAACAACTAATAATCCCAGCATAATTCGAGAGACCTGAGAATTCTCTCCTAAAGGGCTCTCTAGTTCTTATTTATCTTCAAAAAATGACATGCCTTCAGGTGACTTCAAGCTGTCTTTTTATAGGCCTTTGCAAGGACCTCCTAACCGTTTTCATCCTCCACTAATTCCTCCATATCAGAATTATTCCCTATCAATCCCGTTATAACCAATTCTTTCAGCATATTTCCTTTTTTACCATTTCTTTTATATGTGTAAACAATTGGAGGTTTTACATAATAATATTATTATTTAGAAAAACAATATGTGGGTTAGGAAGGTTAAATTTTTTAACCTTTACAAATTCAGCTTTTGCAAAGAGAGTTTGATAATATAACCATTAACTATTGAGTTTGAATTATGCTATGATTACTTGGTAGAATCTAAATCTTTTTTTTTTTTCAGAACAAAATATTTAAAGAAAGCCCAATATATTTTCATTTTCAAAAAAATCATTTGCAGCCGCAAGCAAAATTTCATCTTTAATAACAAGAAGTTATGGAAACACATATAAATGTGAGATTTAAATTTAATGATCATAGTATATTTATCTTAAAAAAATAGAATAGCAGTTCTCTAAAGGACCATGTTTCGTAGGAATCTAAGATTTTTACGAGGTTGTTATTTATATTACTGGTAAGATGTTTTGATATCTAAAGATTTCTGACATTTTAGGTAGCTCTTATAGAGGGCGGATTTTGGGTACCCTCTCGAAACATGAGATTTTTTGAATTCTCGAGGGCATCTACTTTTTACCCTTTTACCTTTTTTTTTTTTTTTTTTTTTCATATACACTTGTATCACCATTTTTCATTTTATTTTATAATTAAAATAAATATATTCAACCATATATTTTATCCTTTGGTTATACTGTAGTTGTTTTTGTTTTTTTAGAAAGATATTTAAATTCAAATTAATATTTATTTTATAAAAATATTTAATTAATATATATTATTTTATCTATAAAAATAATAAATAANAAATAATAAAATATATTAATTTAAATTAAAGAGAAATTTAAATTAACAAAATAAATATGTTATATAAGTTTATATTATATTAAATTATTATAAGTTAATGATTAGTCATAAGAGCATCCTTAGAATATTATATAAATTTAGAACATTCCTGAGAAGAAATCGTACGAAATAAACACAGTTATCCAAGTCTTCTCAGATATCTACACAAATATTCTTATAAAACAAATATGATTATTTGAGGATATCAAAAATATGTAATTTTAAACATCTATAATTTTGAGCATCTAAACATTCCGGTTATCTATATCTCAAAAAATTAACGGCCCTAAAAGCAAATAAACTCATATTCAATATAAAAGAACAATTTTTCTTTTTCTTTTTCTTTTGGAAATCAAATTTCATGAAAAAAATCATTGAACATTTTCTGGGCAATATATCGAAAGACTGTTTGACGTGCTGAGTCGAATTTATATGTCTACGAAGTTTTTATGTGTGGGGTTTATATGTCCATGTTTTAAGTGTTTGGGGTGTTAGAGTTCATATGTCAGGTATTCAATATCCTTATATATATATATATAATCTATTTTTATGATGATTATTATTGTTTGGAAACTTTTTTATTCAATAATTCTACATATGTCTTTTATAAACTAAATTGCACTTTATTGTATTGTTTTTTAAGCACACATATATATGTTGGAAGTTTTGGGAAATGGGGTTTAGAGTTTACCTCGGATCATGCACTTCAATTTTTTTTTTTTTTTTTTTTTTTTTTTTTCATCTGTATACGAAAATACGATCTCGAGTCAAATTGTTTAATTACAAGTGAACTGATCTTATTTTAATATTTTTTATTAAATTTTTTTTTTAAGATAAAAATACTCGTGTGTTTGATAATTTTTTCTCAAAAGTGTTTTACATACAAGTTTGTTTGATTTCTTACATGATAAAAGTGATTTTATTAATGTTAAATTACTATAAAGAATGACTATAATATACTATGAACTAATAAAAAAATAGAGAGAATTCAACACTTGACGGAACTTATGTACTTTTGTGTCAACAAAGGTGTTTTATTGACAATTTTATGCGTCAACTTCAATATAAACGTTTGTTGATGTTTTATATATTTTTAAAATTAATAGTTATTTTTAAGCTTCAAATTAAGGTTTCATTAACGTTTTTTTGTCATGAGCGTCAACAAAACAAAAAACTCTCGTGTCAACAAAACTCAAATTTGTAGTAGTCATAATTTAAAATTATGATCGTCGGCGTTGGTGAAGTAGCTACCGTCAGAGGTCGTCGGAGTTAGCCGTTGAATGTGGTCATCGAAGTTGCCGTCGAAGTTGGTTTCGGAGGTGGTCGCCGAAGTTGCATCAGTGGTGATGAAGGTCGAATGCACTGTCGGTGGACATAGTATAAAATGTTGGTGATGTATAAAGTTGGCCACCCAAACAATAAGATGAGTTCACATCTCAACTATCCACTCGAATTTTCGATATTCCTTTTTATTTCTCATCTCATTTTCTCATTCCAAATACCCCTAAGTAGGGGTGTTCATGAGTTGGGTTGGGTTGTGTTGAAAGACTTTTTAGACCCAACCCAATTGTTCGAGTTGTAAATTTTTTCAACTTAAATAATCCTTATTAAAAAATGAACTCAACTCAACCCAACCAAGAAATATTTGGGTTGGATTGGTTCAGGTGGGTCATTTTTATTTAAAAATTTGTTCTAAAAAGAAACTCTAATTTAATTATTTTCATATATTGAATTAAGATTAATAACTCAATTTCAATTTATATTGTGAAAATTTTCTTTTTATAGTGCAAAGAAACTACTTTTAAGAATTGTTGAAGAATACATTATTAAAAAAATATTGAAATTAAATAAAATTAAAATCAATATATGTATAAATAATTGTATTATAAGTAATAAAAAAATATATTTTAAAGTTAATAATAAATTCGAGTTGGTTTAGGTTGATTTAAGTTATATTAGGTGAACCTATGAACCAATCCAACCTATAAAATTTTCATTTATTTGAATCCAATCCAACCAAATGAGTGGATAACCCAACCCAACCTGCATGGATTGATCGATTTTTTTGGATCGTCAGGTTTTTTGAACACCCCTACCTTTAAGTGTCATGTTTATGTCCAAATTGTTAAAATAAAAGTTACATTAACTTTTTGTTCTTTTATTTAAAAAAAAAAATTAAAGAAACGACTTAATCGAGAATATTTAATCCATTGAAGAAAACTTGATCGAGAATTTTCAACAGATTAAAGAAAACTTGAAAAATTTAACATAGAGTAGCAAATAAGAAACTACTAAAAAATTTTAAAACTATTTTCTATACTAAACCTTGATTTATTACCAACTCAAAAAAAAAAAAAATTGTCACCTGAACTTCAACAATTAGAAAAAAAAGGCTAACATCGTGTATCTCATCTTAATAAGCTGAGTTATTACAGGAAAAAAAAAGTTACTAATAAAAAAAATATGATAAATAACTCAAAACAATAAAATGGAATCTTAAATCATAACTCGAGCAATGAGGTCGGATTTGGTACGCTCAATTCCATCATTGAACCATATCTAATTAAGAACCGACTCCCAATAAGATAATGCCACGTCGTTCCCCAGATGGGCCCAATGGATTGGCTTTATGGACTAAAATAAATGGATCCCAGATTTCAGTCTAATTCAGATTGTATAAATATTGAATCTTTTTTATTTATTTTTTGAAGCCCTGAAGAAGAAGGAATCGACATTCAACTCCCATTTTCCTCGTTCTTCAAATTTGATTAATCAACGACGATAACAAAGACGACGGTAAGACCGTTGACCCTGAGATTTAGGTTCTTTTTTCCGTTTGATTTTTGATCGGAGAAAGAAGAGAGAAGAACAACTTTCAATTCCATTATTTTTGGAGTAGGTTCTTATTTTTCTTTCTGGGGTTGGTCAATGCCATTGTTATTTTGCTTCTTGATCTGTATTATTGCATAAATTCCTAACTTCTATGAATGGAAATGGATAGTAAAACTAGATATGTTGAATTGCAATCCCAGATTGATATTCAAAACCCCAGATCGGCTGATCCAAAACATTCAAATTATCCCCATAATGAGGAAGGTTTGGTTGGATCCAAAACATTGAATGGGTATACGGATGATAAGGATGATCTCTTCAATGATTTGGATTTTGATGTTGATAGCCATCCGCTTATCACTGGGGAGCCTCGAGGTGAGTCGAGGATTTCAGGGGCTGTTTTTAATCTCACGACCTCGATTATTGGAGCTGGGATTATGGCTTTACCTGCCACCATGAAAGTTCTTGGAGTTGTTTTGGGGTTTGTTTTGATAGTTTTGATTGGTATTTTATCTGAATTTAGTGTTGAATTGTTAGTGAGATTTTTGGTTATTTCTAAATCTTTGTCGTATGGAGAGGTTGTTCAGTGTGCATTTGGGAGATCTATGAAGGTTCTGACTGAAATCTGTATAATTGTGAACAATGCTGGTGTTTTGGTTGTTTATTTGATTATTATGGGTGATGTTATGTCTGGTTCTGTTCGTCATATTGGGGTTTTTGATCAGTGGTTGGGGCATGGATTTTGGGATCACAGAAAGCTTTTGATTTTGGTTGTGTTGGTGGTTTTTCTAGCACCCCTTTGTGCTCTAAACAAGATTGATTCCTTGAGTTTGACTTCTGCTGCTTCGGTTGCTCTCGCCGTCATCTTTGTTATAGTTGCTTGTGCTATTGCTTTGATTAAGCTTGTAGAAGGAAAGATTGAGCCTCCAAGAATGAGTCCTGATTTCGGATCCAAAAAGGCGATTTTAGACCTCCTTGTGGTGGTTCCAATAATGACCAATGCTTATGTCTGTCATTTCAACGTGCCGCCTATATATAACGAGCTTGAAACAAGGTCTCCACAGAAGATGAATACAGTGGGGAGGATCACAACCGTGATATGTATTGTGGTTTATGCTTTGACTGCCATATCTGGTTATTTACTTTTTGGAAATGATACCGAGTCCGATGTGCTGACGAATTTTGACAGGGATCTAGGAATTCGATTCAGCTCCGCGTTGAATTACATTGTTCGAATTGGATATATTCTTCATTTAGTTCTTGTTTTTCCAGTTATCCATTTCTCTTTACGCCAAACTGTCGATAACTTGGTATTCGAGGGGTCGGCACCACTTTTAGAGAGTAGGAAGAGGTCTCTGACCTTGACAGTTGTGTTATTGGCACTGATCTATATTGGTTCAACCATGATTCCCAACATTTGGACGGCCTTTAAATTTACAGGGGCAACAACAGCAGTCTCTCTGGGATTCATATTTCCATCAGTTATTGCATTAAAACTAAGCAAGAAGAGTGGGCAGGGGAGCTTGAACGCAACAGAAAAGCTCTTATCATGGTTGATGTTAGGGCTGGCTATCATTGTTGGTATTGTTGGATTGATTGGTAATATCTACAGCTTAAGCAATCGGTCCTGAGTAACCATTCTTTTTAAGTGTTTATATTTTTGCATAAGACTTGTCAATTCATGTTAATTGATCTTCCAGAGCTAGATTTATTTGGTGCTCTATTTGCTACCACGACTGCATCGTTCAGGAACTCGTACACAAATGGCATTGCTCGAGGTATGGAAAAGGATAGTTTTGTTTTGCAGCATTGCTCGAGAGATTTGCAACCATTACTGAGAGAGTGATGTACCCTATCATTTGAATATTGCATGGATAAATTAGTGAAGGAGTCAAAATTTTCTCGAACAAAATACTATGTAACTTAAAATTTTGATATTGTTTTGCAACTGCAATTTTGCAGAAGTGAAAGTATCAGCTCTTAGAAGGTAAATTTACTTTTATTCAATGCAAACTCATTCTGATCAAACAATTTGAAATGTATGTTTACAATCTTGAAACATATAACTTGTCCTTGACTGATCTCTATCAGTACAGAAAGGACGTTACATTGAAAATAAAAATGCTCGATTCCTCTATGTGGTGGTGGTGTTCTCAGTCTGTGTCTTGAAAACTTTATCATAGGTGTGATTATTTGAGTTCTTGATGGATAAAACAGAGGATTGTTCCATAGAGTTGAAACATCCATTAATCTGTCGACCAACTCATTGCCAATGCCCGGGTTAATTATAAGAATGATATAAAAGAAAAAGTTTGAAGCCACTAGTTAAATTTGAATTTCCATCTTTTATACAGCTAGCTCACTAGTAATCCCTGCAGCTACATAAACCATCAACAAAATGGTGGAACCTATTCCCATTTCTTATGATTATCTTTTGTGTGACTCGAGAGAATTTTCATGAAGGTGTGACAATCTCCACAAATCCAAAGATTCTTCATGATTCGAATTGGCATCTTGTTTGACGTGTGCAAGATCCCGTAAGCAATGGCAAGCTGCTCACTATGGTACATAAGTTCAATTCATTTTTGTTCTTCCACATCATGAAGCACACAATTTGTATCTGGCACATAACCTGCCGTGATGAGACGTTTTAACAACGCCTTCAAGCACAAATGAATCTCTTCAAGGTCATCATAAGAATAGTCATTGGTAAGAAAATAGTGTACCCTGCACTTGATCTGAATCCAAGTGACTCCTGGTTCTTTTGCAACTCCCTTGTTTTTCATCGTGTTCGGATTTCCGAAACCTTCTCCCAGAGACCTTTACATGCATAGACATTAGATAATATAACATATGTTCCAGGTCTTTCAGTTCCATGTTAAGTAGCCTTCCTGCAACTTTTTCTGGAAGTTCTAAATTACTATGGATCCTACAAGCACCAAGAAATGCCTCCCATATCACACAATCCTGATTAACCAGAATGGTTTCGATGAGAGCTTCAGCATCAGAAAGATTTCCAGCCCTGCCAAGAAGATCAACCATACATGTATAATGCTTTGAGAGGGTAATTCCATGATGATTCATGGAACTAAAATACTTCTAGCCCTGATCTATTAATCCGGCATGGCTACAGGCACACAGAACACCAACGATTGTGATTTCATAGGGAAAAATTCCTGCAGCTTCCATTTGTTTGAAAATCTCAATAGCCTCTTCTCCTAGTCCATTCTGTGCACAGCCAACTATTACTGCATTCCAAGTAACCGTGACTCGAATGATCATCTCTTCGAACACAGAAATGCCTTCAAGACTGCCACATTTGAAATACATTGTTATCGGAGCATTACAGACAAATAGATAAGAATTGAGCCCAACTTTGTATGTCAACGCATGAATTTGTTCCCCAAGCTTGGTAGTGCAAGGGATGCACAGGCAGAAAGGAGGGAGGAAATTGTCGATTTGTTTGGCTTTGTCCCCAGAGAGAATGTCAAGAAACAATTTGAACTCAACATTCTCACACTTGGCTTGTTCTTAAGCTGAACTAATGATAGTCCAAGACACAACATCACGTTCTGGCATCCTTTCAAAAGTCTTCTGTGCATCATCCAACATGTAGTTCTCCACAAACCCACTGATGAGAGAGTTCCAAGATACAGTATCTTTACTTTTCATCGTGTTAAATAACAGAAAAACATCATTTATGCCATTACATTTTGCATACATTGATATTAGTCCATTTCCCACAAATAAATTAAACTGACACCTCATTTTGATGGAGAAAGAATGTATCCGTCTACCAACCTTTACAAATCCAACATTTGAACAAGCAAAGAGGGCACTAGTGAAGCTTGAATGATTTGGTACAGTTCCTGATCGATGGAGTTCAACAAACAACTCCAAAGCTTCAATGCTTTGACCATTTTGTACAAGTTCATCGATCATGGCTGCCCAAGAAACAGCATTCCGCACAGGCATTCTCGAAAGTATCCTTTGCTTCTTCAAGCATTCCATTGTGCGCATCGGCAGCAACCATAGCATTCCAAGCAACAACATTGGGATTCACAATCTCCTCAAACATATTCCTGGCATCACCAATCATTCCCTTCTGACCAAAGGCAGTAACAATCACCGTTTGAATAGCAACACGTTTCTGAGAAGTTCTCTCATACAATGCAATGGCGTCGTTTAATCTATTACACTGAGAGAAAGCTGAGATCATGGAGGTCCATGAATATTCATTCCTCTCCGGCATTGTTTCAAAAAAAACAAAATGCAGGCTCTAGACTTCCATTCCTCGTATAAGCATTAAGAATTGCTGTCCCCGCAAGAACATCATTCTCATAACCAGTCTTTACAGCCATTGTTCTCAAACTCTCAAGCAACACCAAATTATCCAACCAAGTAACCGTTGAGAAAGCAACCACAAATGTATCCTGATTAGGCCTCGCCCCATTCCTCAACATCCAAGAAAACACAGGCCAAGCTTCTCGACACTCACCAATCTCAACATACCCAGATATCATAACCATCCACGATACAGAATTCCGCTCCTCCATACGATCAAAATGCTCGCAAGCCTCAACAACCATTCGAGAATGACAACATTCCTCTCGGGCATTTCGTCGAACAGTTTCCGCGCAGTCCTCAAATCACCAATTCGTATATACCTACCAGTCAACGCATTCCAAGAAACTACATTGCGCTCCAGCATGGACTCAAAAACAATCCGAGCCTCATGTATAAGCCCATGTCTCGCATACCCCGCCAGCATAATCGTCCAAGTTCTCACATTCTTCCCACGAAAAGCATCGAAAAGAGCTTTTGCTTGGCGTAGAAGTCCGTTCTGGGCATACCCAGAAATCATCGAGTTCCAGGTGAGTTGAAGGATCGTTTTGTTGCGTTGAAAAAGGATTGATTTGGGATTGTCCTGTGTTGGGAGGGGGAGAGTGGAGATACGACGAATGTGAAAAAGAAGAGGCCGTATAATCGAACATAGCGGGCGGCGTTGTAACCCTCACCACAAGAAATTTGGAGAACGAAGCAACTTACTTCTCCCGATTTTCGTCTCGTCGGGTTCCTTGTACGCATAGTCTCTGATTTAGGTGTTGACTCGAAATTTGGTATCACTTCTAAATTTGGTCTTCTATTTCACGTGTAAAAATACCATTTTAATCCTAATACGCGTTCGAGATCAGGCGATTTACGCTGTTCTTCTTCATTTTTTTCTTTAATTTTTTTTTCCAATTTTCTCCTTTTTTTTCTCTTACTTCTTCCTCTAGTTTTTTCCTCTTAACTTCTTCATAGTCAATTTTTTAGTTTTTTCCTTTTTAAGTTTTTTCTTCATTTAAATTCTTCCTCTCACTTTTTCCTTTAGTTTTTTTTCTCATAAATTTTTTTGTTTTTTCTTTCATTTGAATTCTTCCCCATTAATTTTATAATTTTTTCCCTCATTTGAATCTTACCCTAGCTTTTTTCTCTCCTATTTGGATCTCGCTTCTTTCTTCCCTCGCTATTTGATCTAGTTCCAATCTTTGATTTGAGATGAGAAAAGAAGAAGAATGGAATAAGTTAGAAAAAAACACACAGAAGAAGAAGAAAAAAAGGTAGAAGAAAGAAGAAAAAAAGAAGGCAGGAGAAAGAAGAAGAAGTGGGTGGAGGAAGAAGAAGAAGCTAGCGGAGGAAGAACGTAAAAAGAACAAAAGAAAAAAGAAAGAATAAAAAGGGAAAACGAGGAAGGAAGAATGAGAAGGAAGAAGTCTATTAAAATGGTAATTTCATGAATGGATGATGTAAGCCAAAAGCTCTTTTTTATTTGTTTTTAAAAGTGAGGTCAAATTTCATTTGAGTCTTATATTTTGGCTTTTTTTGTACGGATGACTATTTTTTGGGACCAAATGAAAAATTGGTACTTTCTAAAATTGAATGAAAATTGACATTTTGCTTATATCAGTATCTTGTGAATTTACTCATTTGACTCTAAAACTCATCTGCTTGTTGTGATTTATAAGTCTTCTTGATACTTGATATTCGATACTCAATCCTTGATCCTCGATATTTAATGCTCTATGCTTTATGCTCTATGCTTTATGTTATATGATCTATGTTATATACTAGCTACATGCTACTCGAATGTTATATACTCTATGTTACATTCTCGATTCAAATTAACATAAAAAGGGGGCGGGGAGGGGGGGGGGAATGAAACACAAAGAAAGGGGAAAAAAGAAGAAATGAACAAAAATGAACAAAAGAAAAAGAAAGAAAGAAAATGCAGAAAGAAAAACGCAAAAAAAAAAAAAAAAAGAATCACAGAAAAAAGGGAAAAAGGAAGAAGAAACTTGGAAAAAATAAAAAAATAAAAAATGCTGCAAAACAAAGAAAATAGATGAATAATGCATTTAGGGTTAAAGCGGTAATTTTACACAGTGATGACATAAATAGAAGGCCAAATTTCATTGTTTTTCAAAATGGTATCCATTTTTCATTTGTGCCTTTTATTTTGGATCATCTATGCCTTTTATTTTGGATCATCTATGCCATTTTCAAAAATTTCGGCTACTTGAGGCGGCGCAATAAAGAATTTCTCAAATTCAAGTGTTCTAATTAAATATATTTAAGTAATTAATTAATAATTTATATAAATAAGTAATTACATTACCTTTTTAAGAGCTATTTTTAAATATAGAAAAATAAACAAAAAATATTTACAAAATATAGCAAATTTTAGAACTATCAATAATAGACGTTGATAGCCACTGTTAGATTCTATCAGTATCTATCAGTGATATTGATAGACACTGATAGAAATCTATTAGTGTCTATCAGCGTCTATCATTGATGGTTCTAAAATTTTGATATATCTTGTAAATATTTTCAACAAATTTATCATTTGAAATAATTTCTCTATTTTTAATTGTAAAAAAAATTAAGTAAATATTTTAATAGATTATTATTGATTCGTAAAAAAAATAATTATATTAAATTTGTTAAATTTCTTTCCAGAAAATATTGATTTTTTTTTAAATGAATGTCAATTAGTTAATTAATTATATTTAAAAATAAAATTATATATGAAATGAAAAAAAGAGGAAGGGGAAAATTCAAAGGAAAAGATGCAAGGGAATGGAGCAATCCGATTGTTAAAAATAGTATGTCTGCGAATATCAACGGAGGGATCCTTCCCAAGTTAATGGACTAGATAATATTGAGAAAAAAAAAAGTAAAATTTTCATTTTGATAATCATTTCACTTTTTCTTTTTAAAAGTAAATTTTATAAATAATCATTTATTATAAATATTAAGATAATAGATGTCCATTAGATGAGCATGTTTAGTGTCTATTAATCATGTATCATGCCTTATTTTTCAAGGCGTTCCCTACTTGCCAAATTGTTTATAAATAGTGGCATTTTGTGGGTTTTGGAAGGCACACATTGAACAAATTTCATGAAAATTTGAGAAAGTGGAAAATTTAGAGAAATTTCTTATTTTATATTTTTCTAATTTATTTTATTTTGTTTATTTATATATCAGGTTTAATTTATTTTAATATTATATTTTATTTTGTCTTCTCATGGCTAAATGAAATAACGAGTTATTGATGAAAAATCGTGAATCGAGACCAGCTGGAACAACAACATTTCTTGAAGTGAATGTTGTGAATGTTAATAATAATCGTGGTTGAGGTCGTGACCATGGTAGAGGAAGAAATAATTATTATTTTCGTGGTGGTGGTTGTAATCATTCAAATTTCAAAAGAACCACACAAAATGATAATCACAAAGGAAAAGCTCCATGAGATAAGAGTTCAAAAGTGTTGAAAATAAATGCTTCCAATACGGAATGATAGGGCATTAGTCACATACATGTCGTACGTCAAAATACTTAGTTGATCTCTTTCAAGCTGGATCTAAAGGAAAAAGATAAAAATGTGGAAGCAAATTTTGTATACTAGGATAATGACATATTTGACCCATCCCATATGATAAATTTGAATGTGGAGGACTTCTTTGAATCTCCTGAAGAGAAAATCGACATAATTGATAGAACATCAAGTGTTTCATTTGACTTTGAAAATATCTAGATTTAATGTCTTTTTTTATTCATCTCCATGTTTTTTTTTCTTCTTTTAGTAGATGTTAGCCTTTATGTATTCTAAATGTTGTTTTTCTTTTTATAATTATTTTCTTTTAATGAAGAAACTCGAATCATTTTCATATGTTGAGTGACTAAAAAATGGGTAAAGAAGATCTATGTTTGGCAGACAATTTATCTACACATAAAATACTTACAAGTAGAAAATATTTTTCCAAACTGACAATGCTGGAAGCAAAAGTCAATACAATATCGAGTTCTACAAACTTGATTGAAGGATTTGGAAAAACAAATATTGTTTGCTTAGAGAAACAAAATTTACAATTGACAATGCATTGTTCTCTAGTCAATCAAAGAGAAATCTACTTAGTTTTAAAGATATACGCTGCAATAGTTATCATATTGAGACTGATAGAAAGAATAATATAGAGTATCCTTATATTATATCTACTGTCTCATATGAAAAATGTATATTGGAAGAGATGTCTACTTTGTCTTCAGGATTTTATTATACTCATATACGAGTAATTGAAGCATATGCAACAATAAACCTGAAGTACATGAATCCAGACATATTTACAATCATGATCGATTGGGTCATGTAGGATCTATAATGATGAGAAAAATTATTGAGAATTCAAATGGACATCCATTGAAGAGCCAGACGATTCTTCAATCTAATGAATTATCATGTGATGCTTGCTCTCAAGGAAAATTGATAATTAGACCATCACCAACAAAAGTGAGGATTGAATCACTTGCATTTTTAGGACAAATTCATGGTGATATATGTGGACCTATTAACCCACCGAGTCATTTAGATATTTTATGGTTTAATAGACGCATCCAGCAGATGATGTACTTATTATCCAGCTGAAATCTTGCATTTGCAAGATTATTGCTCAAATAATTAAGTTAAGAGCACAATTTCCTGATTATACAATTAAGACCATACTTGTGAATTTACATCCCAAACTTTTGATAATTATTGTATGTCAAATGAGATAAGTGTTGAACATCCTGTAGCTCATGTTTATAACAAAATGGTTTAGCAGAATCATTCATAAAACGTTTGCAGTTAATTACTAGACCATTATTTATGAGAGCTAAGCTTCCTACATCTGTATGGGGACATGCTATTTTGCATGCAACGTCACTTATACGCATTAGGTTAGTATCTTATCATAAGTACTCACCATTACAATTAGCTTATGGCCATGAGCCAAATATTTTGCATCTGAGAATTTTTGGATGTGTAGTATATGTTCCAATTACTCCACCACAACGTACTAAGATGAGTCCTCAAAGGAGGTTAGGACTATATATTGGATATGATTTTCCATCAATTATTAAATATCTTGAACCTCTAATGAGTGATGTATTTATTGCACAATTTGTTGAATGTCATTTTAATGAGATTTTTTTAACACTAAGGGGAAGAATTAAAAAGTTGAAAAAATAAATTACATGGAATGCATCATTATTATCTCATTTAGATCCCCATATAGATCAATGTGAACTTGAAGTTCACAAGATAATTCATTTATAATATATAGAAAATAAATTACCAGATACATTTATAGATGCAAAGAAAGTAACTAAGTCACATATATTAGCTGCAAATGTTTCATCGAAAATTGATATCTAAACACAACAAGTTGACACTAATGAGTCTGGAACACGCCTAGACCAATGGATTCTAAAGATAAAATTCATCGACAAAGAAAAATAATTAATAGTCAAGAAGACTTGGTTGATGATGTAAATAACCTTGAAGAAATTCATGACATGACTAGCGAGGAAGGTAAAATACCTAACGATAATGATGAGATCTCAATAAACTATGTCATGACAGGAAAAAAAATGGAACTGAACTCATGTAGTTATTGACAACATTTTTGCGTATAGTATTGTTCTTGATATTATATTTGAAAGTGAGGATCCTGAACCAAAATCTGCTGAAGAATGTCGACATAGAAAAGATTGGTTTCAGTGGAAAAAGCAATTGAGGCAGAATTAAACTCACTTTCAAAACGTCAGGGTTTTTGGACCAATAGTCCTAACATCGGTGTTAAACTTGTGGGATACAAATAGATATTTTTAAGGAAAAGAAATGAAAATAATGAGGTCACAAGATATAAAGCAAGACTACTTATACAAGGTTTTTCACAAAGACCTGATATTGATTATGAGGAGACATATTCTCAGTGGTGAAGCAATTACACTAAGATATTTAATTGGTCTGACTGTGTATGAAAATCTGGACATGTATCTTATGGATATAGATATGGATGTAGTCACAACATATTTATATGGATCTCTTGATAATGATATTTACATGAGACTCCAGAAGATTTAAGGTATCTGAAACATATAAATCAAATTCTCGGGAATTGTATTCAATAACATTACAGAGATCATTATATGAATTGAAACAATCAGGACGAATGTGGTACAATCGCTTGAGTGGATATTTATTGGAACAAGGATAACAAAACAATCTAATATGTCCATGTATTTTTATAAAGAACTCACAATCAGGATTTGTTATTATGATTGCATATGTTGATAATTTAAATATAATTGGAACTCATGAAGAACTTTCAAAGGCAATAGAATATCTTAAGAAAGAATTTGGGATGAAAGATTTCAAAATAATAAAATATTTTCTTGATTTACATATTGAGCATTCAGCATATGGGATATTTGTTCATCAGTCAACTCATACAGGAAAATTTTTGAAAATATTTTATATAGACAAAGCACATCCATTGAACATTCTAATGGAAGTTCGTTCATTATATGTGAGGAAAGATATATTCCGACCTTGAGATGATAATGAAGAACTTTTTGGTTCTGAAATACCATATCTTAGTGCAATTGGTGCACTTATGTATCATGCTAAAAATACAAGACTAGATATTACATTTTCAATAAATTTACAAGATATATTACGACCTCGAGATGATAATGAAGAACTTCTTGGTTCTGAAATACCATATCTTAGTGCAATTGGTGCATTTATATATCATACTAAAAATACCAGACCAGATATTGCATTTCAGTAAATTTATTAGCAAGATATAGTTTTTCTTCACAAATAGACATTGGAATGGAGTTAAGCATATACTCCATTATCTCCAAGGAACAATTGATATAAGTTTGTTTTATTCAAATAAATCAAATTTTGATCTAGTTGGTTATGCAGAATCTGGATATTTATCAAATCCACATAAAACTAGTTTTCAGTCCGGTTATCTATTCACATGGAAGAACTGCTATATCATGGCGATCGGTGAAACAAACCATAGCAGACACTTCCTCAAATCATGCTGAAATTCTTGCAATTCACGAGGCTAGTCGAGAATGTCTATGGTTAAGATTAATGACTCAACACATTCGTAGAACATGTGGTTTTTCTTCTAGTAAAAATCTTCCAACGATATTAGACGAAGACAACACAACATACATATTCTAAATTAAAGGAGGATATATTAAGAGAAATAAAACAAAACATATTTCATCAAAGCTTTTCTACACATGATTTTGAAGAAAATGGTGACATCACTATACAAAAAAAATTGTTCGAAAGATAACTTGACAAGACTTATTTACAAAGATATTATCTACCGCAACATTTGAAAAACGGGTGCACAACATTGGAATGTGGCGACTTAGAGATCTCAAGTGATGTGTTTACATGAGGGAGAGTAAATATATTTTTTAGGAGTATAAATCATATGAAATATATACTCTTTTTCCTCCACTAGGATTTTTTTTCCATTGGTTTTTTCCTAGTAAGGTTTTAAAGTGACATATTACATATATATATATATATATAAGACATCTAAGGGGGAATATTATAAATATTATGATAATAGATGCTCATTAGATGCTCATACTTAGTGTTCATTGACCATATGTCATGCCCTGCATTCCCAAAATGTCGTCCATATATCTACATTACACATTATTAATGTCCATATAATCCACCTCATACTTGCCAAGGTTTTGGAGTTAGAGAAATTTCTTATTTTATATTTTGCTATTTTATTTTTTTTATATATATTATGTTTAATTTATTTTAGTATTTATTTATTTTATTATATTATTATATTTATTTCAAAATTATATTTAATTGATATTTGTGTTCCCGTTTGCTTCTTAAGTTCACAATACCATTCAATTTTTTGTTTTTAATAATTATGCTTATTTCTTATGCTATTTTAATCATGATTTTCATATTTTATATGTACATATTTAAATTCTCAAATAAATTCGAAAACAAAAATAAAGTTTTAAAATTATTTTTTAGTTTTCAAAACTTAACTTGAAGTTTGAAAATACTGCTGAAATGTAGACAACAAAACTTAAAAACCAATAAATGAAAATAGTTTGTGTAAACTTAAATTTAAAAAACTAAGGCTCCGTTTAATAACCATTTGATTTTTTTGTTTTTATTTTAGAAAATTAAGCATATATCATCCACATTTCTTACCATAATTTTCATTTTTCTTAAGTACAATAGTTGAATTCCTAGTCAAATTCTAAAAACAAAAATAACTTTTTAAAAGCTACTTCTTTTAGTTATCAAAATTTGGCTTGATTTTTTAAATCATTAGTGAAAAGTAGATAAGAAAGAAAGAAATTTGGAGGTGAAAGTAGTGTTAAAAAACAAAATGATTATCAAACAACGTTATAAAAAATTATTGATACGTAGTATTTTAAAATTTATTTCAGATAACAAAACATAACAAAATTATGGGCGGAAATAGTAACTACAAACTTAATCTTGAAAAAACCAAACCACATTTAATAATCATTTTACTTTTATTCTCTGTTTTAAAAAACTTTGCCTGTTTTCCACACTATTTTTCAATAAGTTTTTCACTTACCTTAAAATGCACATTTAAATACTAAGAAAAGCTTCAAAAACAAAATCAAAGTTCTTTAAAAGTTACTCCTTTAATTTAGTTTTAAAATTTTTATTGTAGTTGTTAAAAAAAAAAGGTTTAAAAAGGAGATAATATAACAAGAAAAACCATCGATTAATTGTAAACTTAATTTTCAATTAGACCTTATAACTTCTGAAATTTTCAACAAGAATTAAAATTTCACAGGGAGGCAAATGGAAAAAATCATCCCGTCTCCATCTATAAACATCCCAGTAATTATCAAGAGAAACTTTTAGATGGCAGAGATATAATTTGAATCGAAACTAATCTTTTTTATCTTAATAAATCATTGAAAATAATTCATACACATTGAGTAATAAGATCATTTCTTTTTAAAAAGTTTAATTCCTTCTCCAATGGAGAGATTGTATCTCAATTACCGCTAAACTATAGTTCTGTCATTATTTACAAGATCAGACCGCCAATCCAATTATATACCAAAACAATTTCAGTTCAAAGCCCTAAACACAACAAAAATACTAATTACGTTCTTTATCATCTTCATCTACCTTTCCCTAGCAATTCCATAAATTAATCCAACATCAAAACAGAAAACGCTTAATCATGCTTCGAATTTCGCTTTCCTCTGTACACAACACACAAAATTCCCTCGGGAAAACAGAAATGATCCACAAAGAATTTCAAATCATCAATCACATACATACATACGCGATGATTCACGATCAAGAAACAGCCAAGCGATGATCCAAATCGACGACGACATTGCAAAATCGAGAAGGTTTAGGCTGGAAATTCCTCCGTCTCTGAAGATCGTGACTCGACGGCTTTACGATCTGCATCAGAAACGCCTTAACGAGATGATCCGTCGTCGCCGCCGCCTTCGATTGGCTTCCACGCGGCTGCGGCGGCATTTTGTCGGAGGCCTTCGATGGACGGCGGTGGAGGCTGCAGCGGAAAGAGCCGGGATGGGTGGTCGGAGCGCAGAGACAGAGGCGGGAAGAGGAAGCGGTCTTGTTCGCCATTGGAGACAGGGGAAGTTGTAACTGACATCTGCATGTGAGAATTGAGTGATCGCTTTTTCGGCGTTTTTATTTATGGAAACTCCTTCCGTCGGAGTTAAGCTTCCTCTGAAGGGTAAATATGTAATTTAAGATATCTTTTTAGACTATTTTTTTTAAAAAAAAAATTAAACTACTTCGTCACTATGTTTTGATTAATTTTAGTAACGGTACTTTTAAAATATTTATTTTAACTATTATATTTTTAACTTTGGTTCATCTTAGTTATCGTATTTTCAAAAAATTATCATTTTAATTCCTTCATTTTTGTTTATATTTTATTTTTAAGGTATTAAAATGATTAGTTTTCCAAAGTTCAAGAACAAAAATAAAAAGTACAAGGGTCAAAATAGTATTTAAATCTAAAAAAACGCTTATATTCCGTAACATCTCGAGTTTAGGAGGGGGACATGAACGAATCGAGATCACATCCGAATGAGAGGATCTTGAGGATATAAAAATACGGTTAAAAAAGGATTAAAAGAATTAAGAATTACTACCTATACCAACAAAGTATACCTTCATTTCCAATTGCTTAATCATAGGAATTCCAAAGTTACACGTGGTTAGCTTGAAATAATTCTATATTGAATATCCTCATGGGAACTTTCATAGGATACATGTGAGTGAAGATAAAGTATACTGAAAGGACCCGTGTTGGTTTTTAGGGATAGTTTCACTATTAAAAGCATCAAGACAAGCAAAGATGACATTGTCAAGTCGGATATTCAAAATATCCATATCATATACTTAAAAAAATACCAGCGTTACCCCTAAAATTTAATAAATGTTTCATAGCTACCCTAAGAGTTAGAAATCTTTTATAATTTTAGACATAAATTGAAAATTGAAACGATGTGAAGATGATCTAAGATAGTTTGATGATCTAATTTTTTGTTCAAGGTCATTGCTAGACAATAGATGTGCCAATTTCCGTTAAAAAAAAAAATTAATGAATTTTAACTACAAGATAGCTCTGAAAAGTTGATGAAAATTTAGGAGTGGTATTGAAATTATTTAAAATATATGGATATTTTCTTGACTAAGAACAAAGTTGAGGGGTATTTTAGGTAATTCAACTTTGTTTTATATTTCCTAATGTGTCCTTATCTTCTTGCGTGATGTGTGGGTAATGTTCCAGGGGCTTTTTGGTCTTTCGAATACTTGCCCATAGTGTCGCTGTACTGCCCTTGGTTTTGAATTTGGAACGCCCAATGTAAAAGACATTACAGTGGAAGCAAAACGTAAAAATTTGACGATTGAATTTTTCGAGATTAATACTAAATTATATAATTCAGGTTGAATCTTTTTTTTAGACAACATGTTCAATCTATTTTGTAAATTAGAAGTATTGTATTTATTTTTTAATATTTGACTAAAAATTAAAAATATTTCTTTTAAAAAATAATAAATGAATAAACTATATGCTCATAACATTAATTTATGACTATAGGAATGGTTACAATTGCTAAAGTATTTGTACTATAAACTTTAGAAGTTCGGTTCTCCAATTCCACTCATTAATTCAATATCTTTGTAAATAAATAAATAAATAAATAATTGTTACAATTAAACAAATGAATTTACAATTTTTTTTTTCATTTTTTTTTAAAAAATCAGGTGGCAGCACAACATAAATGAAAACAAAAATTTGATAAATCTTATACAATTAAACAAAAAAATGTTAATTTATATCCCTCCTATATACTTCAAAGATTTTGACAGTAACTTTAGGAGTAGTCAATGTCTTAAGGCTTATTTGGATTGACTAAAGAAGAAAATATTTTTAAAAAAATCATTTTTATTTAAACTATTTTTAATAAAAAAAAAGTTTAAAATATCTTTTAAAAATGTTTCAAAATTTATTTTGAGTAGTTGTTAAATACTTCAATTTTTTTCTAAAATAACTTGTTAAATTAAATCAAACACGCTCTTAGTTTTTCATAATTAAAAACTTGATTGCAGATTAAGTTGAAAGTTGAAAGTTTGAAATAGTTAGGAAGCGTTTTTTGTAATTTTTCTTTTGTTCATTTTTTTTTTGAAGAATTCAAACGATGATTAAATTAACTTTATAAAAGAAAGATGATACATGTATTTTATTTTATTTGAGAGAGTAGAGATTTCAACCTCAAATATTATACAATTCTAGAAGGATTTAGAATATATATATATATATATATATATAAATTCGATAGATATGTATAAATAAAATATATTACGCCAATTGATTTAAGAATAAAAAATTAAACATGATATAAAGAAATATAAAAAAAGAGTAATAAAAAAATCCTTGTACATTCTAATGGACATTTATTTTATTTTATTTTATTTTAAAAAAGAAAAATAGATATGCATGGGCGTTCGAATGACGTGGCAATGAAAAGGAAGTGAAAACAAATCACAAACCAAAACACTGATAACGGAAACAACCGTCTACCAAAAGAAAACCAACCAAATGATACAAAATAGAGAATAGACAGAGAAAAGTAATAGAGGTTGGTTGGGTTTTTCATATAAAAAGTGATTTTCGTGAGTATTTAAAATATATAAATGAATTTAATTGTATAGATTAAATTCATTGTTAGAAATTTTTAATTTGAATTGAAACTTCAAATTAAGATGATGTTACATTTTCAAATTTATGACAGTTAAATTTCGAACGTCATCAATTCGAATAAGTTATGTTTGATTTTTGTCAAGTAACAACTCAATTAAATTAAATTTGACAAATGTTTCAAATTCTGTATTTATTTTATATTTTGATCTTGAGTTGAGTTGAAAGCAAATATCCAAGAGTTCTGTCAGATTTGAGTAGTTTGAGGTTGAAGTTTTACCAGAGTTGGTTGTTGTATCTTGTTGAAACAATTGATGTAGTCTACTTATAGCTTGTGTAGAGCGAATAATTATCTTCAGGACAAGGATTATCAGAAATGTGCCTCAACTATGTTTGGTTATCTAAAGGTTTTGAGATTTTTTTTTTCTTTTAAATCTTTGATTATTTCCATATCTAAAGCTTTGTTAATTTATCTAACTTACATTTGAATTTGTATATTATATACTATTTCTAGTTGATGTGTAAAAAATTTGCTATATGTATCATTCTCCCAACGCATAGTACTCTAAACATTTAGGTTGAAAGCAACTTTAAATATTACAAATACTAAAAGACCCAATAAATTTGTACATATAGGAAGTAAACAATAAATATAAATTAAATAACATAATATTAAATAATTCTAATATACAATATATTCAATACTCTGACCACCAACGATATGAAACTATCTTTTTAGTTTCATATTTTTCTTGAACTTAATTTAACCTTTTAATTAAAACATATATTTTCAACTATATTATATATATATATATGAATTTATGTATTGAAGGGAAATTAAAGATGCTAAAAATGTTACGGAATGTAAAGAAATACTTAGGTAAAGAGAGATCTAGAGGAATTCTTAATCAATTATCTTTTAGTTTTATAGGTTAAATCAATCAATCGATTATGTTTTTATTTTCATATTTTTTTTAACTTAATTTAACTAGTTGATTAGAACACATATTTTCAACTAAAATGTAATAGATTAAATATGCAAAGAAATACTTTGAGATGAAGAAAGGTGAAGAGAAACTCTTAAAATGGACATAATAGATATCCCATAGGCTAAAAATTATTATTCCTTGACAAAACTAAAAAGCAAAAGCCCCTTCCTTTTTGTCCTATTCTTTACAATTATGATCCTATGATTTTATCTATCACATAATAAAATTTATGGGGAAGAAGACAGCACCAAAGGTTGCAACTTGTAGGTGAGGAAGATAAAAAAAATAAAAAGAAACTAAATATAATTACAAGTTGAGTAATTGAATTTTTCTTTAAAAAAAAAAACTACAAAACAACATATTTAGAAACAAGAAACGCAAATCATTCAAAGTAAAAATAGAAGAAGAGACGAATCATGCTCAATCAATGTGTTAATCGTTAGCTATATCACATAGGAGAAAGAAACAAAATTCAATTTGAGCACAATCAACCTAGCTTCCTTGATGAAAAGAAAATCTCAGATAGTTCCAAAAAAAATATTATTAAGAAGTTGGACCAGTTTCAAGTAGTTAGACTCGACCTAACTATCAGCCACATTGATAGAATGAATACTGACAAGACTCTCGCAAGTAGTCATGGCTTCAAGAACCTTGATCTCATTGCACTTGAATGAACTTAAAACTAGTCAATCGCACACAACCTAGGTGATACCGAAGTTCATGAGTATTTTTTATTTAGTAATACCATTTGATATGAAACAAATGCAACAACTTTTACTCTTCCATATAATCGTACATAACATCGTCGTTTTCTACTACACCAATTTATGTAAATGATATTTTAAATGATATCATATATACCTTCTAATTTAAATATATTATTCGTCAAATTATTTATATCTTATTTTAATTAACTCTCTAATGTTTTTGGAACAAATTTCAAAGTTAATAATAGAGAGGGAGAGAGAGAGGGGCAAAGTTAAACCTGCCACAGTTTATGAATAGTTTGTATATTTTTAATCTAATTTTATTCAACTATACCTTAGAAATTTCACCCTCTAATTTTATTACTTGAAAGTAAAGCTTCCTGCCTGTTAATGTGAAAAGGAGAGCATGAAAATGGACATTCAGAGAGAGTTTTTGGACCTATTAAGCAAAAGGAAAAAAAAAAAAAAAACTTTGGTTGCATTACATTTAATATTAATTTGGTCTTATATTATAAATTTTTTAATTAAAAAATTGCAAAATAGGATATTGAAACATCTAAACCAATCTTGCTTTTATGAGATATACATCATATCAATACCAAACCATAGAATCTAAACTCAAAATTGAATTATTATCGATGTAATATAAGTCAATGATATCGATAGCATCAAACAAACAATACTCTCTACAAATTAGACAATTCTTTTTCTCTTATTTGACGTCCAACAATCCAAAAAAGAAAAGGAATAGTTACAAATATGACAAAGATCCAAAGTATTAACATATGTAGCACAATACAAAAATAAGTAAACAAAAAATAAAAAGATGCAGATATACCAAAATTTAAATCCAGAAGTCCATCAATAATAGACTATATCACTAATAGGACATCAACAATAAATCTATCACAAATAGATTTGGTTATATTTATAATTTTTTTATAATATTGCTATACAGTTAATTATTAGTGCTAACAATACTACCTATTGCTTAAGGATTAATAAGGAAAGGCAGCAAGCTAGGTCTCGTCTGTGTTGAAATGATTGAAGAACCGAGAGCAGCTATAAACTGAGGAAAATGCTTGCAATGCAGTCATGGCCAAGAGCAAAATGGTAGCCAGAAGTGCAAGCAGTGGCCATGAACCAAACACATACTTTTGTAGCAATTTTGCAGCTTTAACCTTCCATCTACTACTGTAATGCTTATTTACATCTTCAATTACCTTATCCAAGAATGGCACTTTCGTCAACTTGATGGATTTGCTCATCCCGTTCCAGAGCTCGGCGACTTCTGCATCACTATTCAAATGGTTAAGAATGATTCCTTTTTCCTTCAGCAATCTCACGTCCTCCTCAGAATCGATGATGCCGTTCACTAGTTCAATGAAACGGGTGAAAACCAAAGGCCCTGATGGTTTTGAAGCTTCATATGCTGCTAAGTTTCTCAATACTACTTCAGAGTTCACATCGAGATTAATGGTAGTAAGGTATAATATCGCTGCCTTTGAGTTGAAGGCCACAGCTGAGACGCCTCCATCGATGGGTGAGAAACAAACACCCGATTTTGTCAGCTCGGACACTGAAGGAATTGCTATTTCCTCCAACAAAGGAAGTTTAACTTTCCCAACTTTCCTTGAACTCCCCTTTTCTAGATCATTTTCTTCTTCACCTTTTCCCAGTGAAAATAGGTGTTCGAGAGGCTTCATCAGAATCACAATTCCAGGAAGTTTAGAGATGATTGTCCATGGCAGTTTGAAGATCACTTGTAAGGGTCTAGAACAAACTATTCTTCTAAATAAATGTACCGGACCTTTGTTAAACTTTGAGAGAATCTTCCAAATTTCACTTCCCAGTCTACTTAAGGAGCAGCAAAAGTGCTTAAAGGCGTTTGCGTTTTCAACATTTTCTTTGACGGGTTCCTTTTGATTTTGATTATTTTCCAATATCTCCAATGGGTCAGTCAACTTTGGAGTAATCATTCTGTACAGAAAATCAACCAAATGAAAGCATTCCGAGACTGACACTTGAAGTTCCACCAATCTTCTGTCACCTTGAAAGGAGAAAGATCTTCATACAGTCCCAGCAACATAGAAAGCAACAACTGATCTGCTGGTTCCAGAGCTGAAGATTGAAGTTCCAACATCTTTCTCAAAAGAAATAGAGGTATCTGATTCTCAAGCATTAATATGTCTCTCAGAATGGCATTATGTGCTGACATCCTTCCCTCATAATCTACCATTACCAAACATGACAACTTTGAGGAAACCCTTGAGACACTCTTTTCTTCACTGACGGTATATACTCGGAGGACCTCCAGCAGGAAGGAGACGTCGATGGCCATCATCCAAGCAAATGTTTCACTGTTGAAATTGAGGTATTTGTGGTAGTACGCCCGGGTCTTTCGCTCGTACTTGGTCAATTTCTCAACGAGATGGTGAAACTTGAGGCTTTGGAGCTGTTTTTGAGCTTTTTTGGCTGCAGCAATCTTGTACCTCTCCATCACATACAGCTCTTGGCGCCAGTGATGGTATGGACCAATTGCAACTTCCTGTGGAGTATAGGAATCAGGATGGGCCATAAGAGACTTAGGGACAGTGCATATGCATGCTGGATTTCCTATGTCTTCCTCATGCTCTTCTTCATCAAAGGATTGACGAATTTGACTGACCCATCTTTCCTCAAAGCCTGAGTTTAATCCCCAAGAATTTCCAGCAGGAAGAGAATGTAATCGTGATTTGCTGGAGAAACTCATGGTGAGTACTGGGATAGTAATATTTCTGCAATGAATTGGTACCGGGCAATTAGAATGTTGGATGTTTTATAAGCTTACAAACCATCAATATCATCACTAATGAATAATTCATTTCACTTTCGTCAAGGCTAATGTGTTGTGAAACTATCCTTCAGTGATTTTTAACCAAACGTTAGACACAGTCCTACCACCATCTTAGAATTTTGACAACGAAGTTTTCGTGTGCTCAGGCAGGGGAAAGAAATAACATAAAAAACGTGGTTTAATGTACTGGTTTTTTAAGCCCATACAACAATTAAAGGTCATAAAAAGACAGAAATGACGGTAGAGAAAAAAGAGAAGCTACTGATAACCAACGACTTGGATGTGGAAGCTCAATAATTTTCAGGCTGAAGTAAGGAAAGTTATAACAAAAAATATATATTTCACATATTTATCATGCATGCTATATCGTCTTTTGTTTCTTTGTCTTCATCAATAAAAGAGACAATAACCTACTTCCCTTTCATATGCCAATGGAAACAATTTCCCCAACACATAATCAAGGAATCACACGTTTTTTATAAGTGTTGTCCTACACAAAAGATAGAATTCTTCAAATTATTCAAGAAATTGTTTGGTGACACTATTTGACACAAGGGCTCTGTTTGAGACCATGAAGTGCCTTATGGAGGAGAATCACATAGTTAGGATATTGTTGATTTAAAACCAGTTGGTTGTTTGATATACACCTCTTCAGAGATATCCCCATTTAAAAATGCATTGTGAACATCAAGTTGTCTAATAACCCAATTGTTAGACAAAGCAATAGTCAAAACAATACGGATTGTAGTAGGCTTGACAACCGGACTGAAGGTTTCAAAATAATCAACACCATATTCTTAGCTAAACCCTTGGGAAACTAATCTAGCCTTAAACCGATCAACCTCACTTGATTACTTAAGTTTAAGTCAGAACACCACTTACTCCCAATGAGTTTTCTATTAGGAAGTAAAGGCACTAAAAATCAAGTTCGATTTCAAAGAAGAGCCTCGTATTCATCAAACATCACACGATGCCATTTTGGATGCAATAGAGTTTCCTTATAGGATCAAGGTTCAGACTTGTCCAAATTAGTAGCGACAGATAGCCAAGCCTTTGGTTTGAAAATGTCCATCTTAGATCGTGTAATCATAGGATGAGCATTAGTCGTAAGGGAGGGAATGGATGGGTTTTGGGGTGAGACAGAAGGACTAGGTGGATTGGATGATGAGGAAGGAGAGGCAGAAGAAGGTGATGAAGAGAGGGAAAGTTGGGGCAGAAGGGAGGCGGGGGAGGAGGGAGAGGAGGATACTGAGGGTGAAAGGGAATGTTGATCGTTAGAGACATGGTTGTGAGTGTCAAGACTGAGGGTTGGTTGCGGATTGGGGAAAGGTTGATGATTGGAGGTTGGATTATGAGTGTCAAGGGTGATGGAAATGGAAGAAGAGGTTGATGGAGAATGGTGGTGAACATCCTTGTGAAAGGTGATGGTAGGACCCGAACTTGAAGGAGGGCAGAAGGAAGGGTGTTGAGAATAATAGGAAATGAGACAACAGAAGGAAGAGGGAGAAACGAAGGCTGAGGGGAAGAGGTAGGGGTAGCAAAAGGAAAATAAATTTCATTGAAAATAACATGCCTAGAGACATAAGTACAACCAGATTGAGTGTGAAGGTAGAGATATTATTTGTCAATAGAGGTATATCCTAAGAAGACACACTCATGAGATCAAAATTGAAGTTTATTGTTATTAAAGGAAGGGACGACGGAAAGGAAAATATGTACAACCAAAAACCTTAAGGAGATTATAGTCAGGAAGTTTGTCATAAAGAGCTTCATAAGGAGACTTGGTTTCAATAGTGAGTGTAGGTGTGCCATGATAAGATAAACAATGGTTTGAAATGCAAAGGACCAAAATTTATAAAGAACAAAAGATTGAGATATTTTTTCTTTCAACATTGCCATTTTGTTATGGAGTGCAGAGACAAGATATTCTATGAAGAATTTCATACTTTGTTAGAAAGGGGAGGGGGGTGAAGAGAATTAATAGTGGTAGAGAATTGATTTGAAATCGTGGCATGAAAGTGAGTAAAGGAAGACAGAACTTCAAATTTAGTTTTAAGTATGTAGATCCATATGAAATGAGAGAAAGCATAAAAAATCAAGAGAAAATACTTGTCTCCATTGATTCAATTCACAAGGGAAGGACCCCATACATAAGAATAAACGAGTTCAAAGGGAGAGGAGACACGAGAAACAAAAGTAGGGAAAGGTAAATGATAACTCTTGGTCATTTGACAAAGACTTGCAAAATTGAAGGACATCATTATTTTTAAACTTCAATTTACCTTTCGACAAAATAGATTTGATATGTGAATTGATGGATATCCTAAATGACGGTGCAAATAAAGAAATACCTGTGAAAGTTGAAAGAAAGGCAGTAGGTCGGATGTGAAAATGTGGTATAGAAGTGGCAATGGAAGGGAGAGACAATTTGTAAAGATCACCATCAAGTCTTCCCTGAAGAAGAGCATTATGAGTTCGAAGGTCCTTCACAACAAAGGAATCATAATAGAATTCAACGTAAGCATGATTATCATAACATAATCTACTAATACTAATGAGATTATAAGAAAGAGAGGGTGTATAAAGAACAAAATTAAGATGAATAAAATTTTTTTAAATAGGAGACAAAAATTCAAAGGAGCCAACATGAAAAATAGGAAAATACTTACCATTTCCAATCACAACTTGTTCACCACCATAGTATGGAGAGGAATTCTGAATGTTGGATAGGTCAGGAGTCATAATGGGTAGCTTCTGAATCCATGTACCAACCTTTGTCTAGATGAGTAGTTTTTGGAGCAGGGGAGGGATTGATGTAGGTCAAGAGTTGGTTAGGAGCAGGGGAGGTTTGAGCAAAGTGAGCTTGAGGGGAATTTGAGGTTCGGTACCTTGGATTATCAAGGCTATAGCAGGACAGGGCAGTGTGGCCAAGTTTATTGCAAATCTGACATTGAGAATGATTCGAAGGTGTGTAGGATTGATTGGTTGGCCATTTTTGGTTTCGAGGTGATGGGTGAGCAGAACCAGGATCCATGGGACTAAAGGAAAATGAAAGAGATTTGGGAAAAATACCTAGAGAGGAAGATCCCATTTGAGGTGTAGGAGATCGAACAAAGGACTTGCTATCTTATTGCCATGGTGGATGTTGATTTGGGGAATGAACAAAGAGGTTAGCAACATTGGCCTGAATGAGGTTAAGTTGATCTGTTTCTTTATGTTTTTCAAGCTGAGAGTCATATGCAATAAGAAGGCTTCGAACGCCAGCAATTGATGAGCGATCAATTCGACTCTGAATGAAAGTGACAAACGAATTATTTGTCACCAAGTCCTTCGAGAATATAGCCAAGATGATCCTGGTAAGATAGGGTGTGACATTCCAAAATTTTAAGGTAAACTCAATTTGTTTTATCTTGGGTTAATTAAGGAATTTGTTGTTAGAAGATTCTTTTTTTTTTAATTTTATTTTGGGTTTAAAAATATGCAATAAGTGGTTTGGAGATTTGGAATTTAGTGTATTTTTTTTTGGGTTATTTTAATTTAATAAGGAAATAATGGGGGGGGGGGGGGGGGGGGGGGGGGGGGGGGGAAAGGTTAGGGTTTGTTTTGGGGAGTAATTGATTATAAGTTAGGGATAAATTGATCTCGTTTTGCATGCAAAGGAAAACAAATAATAAAATAAATTTTTTTTTTTCTTCTTCTTACCCTTCAACCATGCACGCAGACCTCCCACCCCTCTCCTCCGGCCTCTCTCCTTTTTCTCGCATTTGCCCTCGTTGTCATTCCTTGCCAGTGCTCCTCTTCTTCGACCAATCTAGCAACATTGTCATTCGGGTCTAGTTCATAGTTCGTAGCTGTTGGTTCGTTCGGTCGAGCTGTCTGTTCGTCCGAGCCGCCTCTATCTTTTTGTGTTTCCCTCCTCTATTCGTGCACGCTCGACTCCAACTGCATATCTTTTTTTTTTCTTCAGTTGTTGTCCACTGTCGGGCTGCCCACGTAGTCGATTACAGCCTTTCTGTCGTCAGATTGTTGTCAGTTTTCATCAGATTTGGCCATTTGGGGTAATATTTCGGGCACTTTTAGATCTGTCTTTGATTGTTTCCCAATAAACATATGGCTTAATCCTTGAGATTGTCGTTAGATTCGGGTTTTGGAGATTGTAGGCTTGCTGTTGAGCAGTTAAGGTTACTCAGAGAAACTTGGGTGAGTAGTAAGACCTTGAAAATCTCTTGGTAACCATGTTGGTTGTTGGAATTTGGGTTTTGATCCTTAAAGTTAAATGCCACATAAGGTAAGGTTTTTTGTTTGACATTTAGAAGTATTTGGGGGTCACACTACGTATTGGGTAGATGATTTAAGGAAGTTTAAGATAATTTTATGTTTGGATTTAAGCCTAATGGGTTCAATTGATTTTTGGTTTAAGCAATAGGGTTGACTTACGGTCTTAAGCTAAAAAGGGAGATTAAATTACTTACGCTAGATTATTGAGGTAAGTTACCTACTGTCGGTTCGCCTTCGAACCCAAGTATGTGTTAAGTATTGGTCTCTATGTTCGCTTGGAATATTATGACATGCTTGTTGGCCAGTTGGAATTGTGGAAGCTTATGTTTATACCATTGAAATCTTGATATTATGTATAGATGCATGTTTGATTGATGGATGAATTTAGAGACTGTTTGGAAATCTTAAGCATGATTTATGACTATGAATGTATGCTTATGCCTATGTTAGACTGATAGTGGTTGTTAGCATTCTTACCGAGCTATGCACATTGCACGTTGTGAGCCTTCAAGCTTACATCTTATGCATATGTACGGTGCTCTCTTGGGATCACCACTATGTTTATAACCGTGTCCCTCTAGGGTCACAACCTATGAATGCGTGCCTTCGGGTTTGCCCCTTATGCTTATGCCTATGCCTATGCCTATGCTGGGTTTTGTGCACTTGAGTATCGATAGGAAGACTAACAGTTTACCTAGTAGGCCCAGTGGTGGGTCACTTATATATTCATCCTTATGTCTTCGTGTTTTTCAGGTAAAGGTAAAGATAGATCGAAGAATGACAGGAGGGATTCGTGACCCGACCATTGGGACCTGTCATCACTTTCACATTTAGGTTTCTTTTGATAGGGCCTGGTTTAGGAGTTTAGCATTTTAAAATTTATGGTTATTTCATTTATTCATTTTTTAACTTATTTAATTGATATTTATTCTAAATTTGGGTTAGGGGTACCCCGAACAGTGTTTCAAGATTTTTATTTGAGAATTTTATATAGTGAACTATTAGTTTTATTTCTTTTGTTAGATTTTTATTCAAGGAATTTATTGTCAAGCCTAAGCATGATTGTAGTAGCATCCTAGAAGTACAATAGAAATTTGGGTTGTCACAGTTGGTATCAGAGCCTAAGTTTTAGGTTCTGTAGACTGACTTACTAGGTGAGTCCAGATTGTCCCATTGGCCCTAAACAGATTCTTCGTCATCACCAGGTATGTCCTTTAAATAAAAATTCTTAGAATTTTATGTACCAAATGTTACCTAAATTATGGATGCACTCGACAAGTTTCTGGTTATAGCTTTTGATAAAGCTGATTATGTGGCTTTTAGAAGATGGAACTATGAACGAGATCAAGGGCCGGTCAAGGAAAGAATGTCGTAGAAGAGTAGGACTCACCTGCACATGAGGACCTCTCACCGTCGATGGACCTCTCTGAGTCATCATGGCAAAGAGTTAGATTAAGAAGTGGGACCCGAAAGACGACCGTGCCCCTGCAAGAACTAAAACCCTTAGAGATCCCGATCAAGTACATTGCCATGACTGTAGCAATTGGAAATTTCGTTATGACGGTTGTGGTATGACAACTAAAAGACATTATGGCGGAGCAGAAAGCTCAACATGTACAGTTGCAATGGATGCCTCCCCCGCCAACCCCGATACCACAAGTTCAGAATCAAGACCGGGCACCAAAATAGGCTATGGCAGGTCCTTCTCTAGAGGCCAGATATTTACGAGACTTCAAGAAATATGGTCTCCTGATATTTAACGAGTCCTTAAAGGACCCCACTAAAGTAGAGTTATGGTTGTCTACTGTAGAAGGGATTTTTTAGTATATGAAGTGCCCAGAAGAGCAGAAATTGCAGTATGCCACCTTTGTACTCATCGATAATGCCAAGCATTGGTGGCACTCAGCAGGGAGGATGATAGAAGCTATTGGGGGCCAGGAAACATAGGACCAATTCAAAGAACGATTCTATGAGAAATACTTCTCTGCCCACGTGAGGTATAACAAACAGGTCGAGTTTATGAACCTAAAGTAGAGAACTATGATAGTGGAAGAATATGAGAAGAAGTTTAACAAGCTGTCTTGCTTCGCCTCCGATCTGGTGTCCACTAAAACGAAGAGAGTTGAAAGATTGGTTCAGGGGCTTCGAGATGGGGTGCGAAGCATTGTGCAAGTATTTAAGCCTACCACCTATGTAACAACGTTCCGTGCGACAGCACGAGTAGGTTGTCCATCGGGGCTAGAGTTCCTAAAGTCCTTGATAATAGAACTCAAAAGAGGAAAGCTGATAAAAAAGCACCGGAGCCTCAGCAGAAGGTTCAGAATACAGACAGACCACTAGGGCACATCAAACAACAAGCTGCTAATTCAGGAGGAGTTTAAAGGGATAGGCCTATGTGCAAATTGTGTGGGGAGCGTCATTGGAGATGATGTCTAATTAGAATAAGGACCTGCTTTAGATGTAAGCAAGTAGGACATATGGTCGACTGATGGCCTAGTGGTAGTTCTAGTTATGGTAAGAGTCAGCTCTCGAACTCTCAGTAGAGGAGTTCAAGTCGACAACAACAACAGGGCCGAGTTTATGCTATGACTCAGCATGAGGCAGATAAGTCAGATTTAGTGGTGACAGGTACACTTACCATTTTGGGCATTATGCTTATGTATTATTTGACTTGGGTTCGACCCATTCGTTCATATCGTATGTGTTTGTGAATCATGCTAGTATAGAATTAGAGCCGGTGCATTAGATATTGTCAGATTCTACTCCTTCTAGAGATGTTATTCATGTGACACAAGGAGCAATAACTTGTAATAACAGAGCATATTTTATATGTGACTTTGTTAGCCCTTGATATGACAGATTTTGATGTGATTTTAGGTATGGTTTGGTTGGTTGCCAACCATGCCATCATAGATTGTTTTCGTAAAGAAGTTGTGTTTAGTCCACCTGTAGAAGCTAGCTTTAAGTTTAAAGGAGCTAAGATTGAGGCTTCACTTAAGGTAGTCTCAGCTTTGAAATCTAGGAGGATGGTTAGTCAGGGTGCTTGGGGCCTTTTGGCTAGTGTGGTTAATGTTAGAGACCCTAGGGTTGACACCATATAGGGAGATAGATGTATGTTTGGTTGATTGATATGGTTGAAGAGATCTACTAAGGTATTGTCTTTTGAAACCCTTTTTTCTTGAAAACAGTTTTTATGTATGCTTTTAAACTCAAATTAAGTGTAATTAAAGTGTTTATTTAGTCTAATTTCTTCCGCTGCATGCTTATTTACTCCATCGATTGGTATCAAAGCATGATTTAAGCACTCAATTAACGTTAGTTTGAGTTTGATGGGTGAATTTCTATAGATGTATGTTTGGTTGATTGATATGGTTGAAATTCAACTTTGGCATTAGATTTCTCTTTGATTATGTTGGTAAATTTGTAATTGGCTCTTGTTTGATGAGCTTATATGTGTGCTCTAGAGTTTATAATTTTTTTGGAGTCAATAGATTTAAATTAGGCTATAATCGAAGTTCGTAGCAAGCAAAGTCAGCAGTAGAAAACTGGATTCAAAGCTACTGCCAGGTAACGTTGCAATGCTACCCCAGAGCATTGAAATGTTGGTCATCCTAGCCCAGAAAGACGTGCACATTCATCAGCCAGTTCGTGCGAGTGAAGCCAATTCGACAACGTTGCAATGCTATTCATCCCAGCCTAAAAAGACGCGAACGTTCGTGAGTCGGTTCGTGCAAGTAAATCCAGATCAACCGATTTAGTTCTTTTCTAGTCCGGTTTAGCCCTCTCTGGTCTGGTTCAGCCTCATTTGGAGCCTTGGAGAGCCGATTCGGGTGGTTCGGGTTTGGTTCGGGTCAGATCAAGCGGTCAAGGTTCAAATTGGAGCTGTTTTAATTATTATTTGTAATATTTAATTAAATTTGCTTTCTTAGGATGCCTAAGTTGAACCATATTAGTGTTGTTTAAATATTTATGCATATAATGTATGTTATATTTAAATTAAATATGTATTTTGTATGCCATAAAGATTTAAAATCTCCCCATAGGAAGCATGTTATATGCATTAATATATGTTATAAAGGGTTATAATATATAGTTTGCATGTTTAGGATTTCTAAAGTTTAATATACATGTTATATTAAAGTTTGAATGACTTTGAACAATGTTATGGATGGAAAGCATGTCTATTGTTTTATAAGTTGTTATAAAATTGAATTAGACATTAAAATCCATAATAAAGATAAGTTGCATGCTCATTTAGGTTAACAACTTGTTTTAATAATTAAAATAGGTTGTTATCTTATAAAATACGGTTACAAATTCAACCAGTATGTAATCCTATCTAAGACTAGAGATATTTAAGTTGACGGTTTACATAACACCTCCTATCCGGGGATTATGGTCGAATAATTGAGCGTTGTTAACTGATTTTATGAGCTTGTGTGAGCACTGTGAGGTGATAAAATGATTTTATCACCTAGACATCGTAGGTTAATCCAAAATATAAGTGTTATATTTGGATAACTAACATAGACTTAGGGCGTTTATTAGCCGAAATATACCTAAGTAAACGTATACCCAAAATCTTAGAACACTTCAGTGGGAGATTAACAATATATATGATATATCGTTTTTAGTTCTCACGTCCCTAAGAGTTCACACCGTGAGATCCATTGTAACGACCCAACCCCCTAGGACTTAAGTTAGGTCGTTACTAAAATACATACATGCATGGAACTTAAAACGACACTCTTTGATGATGAAATAAATGCTAAATAGATAAGGGGAGTTCAAAAGTCTTTTAGTAAATGCAAATATTAAAAACAATAATAGGGTACCCATAAATCATAAAGGTTAATAAATAAGTATGAAAAACAATTCTTAATAATAAGTTTCAAACAACAAAACTGAAAGTTTAGCAAGAACATGAAGGAAATCTAAGTCGGAAGTATAAAAACTGGTCCTAGTGGCTCGATCACGGATTCCGCTTGTCATTTGTCGGCGCGTCCCTACTCACCTGAAACAACAACATGAGAAAGAATGAGTATAAAATACTCAGTAAGTAATCTCACCACTGGGGTCAGGCTAGGCATCTATGTCCTCTAAATACCTACCTCTGGTGAAATATATAAACTACTCTAGTTCTCATAGGATACATATGCACATGAAACAAGAAGGAGACTGAGTCCTATCCTACTGTAGTTAAGTATGCCCACTACCTCTAGTGAATCCCGAAGGAGACACAAACTGGTGAATCCCGAAAGAGACACAAACTGGTGAATCCCGAAGAAAACACAAACTGGTGAATCCCGAAGAAAACATAAACTGGTGAATCCCGAAGGAAACACAAAATCTAATGGGCATCTAACTAATCAGTAAGGACATTTGCACAGTCTCAACATCATAATCATCACTGTACGAATTTATGACATACATATAAACCTCAACATCATGGCTCTACAATATACACATATACCTCAACATCATGGTTCTACAACATACATGTATACTCAACATCATCAGATCAAATACAACCATAGAAGCACGTACCATCTCATTCTAGCATTCAAGTGTCTATGTGCATAAATAAATAATTCGGATCTCGTAACAAAACATACTTTAATCATGTTATACTATCAATCTTTCATGTTGCATTCTGCCATAACCTTCATTTAACATGCTAGCATACATCTAATGTCTGGCTCGTGGGCAGTTCCAGTAGTAAGATTACTTACCTTGATATTAGGTCGAACCAAAAAACAATTGAATCTTTGTGAAATTCTTGAATTTTTAATCAAGCCTAAACATAAACCAAGCTTTAAAATTAATAGTTAAGGCCAAATTCCAAACACCCAAATATTACAAAATATTTCCAGATAACCTTACCTAAGGTGCGGTCCAATTCGAATTCACCTTCCAAACCTCCAATTTTAAGCCCAAATAATTAGCAAACCAAACTCTTCTTCGTCTTGAATGAAATTCTTGAATCAACACCCTAATCATAATTTGAAATTAGGCTTACATGATTAAAGCTTGAATAAAATACTTACTTCACTACCAATGTCTCAAATAAATTATCCATATATAGTTTCGTAAAAAAAATCACTTCCAAATGACTTTATCAAAATTTCTCAACAAACAAAATTAATCCACAAGAGGGTCATCAAAGCATAAATCTTACCAAAACTCGCTAAAACAAACTCCAACTTCACTGAACAACACCTCAATACCTTCACAAACTTGAATCCAAAGTTGAAACACAATAGGTATCAACCAATTGATGCCAAAAGTAAATGAGTATTCAAGAATCAACCGAAAACAAACCCAAACGGCAAAAATTTTACCCAAATCGATAGATCCAGTGACGGCAAAAGCGAACAACGTTTGAGCAATGGTGGACGGAGGTCATGAAGAAGAAACTGACGTGGCGACTTTGGGCGGTGTCGGACGGGCTTATGAACGTGAGGAAGAAAAGGGGGTGGGGTTTGACTTTTTATTAAAATAATAATAATAATAAAACAAAAAAGAAAATAAATATAATTACATTTAATTCCTTTCCGTTTTATACTATTAAATTCCTTTCCGTTTCAAAAGAAAATTAATTCCTGCCATTAATTTCCAATTTGAATAATTTCACGCCAACAATTAAATTTCCGCACTTACACTTGAAGTCCAAAATTTCAAAAATGCCCTCCAACTAATAACAATTACTGAAATTCCAAATAATAAAGTTACTGAAATTACATTATTACTAAAAAATGTGTGGGATGTTACATTCTTCCCTCCTCAAAGAACTTTCGTCCTCGAAAGTTCATTCTTAAAAAAAATAAAATAATAAAAAAATAAAAAAAAACTTCGAGGGTGTTACATCCATGCTCGGCTTCGTGTCGATTTTACCTCGACTGCTCCATTTGGAAAGTGTTTCCATGGGTCAATAGCAAGGTGAATAGAGGAAGTAGTCATAGTAAATGGGTGAAGGAAATGTGTCAACATATCCTATGGTCTCTTCATTTCTTCTCGTACAACCCTCGAACAGTCACGAACTCTTCAAACAACAACAAGAACTTGAAGTCCCTCTTCAAGAAAATCATGAACCAAAAATGAGACACAACCACTTGGATTCCTCGGTATACTTGAGGTGAGAACCCAGAAGTAGTGGGCTCTGACTATTTTAGTTTTGAGGGAGTTTTAGAGAATTAGGAGGAGGAAAACGAATGAGAAAGAAGCAGTATCATATAGTTTGAACCGTGAGATTCCTATGTTGCATCTGCTATCATTTTAGGCGGCACTAGCTAGTCATTAACCACAGTGATCCCCTCGGAAGGTTGTAGCATAGGATCCGGAGCAACCCAAACTTCAGAAATGAATAGGGTTTCATAGTTCCGCCTTGAACATTGTCTTTCAATTCAGAGGCATATTCATACCGTTCTATGGAATCTGAAAATGGAGGGTCACACTTACAAAAGTTACTAAGTGTTAGTAAGTTCATGACCGAAAACGGTAACTAAATGACTATAGGAATAAGAGCTATTCTGGAGATAGTATTTGGTCAAGATTGTCTTGCTTAGTGAAGGAATATTTGACTGCTCTTCGGTAGCATCTATTCTAACTCACTAATGTATCGTTGCAAATAAATAAAGAAATATAGGTACTTTATTACTTTTTTGCTAAAATTGGATGGAAATGCATAAGTCTAATAGAATATTGTTTATTTTTCAACAATGTCGAACTTGATCATACAAATATTAGCTTCTGATAAATTCAACGGTGAAGGGTTTTCAAACTGGAAATCAAACATAAATACAATACTAGTGGTTGACGATTTGAGGTTCGTTTTAACGAAGGAATATCCTCCTCTTCCCAGTTCAAATGCTAACTGAAATGTTCGGGAAGCCTATGACAGATGGGTTCGGGTTAACAATAAAGCCAAAGTCTATATCTTAGCAAGCATATCTGATGTGCTTACTAAGAAGCATGAAACCATGGTCACTTCACGTGAGATCATAGTACCATTGTAAGAGATGTTCGAATAACCGTCTTCTTCGGTACAACATGATGCTATTAAGTACGTCTATAACTTCGGCATAAAAGAGGTGACCTCTGTTGGAGTTCATGTCCTAGACATGATGGTCCATTTCAACATTGCAGAAGCTCATGGTGCTGTCATAGATGAAAGGAGTCAATTTATTATGATAATGGAATCTCTTCTGAAGTTCTTTCTAACATTTCATACTAATGTTGTAATGAATAAGACTAGTTACAATTTGACCACTCTTCTGAATGAACTACAGACTTATCAATCCTTGATGAAAAAAAGGATAGTGAAGCAAATGTTGTTTCACAAAAGAAATCTCTTAAGGGATCTTCGTCTGGAACGAAACCCTCAGAGAAAAAGAAGTCTGTTTCTTCTTCAAAGGATAAGAGTATCCAGATGAAGAAGAAAGAAAAAGAGAAGAAGAAGACCCCTGCAAAGAAAAGCATGAATAAAGCATCAAAAGGAAAATGTTTCCATTACAATGAAGGCGGACATTGAAAATGCAATTTCCCACAGTATCTTGCTAAAAAGAGAGCTGAAAAGGAAAATCAAGGTAAATTCGATTTACTTGTGATAGAAAAGTTTTTAGTGGAAAGTTCTCACTTAACCTGGATACTTGATTCAGGCACTGCTAATCATATTTGCACTTTTTTACAGGAAATTAGTTCCTGGAAGCAGCTATCAGAAAATGAAATGACTTTCAAGGTGGGAACAAGTGAAGTCATTTCAGCAGAAGCAGTGGGAGACATCAAATTATATTTCGAAAATGCTTACATTTTATTGAAAATGTATATTATGTACCTAAAATGAAAAAGAACTTAATCTTTGTGTCCTATCTGCTAGAAAATATGTACAAAGTAATTTTTGATATTAATGAAGTGTTCATTAATTTAAGAGGTATTCATGTTTGTTCTGCTAGACTTGAAAATAACTTGTATGTATTAAAACCAACTGAAGCAAAGGGCATTTTAAATATAGAGATGTTTAAAATGGTAGAAACTCAAAATAAAAGACGTCCCAATGCCTATCTTTGACACTTAAGACTTGGTCACATAAATCTCAACATGATTGAGAGACTGGTAGAAAACGGTCATCTAAATTAGTTAGAAGACAGTTCATTGCCTCCGTGTGAATCATGTCTTGAGGTTAAAATGACTAAAAGATTTTTTTTACAGGAAAAGGTCTTAGAGCCCAAGAACCCTTAGAACTTATACATTTAGACCTTGGTGGTTCGATGAATGTTAAAGCTCGAGGAGGATATGTATATTTTGTCAATTTTGTTGATGATTATTCAAGGTATGAATATATTTATCTAATGAGTCACAAGTCTGAAACTCTTGAAAAGTTAAAAGAATTTAAGATAGAAGTTGAAAACTTATTAGGTAAAAGAATCAAAACACTTCGATCAGATCAAGGTGGTGAGTATATGGGTTTACAATTCCAAAACTATCTGGTAAATCATGGAATTCGAACCCAATTCACAGTTCCTAAAACACCACAACAGAATGGTATTGCAGAAAGGAGAAATTGAACCTTGTTGGATATGGTTCGTTCGATGATGAGTTACGCTCAGTTACCCCATGGGGGTATGCAGTGCAGACTCTAGTATATATTTTGAACATGGTTCCCTTAAAAAGTGTTTCAAAAACACCATATGAGTTATGGAGAGGACGTAAAGGTAGTTTACATCACTTTAGAATCTGGGGATGCCTGGCACATGTGTCGGTGTAAAATCCTAAGAAATTGGAATAACGTTCAAAATTATATCTATTTGTAAGATACCCTAAAGAAACAAAAGGTGGATGTTTTTATGATCCTCAAGAAGATAATGTATTTGTATCGACAAATGCTACATTCTTAGAAGAATATCATATTAGGAATTATCAACCTCGCAGTAAACTAGTATTCAATGAAATGTCTAGAGAAACTACAAATTCAATAAGAGTTGTTGATCAAGCTGGTCCATCAACAACAGTTGTTGCTCCATCACATCCTTCTCAAGAGTTGAGGATGCCTCGATATAGTGGAAGAGTTGTACGAAAACCTGATCAATACATGGGTTTAGCATAAACTTATGTCATCATACCTGATGATGGCTTAGAGGATCCATTAACCTTGAAACAGGCAATGGAAGATGTAGATAGAGATCGATGGACTGAAGCCATGGACCTAGAAATGGAGTCAATGTACTTTAATTCTGTCTGGAAACTTATAGATCAACCAGATGGGATCAAATCCATTGGTTGCATGTAGATCTACAAGAGAAAAACCTGACCAAACTGGTAAGGTGCAAACCTATAAAGCCAGACTCATGGCAAAAGGTTTTACCCAAAGAGAGGGGATAGACTATGAAGAAACCTTCTCTCCTGTTGCCATGATAAAATCTATAAGAATACTTTTATCTGTTGTTGCATTTTATGACTAAGAAATATGGAAAATGGATGCCAAGACAACCTTTCTGAATGGCCATTTTGATGAAAGTATTTACATGTCTCAACCAAAAGGGTTTATTGAACAGAGTCAAGAGTAAAAAGTTTGTAAGCTTAAAAGATCCATTTATGGGTTAAAACAAGCATCTAGATCCTCGAATATAAGATTTTACACTGCGATCAAATCTTATGGTTTTGAGCAAAATATTGACGAACTTGTGTTTACAAGAAGATAGCCAACAAAACTATAGCTTTCCTAATCCTTTATGTTGATGATATCCTGTTCATCGAGAATGAGACAATTTTTCTTACTGACGTAAAAAGATGGCTAGCATCGCAATTCCAAATGAAATAATTAGAAAATGCACAGTATATTCTTGGAATCTATATTGTTCGAAATCGCAAGAACAGAACGCTAGCGCTATCTCAAGCATCTTATATTGACAAGATGTTGTCATGGTATAATATGTAAAATTCCAAAAAGGGTATATTACCTTTTAGACATGGAATTAATTTTTCAAAGGAACAGTGTCCTAAGACACCTTAAGAAGTTAAGGAAATGAAAATAATTCCATATGCATCATAGTTGAGAGCCTGATGTACGCTATGTTGTGTACACATCTTGACATATGCTTTACAGTTGGAATAGTCAGCATATTTTAATCTAACCTTGGACACAGTCATTGGACTGTTATTAAGAACATCCTCAAGTATCTAAGGAGAACGAGGGACTACATGCTCATGTATGGACCTAAGGATTTACAGGATACACTGATCTTATTTACAAACTGATGTAGATTCTAGGAAATCTACTTCAGGATCAGTTTTCACTCTTAACGGAGGAGCTATAGTGTGGATAAGCATCAAGCTGAGTTATATCGCTGACTCCACGATGGAAGCTGAATACGTAGCTGCATGTGAAGTAGCTAAAGAAGTCGTATGACTATGCAAGTTCCTGATAGATTTGGAAATGTTTCTAAATATGCATTTGCTTATAACTCTCGTGATAACAGTGGAGCAGTTGCCAATTCAAAGGAACCAAGAAGCCTCAAACGCAGAAAACATATCGAGAAAATGTACCATCTCATCAAGAAAATAGTACATCGAAGAGATGTGATAGTCACACATATAGCCTCTGAAGATAATCTTTCTAATCCATTTACGAAGGCCCTCACAACTAAAGTGTTCGAGGGCCACCTGATCGGACTAGGACTACGAGCTTCATAATCTAGGGCAAGTAGAAGAATGTCAAGGGCATATAGATGCCTTAGCTTATTGTATTTTCTCTCTTAATCTCAACATTGTGTACATTATATTTTTGTATATATTTGTAACTCACTGGAGTATTAGTCTAGTGGGAGATTATTGGGAATGTCCTAAAACTCGCAGTTCATAAATATTGGAAACATATTCTATTTATCAATAAAAGTATTATTGAGTTGTTCATTCAATAAAATGTTATTGATATTGCATTCTGTTGTAAAATCCAATAAACAAATCTATAGCTATAGTATGAATACTTTAACTTTATGTAGAAACATAAATATGGATCAAGTTTTAGTTTATAGCCAAAATGGTCTATAAATATATTGATGAGATTTGTTACTTCATCCTAGTGACATTATGGATGTGACCCACTTTGTATACTGATACAAATGATGTGATCTCAAAATCATTCATGTGGAGACATGCGAGTGGAGGCATCTATGAAAATGATGTTTGCATAAGACCGGACCTCGAAATAGTCACTTTTCTTTATAACAACCGTTTACTATTACAATCGACTATTTCAATTTCAATGACCTATGGTAACTCGATCTTAATCTTGAGCTAACTATGAACTCCTATTTATTCGGGATTATCCTTTGATCTGCATAGGTGAGAGTAATTCAACAACACTGTTCAATAAGCCTCCCATTTTAAGGATAAGATCGGATAGATAGCTGGGGATATAATCTTGCAAGATGGAATTCACTTCTACCCGATTTATGATTAGCAAATAGGTTGTTCCCTTAAGTACTGATTTCTGGTTTTAAAAAATGGGGCCTCGTCCTCTCATGGCCAAGAGGGACATGGTTTATTAGTTGGACTATAAACCAATTGTTCAATAGAGGATCAGTGGGAGCTTAAGGAACAAGATGTATTTATAGGGGTAAAACAGTAATTTTGACCTAGTTGTAAATACAAACAATCTGTGAAGGTTCAACTTACTGATTATGGTTAAGTGGACAGAAATATATCCACAATGGGGAGAGTGCAACTATCGAGCTATAATGGAATGTCTCGGTAGTTAACGAATCTTGATTAATTCGGTCTAAAGAGTTTAGTTAATTAATCTCAAATTGTTGGAGCTCATGATCTGTAGGTCCATAAGGTCCCTCTACTAGCTCATAAAATTATACCTTGGATTAGTAAATTGAGCGAATATAAAATGTTCAAAATCGAAATTAGGGTTTTGAATTTGAAGTGTTCAAATTCAATTTAGGATTTGGTTAATTATATTTGATATAATTAAAACATTTAAATTTATCGAATTTAAATGTATTTGGAGAATATAAAATATTTAAATATTGATTACATGAATAGGATTCATGTCTAAAGTAGGTGTTTTATTAATTTAATATTTGATATTAAATTAATATTTAATTAGTTAAATTTGTTTAATTAATTAAATTAAATTAATAAATCATTTTAGATTTGAAATTCAATTTTTGAATTCAATTCTTTTGGATTTATTTAAATTTAACTTTAAATGTAAAATTAAATAGATAAAATCCAAGAATTAAAATGATCTTTTAACTTTGAATGGAAATGTCCAATTTTTTGTGGTTTTGAGTGGAATTATCCATAAATTAACACCTAAGTCCACTTTGTTAGTAGTTTATGAAGTGTCATCAAGCTTATTAACAAAGTGCTTGCATGATTTAGTTCTTTAAAAACTTCAATTTTTAGAATTTGAAGTTCTTCATGCATTTTGAATTTCAAAATTATGCACTCTCTCTCAAACCCCCCTCACTCCCTTCACCTAATTAAGCTAATCCAAAGATTTCACCTCTCAATCCAAGTTAGAGGATAGTAAAGAAGATCTTTGTAGAGTCTACTGGTGTTTTGGAGATCCAATCCGTGGAGGGAAGCTGTGACTGAAGAGATCTACAATGGTATTGGCTTTTGAAACCCTATTTTCTTGAAAATAGTTTTCATGCATGCTTTTAAACTCAAATTAAGTATAGTTAGAGTGTTTATTGATTCTGATTTCTTCTGCTACATGCTTATTTACTCCATCACTGAGCTATAATGATATATCTCGGTAAGTGTGATTTATATTAAATACCATATTAGAAAAAAAAGAAACTATAGGTTATATTGTATGTGATACAATATTAAATCTATAGGTTATATGTTATATATGATATAACATATAATTTAATTATATTTATATATATATATATATATAAGTTAGTTATCATACTTATATTTATATTATTTTAATAATAAGGAAGGGAGTTACAACTTCTTTCCCCATCTTTTCTCTCCACCCACATTAGTGAGTGGTG
>NC_052357.1:10743068-10760491 GCF_009727055.1 Benincasa hispida
TATATATATATATATATATAAGTTAGTTATCATACTTATATTTATATATATCAAATATCATTTTTAGTTTATTTTAAATAAAAATGAGAGAGAGAGTTAACTCTCTCGCCCTCTTTTCTCGTGGGTGATTGTGGTATTTGGTTCTTTGAAAGACAGAAGAGAGTCTCCTTCTTCCAATAATCTGATTATCAAGACCGACAATGAGAAAAGAAACAAAAGAGTTCTGTGTTTTGGAATTGTTGCTGAACAATTTGCAAATCACCTTTCTCCTCTCTACTAAGTTTCCCTCAATCCAAAATAGCAAGAGCTCACCACTCCTGGGTTCTTAGCTTGAGAATACCGAGGATGTCTTTGTGGTCATGTTCGTTCTTGTTCGAAGTTTTCTTGAAGAAAGTCTTCGAGTCGTTTGTGTGCTATTCGAGGGAATCTTGAAGAAAGGTCTTCAAAGGTAAGGTTTCTAATACCTTTTGATAGCATGCTATAATTCATATATAAATGCATATCTTGTTCTCGTTTGACTGTAAATCTCACATTCAATGAAAATGGAATTTAGGTTGATCTTACTTTCACTTACGGTTCCCTTCAGAATGGGTTTCTTCAATTGGTATCAGAGTCAGGTTGCTGGTTATATGATCCCAAATTCCATTTTTTTCTATTGAATCGATTTTACAATGATGGTGAGTTTTACAAATTTTACGCTCTATTTTCATGTGATGAATGGTTGTGAATGTGATTTTGTTGATGGATGTTTTGAGATAGGATAGTCTGTTTTAAGGCTTTCTTTGTTTACAAATTTGGTTTATAAAGGCCCATGTGTTTTTAGGCGTATTCTTGCTATAGAGTCTATAATTCATAAGTTTGAGTCGCTCATGCTATTCCAAAGGAGCTTCAAAGAAGTGTTGCAGAGAACTGCTTCGACGATAGTGTAGCATTTGCTACAAGATCACATATCCAGTTTACTACACGATCACTGTATAGGGTTCGTTGAAGGGCGGTTTGGTTCGAGTGGTTCAAGGCCTGGTTCACCTATTTTGAACCAGATGACTCTTGCTCTTATAATAGATAGCCTTTTATTTTATCTTTTTTAGGTGTCATATCTTGGTCCATTAACTGTTAGTGTAAATATATATGTGATGTACGTATTATCTTATTGATGACATAGAATTTAAATGTGAATGAATGAACAAGTCCATGTCCATAAACTTGTTGACACGAAATTTGATGAATGTAATGTGCATGCTTAATGATGTGCTACAAGCTCATGTTGCCCTAAACTTGTAACGCAAAATGTAATCTTATGTTGTGTTGTTTCTCATGCACACTTTATGCGATGATTATGATATACGATACTACTTCTAGATGTATGCGTTATTAATGAAATGCTTGTAGTATGCTATATGTTGTCACAAGTTTCCTTGCGTTGAAACCAAGTATAATTTTAAAGCAAGTTTCTTGAAATGAACTGAGGTCGAACACAGGGATTGTATAGTTAATGTGTTACATTTGTGATATATGCGACCGGGGGTTTTTCAATTAATAAAAGATTAGTTTATACAGATATTTAAAATTGCGGTAAAATAAAATATGCGGTAAAATAAAGTTGCGGTAATGAAATAAAATACGATAAAAGTAAACCTAAGCTATGATGATACAAGATATAGGTTACATGATACATAATATCGAGTTTGAGACTGACTGTGAAGATTATACAAAGAATCGTGTTATGCGGTGGCAAGGCTTTATTTACGATGCAGAAAGAGAAAAGACAATTAGTACAAACATCGCAAGTTCATTAATTGCTTTAAAAATATAACTACGGTTCTGCTTTCCCTTGGTGTACACCTTTCGGTGATCGGCCGTGTCCCCACATCTCTGTGGTGAAACAGGGATAAATGTAATGAACGCAAGGTTGCTTCCATCTCTGGAAGTACTTCTCGCTTTAGTTAACGCATTCTTCTAACCTTCTCTCGACAGATCAGAATGGCATCTTCACTTCTGCTCTCACAGGTGAAGATGTCGTCTAGCATGCTCTAACTAAACATATTTATTCCTTTAGCACGGATTAATTTACTTGTTTAATTCATTCTAATTACCAAGGGATTAAGAAAACATCTTGGAGAAAGCAATTAATTGAGAAACGGAAGTGGGCAGAAATATGGAGATGAAAATGATCATGACATTTAATTATAAAATCAAGCGTCTGATACATGGTGTGAATGATTTAGACTAAGAAGATGAGATACAATTGATGATAGAAATAGAAACAAATACAGAAGAGTGCCAACGTCTTGACACAGATCTGGATGGAGAAATCACTTGTCGGCGTATGGAGTGAATGGAAGGATGAGCGTCCCTCTCAGGCTTACTCAACTGGTAGAGTTGATCTAGGTACAGAGCTTCACGATGGGGATTTGGAATGATTCACCCTGAGACTCACCTCTCGGCCTTGCCCCTTTTCTTCTCGGATCTTCTCCGATCAGCACTCAGATCAGCTTCTCTCTCAATATACAAATAACAAAATAGCCTCGTATCAAGTATATTTTCTTAACGGAATATCACAGGCTATTTATAGGCTCATCTTTGACTCTCTGACTTATAGACCTCACTTATTGTTATGGTAATTCCGGAAATGGTGGAATGAATATTCCTTCTGTTACGCGATCAATCCCGTCAGAAATGCACAACGGTCAGTTGTACACGTGTCTGGATCCTCCACAATTACGTTGCTCTTTTGCATCTTTGATCGTCTGTCCGCATGCGGTGTTGTTTTTTATTACCGCATGCGATTGAAGTTGCGTTGATTGCAAAGCTCTTGATCGATTGTTGCATGCGCCGTCATTGCGTTGATCGTCTATTCATTCCTGAATGATTGGCGCAATGCGACGTAGATGCGTTGTTCGTTTTATCTTGAGCTATGAACGCATACGGTGACTTGATTTCCTGCAAAACAGACTTGGAATATTCTTTTCTACCATTGCAATGGTGTTAGTAGGTGTATTGACGACAATTTATAATTCTCGCATTTTTTAGCTATTTCTATACAATTGACGCAACTTTCCTTTCTTTTGGTCGCAATATCTAATAAAGCAACATAAATAACTTGTACTTCTACAAGTTATCACACCCCTAAATTTAGATATATGCTTGTCCTCAAGCATATCTTCTACTAAGGCAATAATGCTCAATTCTTATCCTAAGTTTTGCGTCGATTGGTTGCTCCAAATGATCCACTAGGTAACATTACTTAACATCGTAATTTCTTTCTATCCTTGAAAATTCATAACAAAGCCCTACTTTATTCTTCTATACTACAAATTTCTGCTCAAAAAATGCTTTTCTAGTTTTAAAAAGAATGTTTACCTCTTCTTATCAAAACAACTTGATGCGTCTGGATGCAGTGGTCAAACTTTGCATCATTTATTAAAGACTGTTGATCATGGTTACACCCTTCGTTTTGGCTTGCTCCCACGGGTGTCATACGAACATCCAACTACTGTTGTGTGCCAATTTCAACTTTAACTCATGATTTTCAGAGGAGTTGTCTCTTGCATTCTTTTATTATTATTTTTTTTTCATTTTTTCTCTTTTCATATTGTGTTGTTCTTGGAAACCCACCTTCGTTTTGGCTTGCTCCCACAGGTGTCATGCGAATAACCGACTACGAGCAGGCTTCTTTCACAACTTAACTCTTATCAGGTTGAAAATGTTTTTAAGGTTTCCCTTGTGCTGACATTGGAGTATATATGAAAAAAACTTTTTTTTTTAATACCAATTTTTATTTTTCTAGGTTTCCCTTGCGTTGACATCTGAATCAAATTCAAAGGATAACTGCAATTCATTATTCCAATTTTTATTTTTCCTTTTTAATTCATCAATAACACAAGTCAAGAAGACTTTGCAGTATTCATTGTTTTATTCAGTCATTCACAAAAATTTTAAGAACAGCACTACTAATGCATGTAAATTAAAGAAATTAAACATGACATGGAAGTACACAATTGAATTAAATTGAAGGAAAATACAGAAAGCATTAAAAGCTAATCCTAATAAACAGTAAATAACGCAATTTAGAAAGCGGTAAAAGAAAGCTGTAAAGAAAGCAAGTAAAATAGATATGGGGATTCTGATTGAAAGAAGTTTTTCATAGTTACCGCAATAGCATCCCCTGCAGGGGGTCAAGCTTGCTTGAACAATGCCATCAAGGACATTGTTCACCTCTTTGCCTCATCCCGCAGTGTATACGGGGAGAGATATGATCTACTTCTTTCGGGAATCGCACCAGGTATGGAGAATGCGTTGCACATTTCTCAAACCTTGCATTATCCGGAACCGTAGGTCTTGAATTTCCGGCGCTTAATCTGGTTTTGATGTGCTCCTGCGCGAAAAATACACCTGATCTCTAGGTCAGCTTAAAATTTCTGGATCGCTCCAGTACTAATAAACCGTCAGACTACTCTCCGCGATAAACAGCCAGTACAAAGAGATATGTCCTGCACATACTACAGTCAACACTAACCGTTAGTAATCCCCGGCAACGGCGCCATAAACTTGATGACATAGAATTTAAATGTGAATGAATGAACAAGTCCATGTCCATAAACTTGTTGACACGAAATTTGATGAATGTAATGTGCATGCTTGATGATGTGCTACAAGCTCATGTTGCCCTAAACTTGTAACGCAAAATGTAATCTTATATTGTGTTGTTGCTCATGCATACTTTATGAGATGATTATGATATATGATACTACTTCTAGATGTATGCATTATTAGTGAAATGTTTATAGTATGCTATGCGTTGTCATAAGTTTCCTTGTGTTGAAACTAAGTATAATTTCATCGCAAGTTTCTCGAAATGAACCAAGGTCGAACACAGGGATTGCGTAATTAATGTGTTACATTTGTGATACATGCAACCGGGGTTTTTTCAATTAATAAAAGATTAGTTTATACAGATATTTAAAATTGCGGTAAAGTAAAATATGCGGTAAAGTAAAGTTGCGGTAATGAAATAAAATGCGATAAAAGTAAACCTAAACTATGATGATACAAGTTATAGGTTACATGATACATGATATCGAGTTTGAGACTGACTGTGAAGATTATACAAAGAATCGTGTTATGCAGTGGCAAGGCTTTATGTACGACACAGAAAAAGAAAAGACAATTAGTACAAACATCGCAAGTTCATTAATTGCGTTAAAGATATAACTACGGTTTCGCTTTCTCTTGGCATACACCTCTCGGTGATCGGCCGTGTCCCCACATCTCTGTGGTGAAACAGGGATGAACGTAATGAACGCAAGGTTGCTTCCATCTCTGAAAGTACTTGTTGTTTTAGTTAATGCATTCTTCTAACCTTCTCTCGATAGATCAGAATGACATCTTCACTTTTACTCTCATAGGTGAAGATGTTGTCTAGCATGCTCTAGCTAAACATATTTATTCCTTTAGCACAGATTAATTTACTTGTTTAATTCATTCTAATTACCAATGGATTAAGAAAACATCGTGGAGAAAGCAATTAATGGAGGAACGGAAGTGGACAGAAATATGGAGATGAAAATGATACTGACATTTAATTATAGAATCAAGCGTCTGATACATGGTATGGATGATTTAGACTAAGAAGATGAGATACAATTGATGATAGAGATAAAAATAAATACAAAAGAATGTCAACGTCTTGACACAGATCTGGATGGAGAAATCTCTTGCCGGCATATGGAGTGAATGGAAGGATGAGCGTCCCTCTCAGGCTTGCTAAATCGGTAGAGTTGATTTAGGTACATAGCTTCACGACGGGGATTTGGAATGATTCGCCCTGAGACTCACCTCTTAGCCTTGCCCCTTTTCTTCCCGAATCTTCTCCGATCAGCACTTAGATCAGCCTTTCTCTCAATATATAAATAACAAAATAGCCTCGTATCAAGTATATTTTCTCAATGGAATTTCACAGGCTATTTATAGGCTCAGCTTTGACTCTCTGACTTGTGGACCTCACTTATTGTTATGGTAATTCCGGAAATGGAGGAATGAATATTCCTTCTGTTACGTGATCAATCCCATCAGAAATGCACAACGGTCAACTGTACACATGTCTGGATCCTCCGTAATTACGTTGCTCTTTTGCATCTTCGATCGTTTGTCCGCATGCAGTGTTGTTTTTTATTACCGCATGCGATTGAATTTGCATTGATCGCAAAGCTCTTGATCGATTGTCGCATGCGCCGTCATTGCGTTGATCGTCAATTCATTCCTAAATGATTGGCGCAATGCGACGCAGATGCGTTGTTCTTTTTATCTTGAGTCATGAACGTATGCGGTGACTTGATTTCCTGCAAAATAGACTTGAAATATTCTTTTCTATCATTGCGATGGTGTTAGTGGGTGTATTGACGACAATTTATAATTCTTGCATTTCTTAGCTAATTTCCATACAATTGACGCAACTTTCCTTTCTTTTGGTCGCAATATCTAAATAAAACAGCATAAATAACTTGTATTTCTACAAGTTATCACTTATATGTTATATTGTATGTCATATAGTTTTAAAACCCACCATAAATTATGCATTTATATTCCTACATGTGATGTATGTTTTATCTTATATGTCATATTGTATGTCATATAGTTTTAAAACCCACCATAGATTATGCATTTATATTCCTTTTTCCTTCAGCAATTTCACATCCTCCTCAGAATCGATGATGCCATTCATTAGTCCAATGAAACAGGTGAAAACCAAAGGCCCTGATGTTTTTTAAGCTTCGTATGCTACCAAGTTTCTCAATACTACTTCAGAGTTCATATCAAGGTTAATTTTGGGAAGGTAAAATATCATTACCTTTGAGTCAAAGGCAACGACTAAGACACCTCCATCGATGGGCAAGAAACACACACCCAATTTTGTAAGCTCGAACACCTAGGATACATATATACTTCTAATTGTGCTGAAAACCAGTATCAGATACGGATACATCCAGATACGTGATAGATACGTATCTGATACGTGATTTAAAGTATCTACTTTTTATTATTATTATTATTATTTGCTTTCAGATACGTGGAGGAGATACGTTGGTCAATTTTTTTTTCTAATTTAAGCCCAACCCACAACCCATTTTATTTTAATACGTGTTTAAGAATGATTCTAAAATCATCAAAAATCATCATTTTTATTTTTAAAATCACTCGAAAACACACTTTTAAATACTCAAAATTAATTTAGTTTTAAATTTCACTTTTAAATGCAATTATCATATCGTCAAAATTAGTTTTGAAGGATTAAACATGTTTCACAGTGATTTTGAAAATAACAAAGGTGATTTCAACCATTTTAAAATCACTTTCAAACATAAAAGTACACTTAAATTGAACAATCCAAAACAAAATAAATTAAAAATGATAAAAAAAAAAAAAAAAACCCAAAACGTAATTAAATCTTCATTTTTTCCTTTCTCTCTCACTATTTAAATCATGATTCACAACTCCTTCATCCTCAACTTCATTCTTCAATCTTCATCTTCTACTTCTTTCGTACCATCTACTCTAGTCGCTCAACAATCACCCAACATTACTGGATTTTTTTTTAAATTTTCACTCTCTTTTTTAATATATTTTAATCTAATTTAAAATAAGTATTATAGCAATTAATTAAACATTATATATAATGTATTTTCAACGTATCCGTATCTTAGTTTTTTAAAAATTAACATATCACCATATCATATCGTATCTATATCATGTATCTGTATTTGTGCTTGTCCTTCTTAATCGAACACCCAAGGAATTGTTACTTCCTCCAACAAAGGAAGTCTAACTTTTCCATCTTTTCTAGATCATTTTCTTCGCCCTTTCTCAGTGAATATAGGGGTTCGAGAGGCAGGAACTTTAGAGACGATTGTCCATGGCAGTTTGAAGATCACTTGCATGGGTCTAGAACTAACTATTATTCTGAATAAATCTACCGAACCTTCGTTTAACTTTGATAGAATCTTCCAAATTTCACTTCCAAGTCTACTCAAGGGACTGAATAAGTGCTCAAAGGTGCTTTCAACGTTTTCTTTGGCGGGTTCCCTTTGATTTTGATCGTCTTCAATTGTCTCCAATGGGTCAGCCAACTTTGGAGTAATCATTCTGTACAAAAAATCAAGCAAATGAAAGCATTCCGAGACCGACACTTGAAGTTCCACCAACTTCCATCACCATGAAAGGAGAAAGATCTTCATACAGTCCCAGCAACATAGAAAGCAACAATTGATCTGCTGGTTCAAGAAGAGCTGAAGATTGAAGTTCCATCATCTTTCACAAAACAAATAAAGGTATCTGATTCTCAAGCATTACTCAGTCTCTCAGAATGGCATTATGTGCTGACTTCCTTCCCTCATAATCTACCAAATATGACAACATTGAGGAAACCCTTGAGATACTCTTTTCTTCGATGGTATATACTCGGAGGACCGAGTAGGAAGGAGGCACCGGTGGCCATCATCCAAGCAAATGTTTCGCTGTTGAAATTGAGGTATCTATCTGTGGTAGCACGCCCGGGTCTTTTGCTCGTACTTGGTCAACTTCTCAACGAGATCGTGAAACTTGAGGCTTTGGAGCTGTTTTTGAGCTCTTTTGGCTGCAGCAATCTTGTACCTCTCCATCTCATACAGCTCTTGGCGCCAGTGATGGTATGGACCAATTGCCACTTCCTGTGGAGTATAGGAATCAGGATCAATGACCATAAGAGACTTAGGGACATTGAATATGCATACTGGAATTCCTATGTCTTCCTCGGGCTCTTCTTCATCTAAGGATTGACGAATTTGAATGACCCATCATTCCTCATCAAAACCTGAGGTCAATCCCCAAGAATTTCCAGCAGGAAGAGAATGTAATCGTGGAGAAACTCATGGTTGAGCACTGGGATGGTAATTATCTCTGCAATGGGTACCTGGCAATTAGGGAGTTGGAGGATTTATATCTTATAAGCATACAAACCATCAATAAATCATCGCTAGTGAACAATTTAATTCTCTTTCATTAAGGCTAATGTGTTCTGAAACGATCCTTTACTGATTTTTTAGCCGACGGTTGACACAATGCCAACAAAGTTTTCTAGTCCTCAGGCAGGGGAAATAAATAACATCAAAAAACGTGGTTTAATGTGTTATTTTTTAAGCCCATACAACAATTAAAGGTCAGAAAAGGACAGAAATGACGGTAGGGAAAAAAGGGAAGCAACTGATTACCTACTACATGGATGTGGAAATGTAATAATTTTTAGATTGAAGTCAGGAAAGCTATAAAAATAAATATGTATAATTTTTAGATTGATAATTCGCTTCCCACAGTTCAATCAGGATGGTGGTTGAAAGATGACACAAAAATGCTTTGGAACTGTGCAATTTGAGATTTCTTGTGGATTTTATGGCTACAAAGAAACCATAGGAGATAAAAGCAAAATATTTTTATACAGCCCCTTAATTAACAGTGTGCTTCAGGTTTTTCTGTGATTTTGTATGGTATATGGCCCCTTGTTATAATCACTGCATTTCAAAGATTAACTTGAATTCAGGACACCTTTTGTTATAGTTTTTTCCCCCTTAAAGGAGGCTTTCTCTACCTCCAATATATATATATATATATATATATTACCGGAAAAAAAGGACTCGGAACAAACCATGCAAAGGTACTACCATGGATAAAGTAGAAACCAAACTCCATAAAACAAATTCTTCTCTGTTTTGAGAGGTAATATGGTTTTTCAATTAATTCGTAAAAGGTATGTGCTCATCAATCATCAATAATTTGATACCTCCATGAAGAATCTGAGAGATCATCTGCAAAATGCCTCAAGAACTGGATACTCATTTGGACATATTGATAGCCTGCCAATGATATCTAATCTGAATGAAAAAAGGACAAACTTCAACATTCTAAATTAGAGCTTAACTAGTAATATCGTTTTAATCGCCGTTATCAGATGTTTAACAACATGTTCCCATGTGCTCTATTCATCTCTCCCCTCAAATTTCTGTATAACAGAACTGTCCAGATCAAAGTTCAAGTAGTTAGCCTCAACTTTTTTTGCAACATCTTAATCTGGGAATAGTATACCCCAAGATCAGATGTGTCTACAAGCACCAAGAAGCGCATATACTGTCTACTTGTTGCTGTTCACATTGGCATGATAACCACCATTCACCATCTTTGTCCCCAATTCCTCTCTCAGCTTAGGCGAAAGACCTTTTGCTACCATCTCTTCATCATACTTCCTAGCCATATCTATCATGCCCTTCTCCACAAGAGCATCAATCAAAGCATTGTAAGCAGACTCATTTGGGCTACACCCAAGTTCCTCCATCTTATTCCACACCAAAAACACTGGTCTCAAAAACCCCCATTTTCCAAATTTCCTCATGAGCATAACATAGGTATCCATTTTTGGATGAACCCCAAATTTAATCATCCTATCAAATAACATAAGAATCTCTTTCGGCTTTTCAAGAGACCTGAAAAAACAATGATAGGTGATAACATTCGGTGGACAGTCCTTCTTAAGCATTTGATCGAGCATCACATGGGCATCCTTGAATCTTCCGCTCTCACAAAATAGCTTAATAATAATATTGCAAGTCACAACGTTAGGCTTACACCCAATTTCCTTCATCTCATGAAACACCCGGCTGGCAAAATCAACACCTTCCGAAATCCCAATGGCATGAATCACCGTATTATAGGCCACTACATCCAATTTCATTCCCTTCTTTTTCATCTCCTTGTACAATTTAACAGCCTTCCAAGGTTTCCCACTCTTGCACAGTATATCCATATATATCGAATACGAATGCAAATCCTTACGAACACCTTTCTTATCCATCTCTTCCCAAAACTCTCTACACTTACTCCACCACCCCATTTTAAGCCAACCGTGAAGAAATAAGTTATGAATCTTCGTACTCGAATCACAATCCAACTTCCTATTCTTCCCAAAACACAAATCCTGAGCTTCAACGACATGTCTAGAATCACAAAGTGCATCAATAAGATTACAAAACGAAGTCTCATCCCTCAATTTAAACTCCCGCAATCTCTCATAAACATCAATCGCTTCACTAACCAAATGCCCCGACGCATAACGCTTAAACAAAATTCGAAACGTGGCGTGATCTGGTGACGCAAACGGGGATTGTTGCATACGGTGAATCAAGACCCACGAAAGGTCGAACTCGAAGAACTTACCGAGAATGTCCAGCATGCGATTGTAGGTCTCGGTGGTGTGATCGAACTTACATTCTGATTCGACCCAGTTGAAAAACTCGTACGATCGCCTCCAGTCATTGCAGTAAGAATCAAGCGCCTCGCGAACAGTAGGAGGGTCGAAATTAGTGTGTGTCGAACGAGATTCCGGGCTGTCGAACTTGAAACCGAACTCCGGAATGGGATTGATTGTTTTAGTGGAAAAGAATACGGTTGCCGGCGGAAGGAACACGTCGGAGAAGGAGATAATGGACGGAGAGAAACGGCGGGAAGCGAAGGAAAGAAGCATTTCCGGGCAGAGATTTTGAGTTTTGGTTCTGACCAGGAGAAAGCAATACGAATTCTGAACAATAGACCTAATGCCTGGGCTGGCCGGTCAGCTGCCCAATGAAGGCCGAAAGATTAGGGATTAATCTCCTCTCTAACTTTTGGTTTTGGATTTTTTTCTTTTTTAATCCCATTTTAGTCAACTTTTAATCTTATTTTGAGAGTGTATGTCAATACAACTAAGCTTATAGATGTCCATCCGATCCCACGAGGACTTGTCCCGAATGGAGTGGAGAATCTCCGAATACACGAGGAATGGGGGAGGGAGTGGGGAATTTTTTTTCCCATTTACATTTCGGGGCCATTGGGGGAATGGGGAATATATTTCCCCATCCCCGACCCCAGCCCCGCCCCGAGTTATATATATATAACCTAAAAGATAAGAAATTTCCTGCTGCCACCCGTGCCTCTAGTCTCGGTCTCCGCCCTCCTCAACTCTCGTCTCTACGTCTACACTGTTTACTCTCTCCGTTTCTCATGCTGGTCGTCTTCGTGTGAGCTCTCCCTCTCGGCTCCGACTTCCGAGTCTCCGAAAATCACTCGCCCACTCTCGTCCCTACTCTCTCCGTCGGCTTTCCCTCAGTCGCTCGCCTACCGGCCCATCGTCACTTGTTCAGTCACTCCCTCACAGTCACTTGCTCAGTCGACACCCACCATCAGCTCTCCCTCACAGTCACTCGCCCACCAGTCCACCATCACTTGTTCAGTCACTCGAATCTCTCTCTGCCGGCTCTTTCTCACTGTCACTCGGCCACCGATCTGCTATCCGATCTGCCGACTTTCCCTCAAGGTATGTTCGAGACTCTGAAATCTGAATATTACTTTCAGATCTGATTCGTTAAAAGATAAAATGAGTTATAGTTATTTTATTTATTTGATTTTTGGTATTTCTGAATGGTTATAAATCTGAATGTATGTCTGATTTTTGGTATGTTTGATCTTTGAATGTGAGTATTTCTGAATGATTAGAAATCTGATATGTTAGAAATTCAAATTTGATTTTTTTGTATGTTTGAAATTTTGGTATGTTTGATCTTTGAATGTTACTATTTGACTATTTGTAGTTGAAATTTGAAAATGACTCTATCGAATAATAATGAGTTAGAACAAGGTGGTTCAACTCCAACATCTATGAACATGAGCGAATCAACATCAATAAACAGTGTTTCTAGTAGTAATGATCAATCTACGCCAATTACATTAGATACCGATGATAATGGGGATGTCCTAAAAAGTAATAGGTTGACGTCAGTAGTGTGGAATCATTATAAATGACAAAAAATTAACGACACCATGAAAGCAGTATGTAATTATTGTGGAAAAAAAGTTAGGAGAGGAATCTAAAAATGGGACAAAGCATTTACATGACCATTTCAAAATTTGTCCCTTACGGAGACAAAGAGACATTAACCAATCATGTTTGAGACCCACTAAAATCAATGAAGGAAAAATAGTCCTAAATCCGACCATCTTTGATTATGAAGCTTCTAGAAGAGATCTTGCTTGTGCTATAATTTTACATGAATATCCAATAAACATGGTTGAACACAAAGGGTTTAGAAAGTTTTTGAGTGGTGTTCAACCGTTGTTTAAGATGATTTCAAGAACCACGATGAGGAGAGATATAATAAAAGTTTATGAAGAAGAAAAAATTAAAACAATGAAGTTTTTGGAAAACAATAGAATTAGGGTTGCTCTTACTACGAACATGCTTCTGGATTTGCATTTAGTATTGATGGTAGACATGTAGGTCCACATTGTTCTCAAATTCATGAAAATTTATTGGAAGCTTTGATGTGTACTCAAGATTGGTTATGGGCGGAAGGTATGAATTAGTATTATTGTTTAATTTATAATAAACTTTTATTATTTACAATTTGAGATCTAATTTTTCTTTAACATGTCTTAAATAGATAAGCATACTCCTATAGATGCTAAAGTTTTGGAAAATGTTCTTGAGGATAGAGATCCAAATGATGTAAGTTATAAGTTTGTGTATTATTATTATTATTAATTTAATATTGATTTATATTAATATGTACAATATTTGTGTTTTTTTTTCGGGAATCATCTTTAGATGAAATTTGTTGATGGTAGCTTGGTTTGGTTATGTTATTGTCATGTTGTCATGTTGTGTTGTGTCTTAAACAATTATGTTTTTGTTGTCATGTTGTAACTTTTCTTAAAACAATTATTGATGGTTGTTTTTATTATTTAAGTTTAAGTAGAATTTTAATGAGAATTATTGATGGATTATGAATGGATGTTTTTATTACTTAAGTTTATGTTGAATTTTAATGAGAATAATTGATGAATTATGAAATTTGAAATGTTTTTAATAGAAAAATTGATAATATTCTATTGAAATTTGCACTAAGAAATGTTTTGTTTCAATTAGAATTGCATTAGAAAAGTCCAAATTTGATTAACAAAAAAAAGGAGGGGAATTTTTCTCGCGGGAAAATTTGCAGGGACGGAAAATGGTATAGGGGGCGGGGACAGGCACAGGGATGGCTTCCCCGTCCTTGCCCCACCCCGTGGACATGTCTAACTGAGCTAAGTTCATTGTAGCACTTTCTATTTAATTAAGTTCTTATACTTCCAATCTATACTATGTTAAAATGAGCTAAGAGGGGAGAATTTTTAATTTCCCTCTTTACCCCTAATTTTTTCAATAAATGTCATTTTACTCTTTAGCGTTTTTAACCAATCCTACTTTGTCATTATATCCTCATTCATTTTTTTTTTGGTACCTTTATTGGTTTTTTTCATTTTACTTTACATTCCCTTTTGTCATTAGATCTTTCAACAATTCTATTTTGTTCTAATATCCTTTGTTTTTTTTCTCTCTCTCTTTTTAATTTTTATTACCAAATAATGAGTAAATTGAGATTTAAAACCATTTATACTCATCTTTTAATAAATACAAATTCCTTCCTATAAGAGTTATACATTTCTCTTTCTTGCACCATTCCACGTAATAAATACATATATTTTGTTTTTTTTTCTCCAAGCTTCATTTTATTAGAGAGTACAAAGTCTTCTAAATGAAAATTAAAAATTTTTGTTGTCTATAAGAAAATTTAGAAATTTATTTTGTTAGATAAAACGATATAGTTATATTTTATGAAAGTGTATTAAAAAAAATAGGAATGAGATACTGATAACATATATGGAGAAGCATGTAAATACAACTCAAAAAAAATATTTTTAAGATTTTTCTCCAAAATTAAAGGTCAGCTGATTTTATTATTATTTTTTCTCATATGACAATAATGATCTCAATTATGCGAACTTTATGGATGTTAAAAACAAATTAAATTGAATCAAGATATGTTTCTAACTAATTCCTTTTTGTTTTTGTTTTTTTTTTTAAATTTTTAAGAAGATATGATTGTTTACTAATTACTTGTTTGAGAACACATATAAATACAAGTAAAAAAAAAAAAAAAAAAAAAACTATTTGAAGCTTTTCCTTCTTAAAACATTGTAGATAATTTATTTGATAGTATTTTATGTACACTCAATTTTTTCTAACATAAACGAGATTATACATATGAATAATTCTATTTTGTTTTTTTTTCCATGAAATAATTATTTACTACTATCTTATTTAAAAGTACATAAAAATATAATTTAACAATTTATTCGAATAAATATTTATATTATTTGAAGATTATATTTCACTATTAATTTTGCTCGTTTCATTTAAGTTTAATTTAATGTTTACCGTTAATATTTGAAAAAATTAAAAATTCATTTAAAGTAAAATTTAACAGAATTGAATATTGATCTATTTGTTTCGAATGGTTAAACTTTTTATTAGAAAAAAATCAAAACAAAAGGCAATAAATGAATCTATAAAATTTTACCGCGTTTGAATAGATATGACATTAGGGTTGGCAAAATTTCCCATGGGAGCGGATCCTCGATCGGGGCAGGGAATCCCCAATTTGACCGGTGTGATGGGGTCAAATCGGGAAAAAATTTTCGAGGCCCCGACCCCGATTAATCCCTGGCCCCTATTTTGATATATTTTATATTTATACATATATATTTATAATATATAAAATAATTTATTTATATATATGTTATAATGTATGGTGTTGGATTGGAGCTCAATATTAAATATCCAATATCTAACCTTAAGCCCAATATGCCAAGCCCAAACTTAAAAAAAAAAAAAATAAAAAAAAAAAATAAAAAAAACCTAAATTGAATATGACAGGGGATTCCCCGCGGGAACTAGTAGGGGAATCCCCGCGAGGAAACGAGGAATGGGGTCTTGCGGAGACCCCGTCCCCATTGAATTTCCCCCATTGGGCCGGGACGGGTGAAGGAACTCTTAAACAAGAGTATCTATGAGTGGATGCAAATCTTTCCGATTTGATTGTAATAGAATTACCACATATACATTCTAACAAACATATATGCATTGTTAATACTAATTATAGGCATGCTTTAACAATTAAAATACAAAAGACTGAGTAAACATACCAGTTGAAGACAATCTTCACTTGAACTCAGTCTAGCAGAAACGAACTTCTCTTACGCTCCTTATCGCCCAGCAAACATCGCCTAACAGCACCACGGTCGTCTAACGGAACCGGCAGCACACAAACCAACAGCAACCGGGGACGACACCACCACTCGAAGCCCTGGGTATTCTTGGAGTGAGAATCCAAATGGTGGACTTTGATGGAATTGGTAGAGGGAGGAGGAGAAGACGATCATTTAGTACGAACAAACAAGTGGGAGATAGAAGACTATCGTATAGTCGGGTGCTTATCGTTTAGGACAAAGTACAGATCGTGTAGTTTTTGCTAAGCGATCATCTAGCAAATGGTACGCGATCGTTTAGGTCTACTCGGCGCGCTAAGCGATCGTTTAGAAATCGCAGGCGATCGTTCAGTGCACGGATGTGCGATCGTTTAGGACAATGGGCGCTATCACATAGGCTCTCAACGCTAAGCAATCGAATGGATTCACACCATGAGCGATTTTCTTCGTGTATTGCAAAATGAAAACAATTTTCATTTTATTCTTCAGTTACAAGAATCGAATTTGATCTTTCTACTTTCACACGATTTCGGAGAAATTCTCGGTCAATTATCTCATAACCGCCTAATTAATTAAATAATGAATATAATCATATTATATTATTAACCTATAGTTTGATATCATATATATACTACAGTAATTTCTCCTCTACTTGATATAAATCATATTTATATCTAATTTCTTCTAAAAATGTATCTCATACCTTTAGTCAATTATATCATATATAATTAACCAGTTCAATTATATCATATATAATCGAACTCCCTCTTGTCAATTTGAACATTTGACCCAAAAATTGATTATCAACTTTATCCAAGCTACCAATGGGACCTTATGGACTTGTGGCTCGAAGCTCCAATGATACGTGAATATCTTACTAAACTCTTTAGCCACGAGATCTACCATTCGTTAACTGCCAGGCATTCCACTAAAGACCAACAGTTGAACTCTTTTTACCACGGATATATTTTTGTGTCCATCGATATAACCAATCATGAGTACGATGACCCTTCACAGATGCTCGTAAGTACAGCTGGGCCAATATACCGTTTTGCCCCTATAATTACATCTCACTCCTTAAGTACCACTGATCCCTCTAATGAATAATACAACATAGTCCAACTATGTGTGAATACCTCTCGAGCCAAAAGAAGGTGTGTGGCGCCACATCGTTCAAGCCCTGGAATAAGCCCTTAAGGGAACTATCTATCTACTTGCCCCTACTTCGGGGAATGAGTGAATTTCATCTTGTGTAGTTGAGTTCCCAGGTCCCAAATCAGACG
>NC_052357.1:10763561-10796837 GCF_009727055.1 Benincasa hispida
AATTCTCCCTATGCACAATGATCACGTCATTTATGCCAGTAGGATAAATACTCCGCATGGATTCGACGCCAGTCTTGGTCGTGCTTACCTCTTAAATCGATCTGGTGTAGTTCTGGGAGTGTATAGGACAACGAAGGTATCGTTTGTCGCATCCCGAACTGTCTCAGCACACGATCTGGATGATGCCACTCTACTATATGGAAGCATATAAAAGGGCTAACAGTCAACCAAATGTCTTCACCATCACGACAATAATCAAGTAAGGATGACCAAATCTGTGAGTATGGCGTCCAAATAACCTGACAAAAATAATAATAATAAGTATACATATAAAATTTTTTAAATATTCATTTATATACATATTTACTACTTGATTGGGCGTCAGCATGTTGAATGTTTTCCTGTACACGAGCAACATATTTGCTGACTATTCAGAGGAAGCTAATACACCATTCCATCTAAAATTATAAAAAAATACAATTAATTTATATTCTTACATAAAATGGTAACGAAATAAATATATAAATAAAATAATACCTGGCATTAAGTGGCCGATATCTGGGGCCTGTAGTTGGACTTGTGGTGCTACGATTGAAAATCGATTATAAGCCCACACTTGTAATAATATCAGTAGCCCTGCTATTTCCAACGCTCGTGCATTGGAAGCCTGACAAAGTTCTCTATACAACCATGCAAGACATGCACTACCCCACGAGTACGTACCAGCGTGCTCGAAATTAGACAATAATAGGAGGAACATGAGATGCACCAGAGTATTTGACTTGTCGGCAAATAAAAATCCTCCAATAAGCTGCAGGATGTATGCTCGTGCGTACCTACGTACGCTGATGTCGTTGGCATCGGGAGGTAATTCGGGAAACTGGGATGCCAACCAAGGGATACTCAAACTTGATCCCTTTAGATCCTCTGGTAGAACACCTAAGAGCTCTTTACAGACGTTCTTCCAGTCATACTGTAGTGATCCTGTCAGTGGTTGCCCATCCACTTTTAACCCAAATTGTACAGCAACATCCTACAGCGTAATAGTGCATTCCCCACAGGGCAGGTGAAATGTGTGGGTCTCTGGTCTACAGCGCTCAACTAGAGCAGTAATCAGGTGCCAATCAAGCTGGATGAAACCAATCTGTGCAACCCCAAGAAAATCCATCTCCTGAACGTATGGAATAATGCGATGATCAAATGGGATAGTACTTTGTGCAGTCGCCTCCCTCCTCCAACAACTCAATACTATAGTGGACGAATCCCATACTGCCTGTGAACGATGCGTGTTTTGTTGGTACAATTGGACAGGATTAGAAAGACCAGACTCCATTACCTAAAAAGTTCGTTTTTCCCACCTCTTCAGTTTCTTTAGGGCATATTTTGTATATATATCCCCATGATCGAGTGCTTCACCGATTTCTTGTCTCCGGCGTTCAAAATACAATATTGTGCGATAGAATGTTAGCCTAACCAAAGAAGTAATAGGTAACATTCTAGCACCTTTAAAAATGTCGTTCATGCATTCAGCTGCATTGCTGGTCATCCACCCATAGCGGTACCTACCGTCATATAACTGTATCCATTTTTCTAAGTCAATGTCTGAAAAAAAATTCAAGACATTCAGGGTGTAATTGTTTCAATTCTTTCATGCACCGAATGAATTTACGCCTTTGGTGTTGATTTTCGTCCTTAAACACCAAATTTTTTAGTTGCTTCGATTTGTATTTTGTATTGAAATTAATGGCAACATGGCAAAGACAATATTGGTGGTACGCTCTGGGTTCACTCTAACCAATTTCTTCATTATTAATTGCAGCAAGAATGCCCTTATGTCTGTCAGAAATCAAGCAAATACCTTTTCTTTAGGTAACATATTCACGCAATGCCCACAAAAACCATGACCAACTGGACGAGTTCTCACCTTCTACGATAGCAAAAGCAAGGGGAAATATATGTCTGTTTGCATCAACAGGCTGTCAATAATTTTCCCTTATACTTTCCGTATAGATGAGTTCCATCAATCTGGATTAATGGCCTACAATGGTTGAACCCTTCTCTTGCAGGACCAAAAGACCAAAAAACTTGTCCAAAAATAGTCGTACCTAGCACATCAGAGGGAAGAAAAAACCAGTATATTCGTGTTCCTGGGTTGTAATGAACAACAACACTCAGCCAATACAGAAGCTCCGAATATGATTTCTCCCATCACCAAACACAACAATTAACGCTTTTCTCTTGGCTTGCCACACCCGTCTATAATTGACATTATAGCCATATTGTCTTTTAATGGCTTCTTGAAGTAGGGCCACAGGTACTCCAGGATCAGCTCTAACCAAATTCTGAATTTCGATAGTCATGAAATTTGAATCTAGCTGTGAATGATCATGTGTCAACTCTGAAAACAAACGAGTGTTCTCCTTGAATTTTTATGATTTCGAACATCCCATGACTTTTGCGCCGATATGCCTGGAGCCTCCAAGCACACCTGTCACTCCAGGATTTACTTTTAACATACCAAATGTCCTGATTTGATTCCACTACGACAATTTCGTAGTGTTCCGTCACACAATATTTTTTTATAACAAACTGTAAATCTTCTTTGGTATTAAATAACATTCCCTTCTGTATTAAAGTACAGTTATCTACTCCTACATTTCTTTCTTCCAAAGTAGACCCTAGTTCAAACGTTGAATTTGTCATTTCCCAATCTATTTGGTTGAATATTTTCAACGGTACCAACTCAAGATCTTGTTCACCACTACTGTCGTTTCCAAATAATTCATCCATTTCAACGTCGATGTCACTATCTCCATCATTTCCAGGTTCAAGAATTACTAAATCTTCAGGACGCATTGACATATTTATTATATTTTTTTCAACTGTTATAGCTGATAAAAAAAATATGTTAATATGTCAACCCAACAAACTCTAATTTCTAAGTTTTCTACGTTTTCTAAGTTTAAATCAATCATATATATACTAAATCATACGTAAGCTATACATATAAGATTTCTAAGTTTAAATCAATCCAAACAAATAAAAAAATGTAAGATCAGCCCAAAATCATACCTAAGCTAAATAATACATAAACTAAATAATACATAAGCTAAATAATACATAAACTATACATAAACTAAATCATACACAAACTATATATAAACTAAATCATACGCAAAACTATACAACATAAACTATATAATACACTATACATAAACTATACATAAATTATACATACATAAACTATACATAAACTATAACTATTTATACATACATAAATTATAACTATTTATACATACATAAATTATAACTATTTATACATACATAAACTATAACTATACATAAACTATACATACATAAACTATACAAAAATGTAGGAATATTCCAAGCCAAATTCAACCCAAAAACATGCAAAAACATACATATAAATACAGATCAGCCCAACTAGAGAAAGAAATATACCAAGAAAAATTTGGCAGCAAAAAATGTAGGAAAATCGAGCAACACGACTGCTAGATTCGATGAAGATCAAATGGAGGACTGAAAGTCGAGCAAAATCGAAATTTTGGAAGATTTCTGTGAAATAGAGGCTTTGGTGAGGAAAATCAACGATAGTTTTGGTGAGGGATCGATGGTTTCGGTGAGGAAAAACGGCGGTAGGGAATAAGAATCGTCGTTTCGGTGAGGAAGAAGAAGGGTTGGGCGGACGTTTTAATGCGAGGGAATCGTGTACCCGATACACGACTTAGGGTAATCGTATACCTAATACACGATTTCCTCAGTCAAACCTGCATGCCAAGACTGGGGCTGCCAGGTGGCCAAAAATCGTGTACCCGATACACGATTTAAACACCATTTTTTGAATACTTTCCCCCACCCGTATTTTTGTCATTAATTTATTAATAAAATAATTATTTTAAAAAAAATTCAAAAAATAATTATATTAATATAGGTAGATTTTTGTTAAAAATATAAAAATTATAGATTAAAAACTATTAGTACCTTGTTTAGAAAATATAAATAAACTTTTAGAAGTTGCAGTAATTATACTGACTATTAAAAAATAATTAAATGGTCACATTATTAGTATATGAATGGAAACCATATATTTACACTATATCAACTCTCTTTTCCATTTTTTATCTTCGGTCTTATAGTTTGTAGTCTTAACACTTATTTAATATCCATCTTGTTCTTCTTTCTATTTGATAATACAGTTTTATTCTTTTTTTTTTTTTTTTTTCTTTTCTTTTCCCTTTTCATTCTTCAATCTCTAAAACTATCTCTTTCATTAAAGATACAAAGGCTATAATAATAAGAGAATATAATAATTGAACCACCAAAAGATAAGACTTAAATATTTAAATAAAGTCGGATGTTGATACTTGAATGATAATTAATGCATTTGAGTTTAATAAACAAAAAAGGAGACATTGAAAATTATCGTCATAATTTTGAGAACAACCATGATTGGAGAAAAAAAGAAAATATGTGCATTGTCCAAAGAATAGAAATGAATATGTGTCTATCTATAAGGTTCTCGATAATCAAATATGATATTGTTTTGTTAATTTTTTTTATCTGACACTTCATCTTTTCGAAAGGAAATCTTTTTTAAAAGTTGAATTTTTATTACAACTTCTTAAAGTCAATTTATATTTTTGAAATAAAGTACTAAATCCTGATATTCATATATTAACCATAAGAGTATTTTAATTTTTTTTTTATATAGATTTAAGTATATTAATGGAAATTTTTTTTTAATGAAAATCGGTATTTTCTACAATTTACCTAAAAGAAAACCACATGTTATTGATTTCTGTTAGCTATTTAGTTAAGCGTTGATTTGATACAAGAGGAGCACAAAATCGTTTCCCCGCGAAAAACTCAATTCCGCCGTCGCAATCAGTCGCCGGAATGCCAACTAGCTCGACCACCGCACACGACGTACCGGCCACCTTCGATGAAGGGTTTCGGCCTCCGAAATCATCACTGGTTTCAGGCGATCCCACCGACTTTTCTTCCACTTCATCGTCCTCCATTTCCGGTTTGACACAGGCCTTTCATTTCTCCTCTGGAAACCCCAGAATCGAGGAAATCAGAGGTGTCGTAAATCTATTCCGAGATGACGTTTCCTCCTCATCCTCGACATCATCTTCTGCTCTCCCTGTGAGCTGCGATTCTTTAATCTTTATTTCTTGCATTTCGTTGCTGTAGAATTTCAATTTGTCCGTCTTCGAGGCGATTTCTGTTCTGTTGTTTGAGATAATTACTATGGCTCAGTATTGGGGTTTTCTAGGGTAGTATTGGGGTTTTTCTTGGCAAGAAGTTAGCCTAGCTTTCAAATTCTACCGCTTTCTTAAATGTAACGAGTAATTTAGGCCCCTTTTTGTTTTGGATTTTTGAAAATTAAGCCAATTTCATCTGAGTTGAATTCTTGACCAAGATTTAAAAACAAAAACAAGATTTCTAATAGCAAGAAAATTAGAGGTTGGAGGGATCTTTTAGACTTAATTTTCAAAACTAAAAACCAAAAATCAAATAATTATGGAATGTGCCCTTAGATATTGAATTTTCTTTTATTCGCTTTCTTTTGGATTGTATGAAGTTTTAACGAATCAAAGTTTCCGAAATATTCAACATCATAATGGGTTATCATTTTTTAACAATGCAGTTAGGGCTTCTGATTGTGAAACTTAAATTCAACTGCTCACTCGATAAACAATAATGATCCCAACAGTTGGGATTCTTTATATGAAAGTCCATTTTATATTCTGAACAATTAGTTTGCTTTGCTTAGGTCGAGAGGAAGCCTCTTGTATGTGTACTTGGAGTGCCAAACCATATGACTTATGCTGACTTTTGCCAATTTTGTGGTTCTTTCATTCATGAAATTTTGGAGATGCGAGTTGTCAGGTTTAATTGCTCAACTATTACCTCTGTTTTTAGTCATTAGGTGTTCCTCTATAGATGTTGTGAGTTTTATCTGGGTTTTTATTTGTTTCTTTATTATTGTTGTTCCTGTGTGGGATAGAGGTGATGGGGTGGAGGACAGGTATAGTATATTAATCAGATTTCAAAGTCAGGATTCAGCGGATAACTTCTACAAGCATTTGAATGAGAAGCGTTACTCATCGCTGGAGGTTGGGCATTAGCATTGGCTTCTAATATGTTTACTTTTGACAGGATTGTTTAGGGACTACGACCTTTTGGTTAATAAAATTTTCCGTTTTCATTGATTGCAATTCAATATAGGCAGAAGTTTGTCACCTGCTTTTCATGGTCGATGTTCAGTACACAGCCTCAATTGAGCATGCACAAGCATCCCCTGCAAGTTCAACCGAGCAGCCAACATGTCCAGTTTGCCTGGGTAAGTGTAATGGAAATGCTTTAAATCTTGGATTTCTTAAGACAAATTTTAGGCACATCGTCCATTGGAACTTCTCTATGCAGTGTCTTCATTCTTTCTTTTCAATATAACCTTTTAGATCATGCAAATTACCCACGTGCAGTCTATTCCATTATCCACTATTAACTAACAACATTCTCAAGACGTGTTTTGTACTGGTGCCTTGTTAATTTGATTCTTTATATTTGGGTTCACTTTTTTACTCCCAATAATGCAGATAGATTAGACCAAGAAACAAGTGGAATTCTTACTACTATCTGCAATCATTCCTTCCATTGTTCGTGTATATCAAAATGGAGTGATTCCTCTTGTCCGGTAGGTGATTTCTCAGCTTTTAACCAATGTTCTTATTCTAACATTTTTCCCCTGGTTTTGGATCGTTTAACTTGAAAGTTCATAACCTAAGTTGGTTTGACAATGTCTAGGTGTGTCGATATTGTCAGCAGCAGCCTGAGAAATCAGTATGTTTTATTTGTCAGACTTCCGAAAACCTGTGGATATGTGTTATCTGTGGCTTTGTTGGCTGTGGCAAGTAATGTTTTCTGCTTTGATTTTTTTCACCCATTCCTAGTTTTTTTTTGGTCACTGGAATATTATTAAGTTTTTTTTTTTTACGTCTTTTTAAGTCTGTGTATTGGTTGGACTGCTAAAATATTCATTAATTGTGTAGGTATAAAGAAGGGCATGCTATTGCACATTGGAAAGATACACAGCATTGTTATTCTCTTGAGTTAGAAACACAACGTGTATGGGATTATGCAGGAGATAACTATGTCCATCGTCTGATCCAATCCAAAACAGATGGGAAATTGGTTGAGTTGAATTCATTTTGTGCTCATGCTAATGATGGGTGCATGAGTTGTGGTGGTGTAGATGCTGCAACTAGTGAGGCTCTTTTGAACAGTAGAGTTGAACTTGTAATATCTCTTTCCCCTTGAACCTAGTTACCGCTCTAGGTTATCTTGTGAAAAATATGTGCTAACAAATGGTGTTGATACCTATAGATTGTCAACGAATACAATGAACTCCTTACTGGTCAACTCGAGAACCAAAAACTAGTATGTCTTCTATTCCTTACTAACTTCTTACCACCGATGAGTTTATTCATTTGTATGAAGAATACAAGCTTAAGATTAAAGTTCCCTATGGAATGTGATTAGTCTGGGTGCTCGTTGATACTTAAGTTCTAACCTTCTGCTGCAATTTTAGATGGTTGACCATTATATTTGTCACAATTGTAGTATTTTGAGTCGCTGCTACTTGAAGTCAAAGAAGAAACTGAAAGAGAAATATCTAGAGCTATTGAGAAGGCCATCAATCAAAAACTGCAGAAGATGCAAGCTAAACTAGATAAGTTCATCAAGGAAAAGAAATTTCTAGATGATGTTAGTGACCGCTTCTGCTAGAATGTAGCTTAAGCTATTTTCTTTGTATTGGATGATAAGATAATTGAGGCACATTATCTATTAAAATGCTATGACATTGCTGGGTGCTTTGATGATGGTTTATTGTTTCTTTGCCTGCAGCTGAATGAGAATCTCTTGAAAAACCAGGAGATATGGAAAACAAAGATCCTTGAAATGGAAGAAAGGTAAAATGTCTCTCCTATTGCCTTCCTCTCCACCTTTAAAGGCTTAATTCCTAATTGAACATCTTAGTATTGAAACTATTCTGCTCTGCTGCCTGATTCAGATGCATGTGTTTCTGTTTTGTTTAAGGCTTACTTTAGTTGATTTGCAAGTTTCAGCCCCAACATCTACATGTAAACTGTTTCAGGAAATTAATATAATTCATATTTCACCAATATATCCAAATATTTAACAGTTGAATACAAACAAGTGCTTTAGATTAGATATGTCTTTGAAATGGTCATTTTTATTTTCTGTTCAAGTATTTGAGATATCTTATTTGTACTCAGGGAAAAGAGAACTTTAGAAGCAAGGGACAAGAAAATACAGGATTTAGAAGGGCAGGTGATGCATGTTTTCTACCTCTCAATTCCTCTCTCCCCCTTTCTTTTGACATCTCTCCAGACATGAAACTCATGAAATCTGGGCTCAACAGTTTGATTTGGTATGGTTTTGTAAAGCATATTGAATTAATAGTTTTTCTTATGTGACTTTCAGCTTGGTGAACTTATGACATACCTAGAAACTGGTCAGCAGATGGAGCAGTTATCAATATCAAGTCAAGCAAGAGACTCTAGTATTCTTCCAATATCAGCTGAGCCATCTGCTAAGAACCATGGCAAAGGAAGCTCAAAGTCCAACAAGAAAAAATCCTAAGTTTGATAGCTGACGTCGCTACGGTCTGTCTATTCCAACTCTACTTTTTGCGGTATTATAAACACATACAGATGAACATGAGCTTTGACAGTAGTCAGTGTTGGCAATTTAGGCATTGTAAATGAAGTTAGAAATACTTTTGCACCAATAAAAGGCTTGGTTACTTGTATGTGTAGAGTTCTATAGAAGGCTTGATTGAATGTTTCAAAAAATAGTTCTCATCTTTTAAGCTCTTAGCTAGAGAACTACCCTTTGAAGTTGATAGAAGTAGGATGAGTGCACCGGCGGAGATACATCCCTCAATTTATCGTATTTAAAATTTTTAATATAAAATTTGAGTAACATTTAACGATAGGTATATAAAAAACTAATTTTCCTCTTAATATCTGAAAGTGGTGTAACGGCAATTAGTGCATACAAGTCGATTTAGTAGGTCGTGCGTTCAAGTCCATTTAATGCCTTTTTTTTTTTTTTTTTTTTTGTAAAATTTAAATTATTTTCACTTGCTTATTGTTGTCTAATATCTAAAAAAGAATTTGGGATATTACAAAAAAACTTAAATTTTCTAGCATTTATTTCAACAAATATTTTTTTTAAAAAAAATCAGCAAAATTTGTTGATTATAGACATTTTTTTCAATCTAAAATTTCACTCCAATATTTTATTGAAAATGTATCTTAACCTTTTTTTTTAACCTAATTTTTAGATTTGTATTACTTAGTATATATTTATTTTAATTAATTTCATAATAAAGCTACTAGATAATTTTCTCTTTTCTCGTCAAGATATGCATATCATAAAGTTCACAAGTTTCAAAATTTTCTTGATGATTTTAATTTTCAATCTTTTAAATCTATGTAATATATTATCATATTTTTATTGATAATACTTTTGTAGAATTAACTCTATATCAATATGAATGTATATTTTAAAAGCAAAATAAAAATAGAGACCATAAAGTCATCATCTTTAAAAAGAAAATATACCTTTGATTCTGATAGATCTTATATAGAAATCAATTTAGGAAAACTACTAGTAGATCCTAGTCGAAGAATTAAAATTTCTAAGTATAATGAAAATAGTTAAGATCAAGTTCGTAGAGCCTACTTAAAATAAGGTATTTATCAACCTCAAAATCATATTTTTCCATTCAAGAAATTTGGATCGATTTCAAACATGAAAACTTATATAGGACAGTCATAATATGTACTAAATTAATTAAATAAAATCTAATCACTTTTATTAGATTTTTTTTAAAAAATAATGTTTTTTAATAATTAATGACAAAAATAGGGTTGGAGTGAAAATATTCCCAAAAATAGGTTTTCACGATTACACCTTAATCGTGTACTCGGTACACGAGTCCCTGGCATGCGCAGTCTGCTGTGGCAGTCATGCAAGGTTGATTGAGGAAATCGTGTACCCGGTACACGATTACCTTAAGTCGTGTACCGATACACGACTTCCTCTCCATTAAATCGTCACTTGCCCCTTCTTCTTCCTCATCGAGACCACCGAGACCTTCTGCCTTTCTTCTTCCTCACCGATACCTTCGAACGATTTTGCTCCATTTTGCTTTCTGCCTTCCAAAATCTTGCTTCTTTTACTCGATTTTCCTCACTGAGTCCTCCATTTCACCGAGTCCTCGATTTTCCTCACCAAAATCTTCCAAAATTCCAATTTTGCTCGATTTTCCTCACCGAGTCCTCCATTTGTTCGCCCGTCCAAAATCGTCCGAACACTTTTGTGGTAAAATTCTTTCTCTAGTTGTTTTTCAATATATTTTAAACTTAGAAATATATATATGTTTGGGCTGATCTTATATTTATGTTGTAAATCTTAGATCGGTATGTTTTTCAATATATTTTATGTATATTTTCCAATAAAATTCTTTTTCTAGTTCTGTGGTAAATCTTAGATTTTATACTTTTTTATTTGTTTGGGCTGATTTAAACTTAGAAATATATGTATGTTAAACTTAGAAATATATGAATTTGTTGGACTGATCTTACATGTATTTGTTGGGCTTATCTTATATGTATATGTTTGTAGATTTTAAATCTTAGATCTTATATTTTTTTATTTGTTTGGGCTAATTTAAACTTAGAAATATATGAATTTATTGGGTTGATCTTATATGTATTTGTTGGGCTGATTATATGTTTATAAATCTTAAATCTTAGATTTGGACTGATTTAAATGTATAATATTTAGATCTTATATGTTAAACTTAAGAAAGGATTTTGTTGGGTTGACATATTAACATATTTTTTTTTTGTCAACTATAACAGTTGAAAAAATCATAATAAATATGTCGATGCATCCTGAAGATTTAGTAATTCTTGAACTTGGAAATGATGGAGATAGTGATATTGACGTTGAAGTTGATGAATTATTTGGAAACGACAGTAGTGGTGAACATGATCATGAGTTGGTACCATCGGAAATGTTCACCCAAATAGATTGGGAAATGACAAATTCAACGTGTGAACTAGGGTCTACACTGAAAGAAAGGAATATAGGCGTAGATAACTGTAGTTTAATACAAAAAGGAATCTTGTTTAATACCAAATTAGGATCTTTGGTATGTTAAATGTAAATCATGGAGTGACGGTTGTGCTTGGAGGTTACGGACATGTCGGAGTAAAACTCATGGGATGTTCAAAATCACCAAACTTCAAGGAGAACACTTATGTTTGTTTTCAGAATTGACACAGGATCATTCATAGCTTGATTCAAATTTCATGAGTATTGAAATTCAAAATTTGGTTAGAGCTGGAGTAATTGTGGCCCTACTCCAAGAAGCCATTAAAAAACAATATGGCTATAATGTCAATTATAGACGGGTGTGGCAAGCCAAGAGAAAAGCGTTAGATTGTTTGGCGATTGGGAGAAATCATATTCAGAGCTTCCGTATTGGTTGAGTGCTCTAGTTCATTACAATCTAGGAACATGAATAGATTGGTTTTTCCTTCCCTCTGATGTGCTAGGTACGACTATTTTTGGACGAGTTTTTTGGTCTTTTAGTCCTGTAAGAGAAGGATTCAACCCTTGTAGGCCATTAATCCATATTGATGGAACTCATTTCAAGGAGAAATTATTGACAGCCTTATCTATTGATGCAAACGGATATATATTTCCCTTTGCTTTTGCTATCGTCGAAGGTGAGAATTTGTCCTGTTGGTCATGGTTTTTGTGGGCATTGCGTGAATATGTTACCCAGAGGGTATTTGCTTGATTTTTGATAGACAAGGGCATTCTTGCTGCAATTAGTAATGAAGAAATTGGTTGGAGTGAACCCAGAGCACACTAAAATATTTGGTGTTTAAGGCCGGAAATCAACACCAAAAGCATAAGTTTATTCGGTGCATGAAAGAATTGAAACAATTGCACCCTGAATGTATTGAATTTTTTTTCAGACATTGACTTGGAAAAATGGACACAGTCACACGACGGTGGGTACCGCTATGGGTGGATGACAAACAATGCAACTGAATGCTTCTTTGGTTAAGCTAACATTCTATCGCACAATACTGTATTTTGAATGCCGAATACAAGAAATCAGTGAAGCACTTGATCGTGAGGACATATATACAGAATATGCCCTAAAAAGATTGAAGATGTGGGAAAACGAGCATCGACACATACGATGATATCCATTGACAGGGAAAGTCAAACTTTCGAAGTACAAACTGACATAAGTATGATTTCTCCCTATAAAGGACAACACACTCGAGTTTTGAGCTTGAAAGAAGGGACATGTTCTTGCAATAAGTGGCAATCATTCAAGATTCTATGCTCTCATGTAATTGCAGTTTGTAATTACATGTGTATGACATACCTACCACTTATTAGTGAATGCTACAAATTGTCTAATTTCAAGCGTTGTTATGAAGGCTGCTTCCATCCAATTCAACACCCAGATTATTGGCTACAATTATCATTTACAGAAGTTCGTCCAAATGCGGACTTACTAAGAGAACAATGTCGGCCAAAAAATATGTGCATTTATAATGAAATGGATGTGAGAGAAGCAAGCCAAAAAGTGCGATTTACAATTTGCAAAAGAGAATGACATAACAGACGCACCTGTCCACAACGTACATTGGGTGCTTCGTCGTCTTCGGGTCATTAGGTGTATTTTTTTTTACTGGTATATTTTATATACTTGTATTCTTTATGTACTTATATTTTTCATGTAATTGTATATTTTATGTATTTGTATTCTTTATGTATTTATATTTTTCATGTAATTGTATATTTTATGTACTTGTATTCTTTATGTACTTATAATTTTCATGTAATTGTATATTTTATGTACTTGTATTCTTTATGTACTTATAATGAATTTATGTAATAAATTTATTTTATGTAGTTGTAATTTTTTATGTAATTTTTATGTATCTTTTATGTCATGGATTTTATTATGTAATGTAATTTGAACTTGTAATGGAGTCTGGTCCTTCTAATCCTGTACAATTGTACCAACAAAATAGATAGTATGGGATAGTTCTTCCACCATAGTGTTGACTTGTCAGAGAAGGGAGGCGACTTGCACAACAATATTCAGTGCAAAATAACTTACCAGAATTGGGTTCAATGTGTCCCACATTGTATCATTTCCAAATTGTAAATTAAAGAACTAATTGTAAATATTCTTTAATATCATGGTATTTTCTTTTAAATATGAGTGTAAGATATTTTCATTGTAGATTAAATATATAATTAAATTTAATAATGAAGAAATTTATGGACCAATTCCTAAAGTTTTAATATTGTTGTACATCTACAATTAAAAAAAATAGTCAACAAACTTTTTTAAAAAAAAAAAAGAAAAAAAAGCAAATCACGGACCGGGTCCACGAGTTTGTGTCTGATCAGTCAACCAGTCAGCCAACGTGGTGCTGGATTAAACGGTACTCGTGTACCCAATACACAAGTTGTACACGATTTCACTACCCCAATTTTGTCAATAGTTTTCCAAAACACCTATTCTTAGAAAATGTTTCCCTCCAACCCTATTTTTCTCATTATTTATTAATAAAAATTATTTTAAAATTTTTTTATTAGAAATAAAAACATATTTCTAATATATTTATAACTACTATTTAATTTTTTTTTTTTTTTTTAAAGAAATGGAGTATTCTTTTATTTTTTTTAAAAAAATCTCCAATCTAAATCCCAATCTCGCACAAATTTTTTTAAAAAATAAAGTTCATGTTAAATAAGAAGAAAAGAAAAAAAAAATGAAAAAGATAACATACCTTAAACAAATAAAAAAAAATGGAGGTGTGACACTAGCTACTTCTAATCATAACAAAAAAGGAAAAAAAAAAAGAAAAAAAGTTGAAAGAATATGATATATCTGAAGTAGAAAAATGGTAGGCGATCCATATTCGAAAAAAACTCAAAATGTTAAAAAATAAAAAAGACAAACAAATGTGGCAATAATGCTAAAAAAAACTTGATGCTACAAAAATATATATATATATATATACAAAATTAGGAAGGCGAGTTAACAAAATTAAAACCAAGACCAAAACCAAATAAGAAAAAAATAACATAAAAGGGGAAAAATAAGAGAAGTAAAACATAAATTCTAAAATACTATAAATTCACATCAATCAAATAGAACTAATTTTCAAAAGGATATATAGATTCACCAACTACATTTAACGAAGTATGAAATTAAAATCAAACTCTAACAAAATTGGTATCTAAAATTAACTAAACTTGTAAATGTGTTGCTAATTCAAATCATTAAAAAACAATAGGATAAAAACATTGGATTTTGCCCAAAAAAACAACCGATTCAAATAGCATAATTTTCATCCATCAAACTTATTTTACAACTTAGATTCAATGTTTAGAAACTAAACTAAGACAATCAAAATAACGTATCATTAGCTCAATATTATTAACAAAATTAAAATTGAAATTGAAATAAAGAAAGAAATGATATATATCCAAATGAAAAATTTGAGAGTTCAATTTAACTAATTTGTAGAAAAATTTAGATTCAAATGGATTTGATTTTGAATAGAATCATATCTTCATTTAAAATATATATATAACTAAAATACAGTAAAGTTTAATTTAATCATTATATAGTTAGAACTATTAAAATATTTGAATTTAACATAATAGGAATCTAAACAAGAAAAAATATTGTTATTTTTTCTTTCAAAACCAAATTCGAGACCAGTAAAATCCATGTAAATGATAAATCTTTTTTTAATCCACGTAAATGATAAAGTTTTTTTTAATGATATAGTTTTTTTTTTTTTAATCTTAAATCAAATATTAGAGATAAGATAACCAAATTTGAAACCAATAAAATTCATGTGAATGATTTTTTTTTAATATACGTGAATGATAAAATTTTTATTTTTTAATGATAAATTTCGAATCCTAAATCAAATATTGGAAATAATTCAATTTTAAATTAAATGAAATTTAGGTGAATTATAAAATAAAATAACAAAATTTTAAACCAATCAAAATTCATGTGAATTATAAACTAAATAGAATCTAATATTACATATAACCAAATTTAAACCCAATTTAATTTAGGTGAATTATAAAATAAGATAACCAAATTATAAACTAATTAGGATTAAATATTAGAGATAACTAAATTTTAAACAAACTAAATTTACGTGAATTATAGACTATTTAGTATAGATTTTTTAATAATTTAATATAAAACTACATCATATAACTCTATAACCATCAAGGGAAATCAAATGTCTCTCTCATGTCCCTTTAGATAGTATAGATTTGAAAACAATTCTATTTTTTTAGGATATATATATATATATATTGATTGAGAAAGAACAACTTAAGAATTAAGTAGGTAAAAACATATTATTAAATTCGATCAACATGTCAATATTTCCATCGATATTCCCACATTTTCATGGGATCGATATCAACATAAAGGATGAATCAATATTCCTATTGTACCTTAGAAAAATGCATGAAACATAAAAAAAAAAAATAATAATAATAAGCAATGAAATATCACTAATCTAAATATAATATAAATAATAGACATTGTTTAAAAATTATATAATTTTTATTTATTGATTTATATTTTTTTATTTCTTTTATAAAATTTTTCTACAAGTATCTATCAAAATCTACGTTTTATCAATATTTCCATCAAAGTGCCATAAAATTAAGATCTCAATATTTCCGTCAAAATCGACATATAAACCTTGGGTATATATTAATGTGAACAAAGTAACGAGCATAAACTTTATATTGCTAATCTCGAAGTTAGTAAAAATATTCATTACCACCCCAAGAGTCAATAGCTTGAGCCTCTACTGCTCTAACAATCGAAGTAAAAAAAAATAATTAAAATTAAGTCATCTTACATGGTATTAAATTTATTTCAATATGTTGACATTTTCATCATATTTCTGCATTTTTGTGAATTCGACATCGGCATAAAAGATAAATCAAAATTTTCATAATATTGTAGAAAAATTCACGTAACATGAAAAATAAAGAATAATGTTAATATAATATAATAATAAATATGTTAACTAGTTTGAAAATGATAAAATATTTATTTAATTATTAAATATATTCTTTAAAAATTTATCAAAATTTTCGGAAAATCAAGGGTTAATATTTTTCGTAACATTCAAATTTTAAACCAGAAAATTTGTACGGATGATCCATTTTTTGATCCAAAATGTCAAATGACCCATTTTTAAAAAATAATGTCAATTGACACTTTGGTGACATCATCACCATACCAAATTACGTAATTTGCCCTCACAAGTGCCTCATGTTATAAGTCTCGCTCTTGTCTGGTTAAACACTCTCGCTCTCACTTGAAATTCCCTAGTTTGATGTGATTGCTCGTTAGTGTACGAATAATTTCACAACTTTTATGACTGAAGCCTCAAATTAATAATACCTAAATACAATACGATGGTGATTTCTTTAAACTCTAAACTCCATTTCAACGGTAATTACTTCTCTGGTTTTCGACGATGTTTTGTTGAATGAAGATTTTTTGAACGAGGATTTCCAAGAAAATGCTTTTTCAGAACGGAACAGGTTTTTCAAAACAGTGTTTCATTATTTTGAGTATGTTTCATTATTTTTGTTGTGTTATTTCTGAAAGGTAATATTATGAAATTTTGTATAGGGAGAGAGAGAGCGAGAGATAGAACGAGAGTGAGAGAGAGCGAGAGTAAGAGAGAGAGCGAGACTAAAAGAGAATGAGATTAAGAGAGAGCGAAAGTACACTTCAATTGCTTGTACAACTTAATGACAAATGTTTTCTTGCTTTGTGGGATGACAGAAAAGTGTCTACTTATTCGATATGAAGGTGATTGAGATGAGAATGAAAGTTTGTATATTGGGGGAGAATCGACAGGAATCATTGTGCCTGTTACATTGAGGTATGAAGATCTTAAATCTCACATTTACAGGGTTACAAATGTCAATTCTTCAAAGTTTGATCTTATAATGAGAGTTAAATATAATCTTGAATATGAAGTCTCTCCACAATACATAAGGAATGATGATGATGTTCGCTTCCTTCCTTTCCGAGAAGAGCTTAGTAGACTTCAGTTATCTATAATGCTAAAATCGAATCAGGACAAAAATATTAGAATGGGGTTTGGAAATATGAGTTATGATGATACAACTGTGGACAGACAATAAGAGGAATCATATCAGTTTCATCGGAAAGATAATGATATTCCATTGTCTACCAACACTGTACCATCAACATTATCACTAGACAACGACTACACTAATCCAACAAAATTGAATTCAGAATTGGGGGTACTTCAGTTGTTGATAATGAGAGATCATCTAGATTTGATTATATGGATTGTGGTCATCCAGAGCAACGTTGTGATCTTTCAATGGATGTTACTGAGCAACCAACGGGATTGAATGAAATGGATCATGATCATAGAGATGTACGTTGTTCTACAGCAGCTTCAGTGGTTCCACCATTTGTGTTTTCAAGTCATAGGGGAGAGTTGATTATGCCTGGTACCTTTTCATCCGGGACAAAGGACGTTGAAGTTGGTCAACTTTTTTTGAGTAAAAAGGACTTGAAAACGCGATTATCTATTTTGTCCATCAACAAAAATTTTGAATTTAGGGTCAGGAAGTCAACCAAATCTTTGTTCACTGTTAAATGTATTGGGGAGACTTGTAAGTGGAGCCTTCCTGTAGCGAAAATGGAAGGGTCTGATATATTCAAGATCACAAAGTACTGCAGTTCGCACACATGTTCCATTGAAATTCTGAATCACGACCATAGACAAGCAACTGCTACAGTTGTTGGTCAATTGATTAAAGATAAGTTTACAGGAATATGATGTATTTATAAACCTTGTTATATCGTTGAGGATATGAGGAGAGATTATGGCATGAACATAAGTTATGATAAAGCATGGCATGCAAGGGAAGCCATATATGATCTCACTAGAGGTACTCCAGAATACTCATACTCCATACTACATACTTATGGGGAAGCGTTAAAAATAGAGAACTCAGGTACAGTGTTTGAGATCGAACTTGAAGATGAGGTGCATTTCAAGTATATGTTTATGGCATTAAGACCTTGTATTTGAGGTTTCGCAAGCTATCGGCCTGTGATAATTGTTAATGGGTCGCACTTGAAAGGAAAGTAAAAGAGACCATGTTGGTTGCGGTTTCTATGGATGGGAACAATCAATTATACCCACTAGCATATGTAATAGTGGACAATGAAACCGATCGATCATGGAAATGGTTTATGTAGAACTTGAAATGCAGTATTGGAGAACCCGATGATCTGGTATTTGTATCTGATCGGATGGTATCTATCAGCAATGCTATTCGTGCATTCTTTTCCATGACATTTCATGGATTGTGCATATGGCACATAAAACAGAATCTTATTACAAACTTTAAGGATAGTATAGTTGTTGGGATATTTAGAGATGCAGTAAGGGCAATATGGTTGTTGGGAAATTTAGAGATGCAGCAAGGGCGTTTCACATGATAGAGTTCCAGACAAAATGGGACGAAGTCCGTAGTTTTTGAGACAGTGCTATCACAAAATATCTAGAAGACATCGGTCTTCAAAGGTGGACATGAGTTTACCAAATAGAATGAAGATATAACAACATGACGTCCAACAGTGCAGAGTGTTTCAATTTGTTAACTAAAGAGTATCAGTTATTGCCCATAGTATGCTTAATTGAACATGTTAGAGGAATGCTCCAATCGTGGTTCTACGAACGGAGGAATTACTGAGCATTTAGAATGACATTGTACTCTGACTATTGTGAAACCCGATTGGCAAGTGAGGCCAATAAGGGTAGACGACATTAAGTTGAGCCTATTGATTGTTATTGGGTACACGTGCGAGATAATCGATTAGACTGTATTGTGAATCTTCACACGAAGGAATGTACGTGTAAGGAATTCAACTCACTTGGTATCCCATGTTTGCATGCAATTTTTGCCGCCAAAGAATGAGGTATACCCATTCAGAGTCTTTGCAGTCGATTTTATACAGTGGATTCTCTAATGATTGCATATGCAGAGCTTATAAATCCACTTGGGAATATATCTAAATTGAAGAAAGCTCCTGGATATGTAGAAAAGACTATCCTTCTTCCAATGTTTGTGGCACAAGTCGGGCGACAGAGAGTGAGAAGATTACCATCCAGAGGAGAATTTCGCAGATAAATGAAATGTAGTCGGTGTGGGAATTATGGGCATAACCGCCAAAATTGTAGCGAACCGTTCACAACCATGCGATGTACTAAAAATACCAGAAACTGTGACACAAATACCTCTCATCTAGTTTAGTTTATAACTAACTTTATCTTGTAACGGTATGTTGGTATTGAAGGATCCCTTATAAGGAAGAGCATCCATGAGCACATTCGAATTTTTCCGATTTCACCGTGACCGAAATACAACATATACATTCTAACATACAATTATGCAATTTCATACTAATTAAAGGCATGCTTTGAACACTAAAATATAAAGGGAGAGAGTTCACATACCAGTTGAACTCTACAAGTTTGGAACTCAGATGCAGTGGAAGACCTCTATGCGATCTCTATCGCTCAGCGAACAAGTTGTCTGCAGCAACACGAACTATCATGAACAAGTGAACACAACGGGGACGACACCACCAAAATGGAGCATTTGGTATTCTCGGAGTGAGAATCCAAAATGTGGTCTTCAGTGAGTTTGGTAGAGGTTGGAGAATGAACTAATTGTGTAAGCAAGTGGGAGAGAAAAGGAAACTATCGTATAGCTAAGTGCTTATCGTTTAGAAGAAGCTACATGATCGTGTAGATTTTACTAAGCAATCGTTTAGTAAAAGGTAGATGATCATTTAGAAGACACAGCACACTAGACGATCGTTTAGGAAAGCTAAGCGATCGTTTAAGGACCAGCGTGCGATCGTTTAGGCGCGAGGTGTGCGATCGTTTAGGCGTTGAGCGACTATCATATAGGCTCTCGACTTATGCGATCGTTTACGTTTCCACACCGATGCCAAATTTTTCGAACCTTTGTAAAATGAAACTAATTTTCATTTTATCCTTCGGTTACCATAACCGAAGCGGCTGCTTCCACTAACGCATGTATGAAAGAAAATTTAGGCCAATTATCATATAATTAACCAATTAATAATTAATAAATATAATCATATTATATTCTTACCCCTATAGTTTGTTATCACATAACTACTATAGTAATTTCTCCCCCACTTGATATAAATCATATTTATATCTAATTTTCTCTAAAATAATGTATCTCATATATTCACTTCAATTATATCATATATAATCGAAGTCCCTCTTGTTAATTTGAACATTTCAAATTAACCCAAATACTGATTCCCGACTTTATCCAAGCTACCCAGGGGACCTATTGGACTTGTGGCTCAAAGCTCTAACGGTACGTGAATAGTTGACAAACTCTTTAGCCACGAGATCCACCATCTGTTAGCTGTGAAACATTCCACTAAAGACCAACAACTAAACTCTTCTTACCATAGATATATTTCTGTTCCATCAGATATAACCAATCATGAGTACGATGACCCTTCACAGATGCTCGTAAGTACAGGGCCAATTTATCGTTTTGCCCTTGTAATTACATCTCACTCCTTAAGTTCCATTGATTCCTCTAATGAACAATACAACATTGTCTAATTATGAGTGAACAACTCTCAGGCCAAGAGAAGGTGTGTGGAGCCACATCGTTCAAGTCTTGGAATCAGCCCTTAAGGAAGCTATCTATCTACTTGCCCTTGCCTCGAGGAAGGAGTGAATTCCATCTTGTGTAGCTGAGTTCCTAGCTCCCAAATCAGACGAATCCTCAAAATGGTAGGTTTGAATCGGCGACCTGGCCACTCGCACTCATACAAATCAAAGGACTGCCCTCGATGGCAAAAGTTCCCAACTCACTCAAGAATGAGGTCATGTTATCTATGGTCATCCTAGTGAAGTGAAGTCTCTGTCATGAATGGTGTTATATAATGAGACGTTAACATTTTGTGGTCAGGTTTTATTTAAACTCTTTGTATAGGACGCCTCCGCTCGCATGTCCCCAACATGAATGATCAGGTTCAGACCATCTGTGACAAGTCACAACATTTGTGACCATTCCACAAAGTGGGCTGCATCCGTAGCGTTACCAGGATAAGATTTTCCTCTTATATCTATATACTGCAGACAATTTTGGTTATCACTCAAGACATGATCCACCTGTATGTCACCACATACATGCTTAAGTTACATAAAGATAACCAGGGATTTTATGTTTATTGGTTTGTGGTAAAACAAATAAAACATGCAACTGAGCAAAAAACAAGATGTGAAATAAATATCATATATTATACAACACAAGCGTTCTTATAAATTTTTTACAAACTATAGGACATGAGACTTTAGGGCATCAACCCCAAAAATCTCCCACTTGTCCTAAAGCATAGTGGGGTGTACATTAAACTAGTACAAAACAATAAACTAGGGCATAAAAGCCCAGTACAAGAAAATCTCCCATTTGCCCTAGTCTAGTCACGGGCGATTCTGTAGACCCATGCTCCGTAGGTGACCCTCAAATACTGTAGCTGTGAGAATCTTCGTAAACGGGTCAGCAACATTGTGCTCTGAAGCGATCGTCATGACGATCACGTCCCCTCGATGCACTATCTTGCAGATTAGATGATACTTTCCTTCTATGTGTTTGTCGTGCCTGTGATTCCTCGGCTCCTTGGAGTTTGCCACTACCCCACTATTATCACAATAGAGGGTAATGGGCCTAGACATATTTGGAACAACTTTTAGTTCTATCAAGAACTTTTTGAGGCAAACGGTCTCCTTAGCAACTTTACAAGCCGCTACATACTCTGCCTCTATAGTGGAGTCAGCGATTCACCCCTGCTTAGTGCTTCATCACTCTACAGCTCCTCCGTTAAGAGTAAAGACTGACCCTAATGTGGACTTACGAGAGTCCTTATCAGTCTGAAAGTCAAAATTCCTTTATCTGGTAAGGATCAAATCCCTAGAACCATACATGAGCATGTAGTCCTTCATTCTCCGAAGATACTTGAGGATTTTCTTCACTGTGATCCAATGACTTAGGCCTGGGTTAGACTGATACCTACTGACTATGCCCACAGCGTAGCAGATGTCTGAATGAGTACAGAGCATCGCGTACATTAAACTGCCAACGGCAGACACATATGGAACCCGTCTCATCTCCTCAACCTTTTGAGGTGTCTTAGGACACATGTCCTTAGACAAAGTGACTCCATGCCTGAATAGTAGTAAGCCCCTCTTGGAGTCCTGCATCGAGTACTCGAGCAACATTTCGTCAATGTACGATGTCTGAGACAATGCTAGCACTTTGTTCTTACGATCTTGAAAGATCTGTATACCAAGAACAAACTGAGCCTCTCCCAAATCTCTCATTTAGAATTGGGTCGCTAGCCAGTTCTTAACTGCAGTCAGTAGACCTACATCATTTCCAATGAGTAGTATATCATCTACGTACAACACTAAGAAGACTACTGAAGCGTTGATGATCTTCTTGTAGACACAAGGTTCATCAATGTTTTGGTCAAAGCCATACGACTTGATCGCAGTATCAAACCGTATGTTCCAAGATCGAGATGCCTGTTTCAGTCCATAAATGGACCGATTCAATTTGCAAACCTTTTGCTCTTGACCTTGGACTATCAATCCCTCGGGTTGCACCATGTAAATGATCTCCTCAAGATTGCCATTCAGAAAGGTCGTCTTGACGTCCATTTGCCAGATCTCATAATTATAATAAGCTGCAATGGACAGGAAGATGCGGATCGACTTTAACATGGCAACAGGCGAGAAAGTATCCTCATAGTCGACTCCTCTACCTGGGTATAACCTTGCCACAAGTCGAGCCTTGAAGGTCTGTATCTTCCCATCAGCATCCGTTTATGCTTGTAGATCCATTTGCAACCTATAGGTTTACTTCATCAAGCTGATCTACAAGTCCCATACTTAGTTGAAATACATTGACTCCATCTCGAGATCCATGGCCTTGATCCATTCATTCCAGTCAAATTTTCCATTGCCTTCTGATAAGACAACGGATCCTCAACGCGCCATCTACTACCATAGCAAGGATTTCTGTGAAACCCAGATAGCGAACGAGTGGTTCGCAAAACTTCCACTACGTCGAGGTTCCCTTCAACTCTTGAGGTGGAAGCGGCCTACTAGACAAACTCCCATCAACAACTCTTACTGATGTAGTAGACTCTTCAACAACTCTTGTTGAAGCAGTAGTTTCATTGGAAAGCTCACGCAACATGACTTTACTTCGTGGACTGTGCTCCCTTATATGGTCCTCTTCCAGGAAAGTAGCGTTCGTTGAAACAAACACCCTATTTTTCGTCGGATCATAAAAATAACCCCCTCGTGTACCTTTGGTGTAGCCTACAAAGAGGCATAACCTCGACCGTGGTTCCAACTTCTTGGGATTAGCCTCAAGCATATGTGCAGGGCAACCCTAAATGCGGAAGTGACGTAAATTAACTTTACGCTCGTTCCACAACTCCAGAGGTGTTCTCGCAACACTCTTGGAGGGAACACAGTTGAGTATTTATACTACAGTCTCCACTGCGAAACCCCAAAACGAGTCCGGTAAGGAAGCGTAGCTCATCATCGAGCAAACCATGTCTAACAAGGTCATATTTCTCCTCTCCGCTACACCATTCTGTTAAGGTGTACTCGACGCTGAGAGTTGGGAAATGATTCCATGTTCTATCAAATAGTCCTAGAGTGTCGAGTCCAAAAGCTCTCCACCTCAATCCAATCGAAGTGTTTTAATCCATCTATCCAATGCGTTTTCAACTTCAGCCTTGAACTCTTTGAACTTTTCAAAGGATTCAGACTTTCGTTGCATAAGATTAATGATGCGTTATTTTATGCGATGAAATAATGGAGTAGAATGCGATGGTGGAATATGCGTTGTGCATGCAAGTTTTCTAAGTAAGACCCAAGTATAAATCCTACTGAGTTGCCTAGTAAGCCCAGGGTCGAACACAGGGACTAAAAAAACAGTATGCGGTGGTAATTTTTTATCATTTTGCGGTAACAAATAAATCAAGGTGTTGGTTGGTTTGTTGTTTAAGGTATAAAAAGTATGCGACGGATTTCAGAAAAGAGTAATTATGCGACAGATACACTGAGTATGCAGAGGAACGAAATGAGAAGGTCTTTAGCTAGCGTTTCCTGAGAATGCATTCAAGCTATGCGATCATGTTACACTCATGCAATAGAAGTTCATTTTCCAATGCAAATGCGGTAGCTCCTAATTTTAGGATGCATGTGATAAATGCAATAATATCTATAGAGCTTATTTCTAAGTCTCTATTTCTTGCTTATGCGATGACGAAAGGTACACACAAGGACAAGGCAACCACATACAATCATATTCTATCTCTAGGGTGCATATGATGCGTTAATAGCAAACAAAACTTATTCCTAAGCTTCTATCTCTTGATTATGCAGTTCTAATCAGACTCTTCCGAGCTTAGATTCTAATCTGACTTTTTCAAGCCTAGATTCTATCCTTAGACTACCCTCCCAAGTATCTCTAATGGATGAATGACACATACATAATACAAGATAATTGCATAGAATAAAGATCTCAGGTTATGCTAGCTAAGTGTTTCTCAACCCATTCGACAGATTTAGCTACTCATACGTAATGTAAAGAGAGTGGATAGATATAAAGATGCAATTTTCATTTTTTTAAATAGGTTCAGAGTACAAAATGACAATAGAAAATAAGGGTAGAGAGCCTAGTAGCAATATCTTACTTCCCAAGACTTTTACACTGTGTTATCTCTATTCTGCCCAAAAGATGTTCTTGCTTCCGCAAGAGTTAGCCCCCTCTCTGATTTCGACGCTTCTCAGCACTCTTTCAAGTTCACCGGGACGATCGCTCGGTGAATCTCCCTTCACTTATTTCCGCCTTCTAAGTACAAGAAAAACTATAAACAAGGCTAACTTCTATCTATATGGTGAATTCTGTAACTGAGCGAACTCCTTCAATGAAGATGGCCTTTGGTATTTATAGAGCTTCAAGGTGAGCTTTATCTCTCATATGATTACACTGATGGGATGGCATTAATTCTCTGTCTAATGTGCCGAATATTTCTCACCGAAAAGTTGAGTGTACTTGCTACAGTAAGGTTGTTAACGGCTTATCAACTTAATTTAGAATCGACCATCATCAGTTTTCTGTCCCATCGTGATTTATTAAGCTTTCACCCAGATGCGCCCACCTTGATGCGTCGGCTCTATGTCGCCACCTTCTTGAGTAGATTTTTGCAAGCGTAAACGATCGCATAGCCTTGCGGTTGCAATCTCTTAATGCGCTCAGACGTTAATTTCTTTGGATCGCATTTCCGCCTTGCGTCAACGCATTTTCCTGCATAAAATACATAAGTTAGTTGTTTAATGCGATGGACACATACGATCACAATATTGAAAACTTAATGCTTTTGGACGCAATATTATATATTTTTACCGTCGCAATCCTGCATTGTTTTATAACTTAGCGCTGTAATAACGTGCATTTCTGCCCGTTATCAATAAACATACCCGTACCTGAAGTAATCATCAATAAAACTAATAAAATACTCATAGCCATCTCGGGCTCACACATTCATAGGACCACAAAGGTCAGAATGTACTAACTCAAAAGGATCTTTGGCTCTATAACCTTGTCCAGTAAAAGGTTGTTTAGTCATCTTACCCTCAAGGCAAGACTCGCACACTGGTAGAGAATTTTGTTCTAACTCACTTAGAATTCTATTCTTCACCAATCTCTCAATCCTAATGAGATTGATGTGCCCTAAATGAAGATGCCAAAGTTGGGCATTTTCTTTTAGAAAAATTCGTTGACATTTTGTTTGAGTTACGACAGTTCTAAACAATTCAGTATTATGGAGGGAATTAATGGCTAACGGCCTTAGCACATATAAATTTGATTCCAGATTTGTAGTACAGATAAAAACACCATCTTTATGAATAAACGCTTTCCACATTAAAAGAGATAGTATACTTACATTTCAACACTTTACTGAAATAAGGTTCCTCTTTAGTTTAGGAACGATATATACATCATTCAAAACAAGAAACCTATTCTGTAAAGCTAACTGGAGCCCTCCCACTGCCACAGCTGAGACGATGTGTCCGGTGCCTACTCGCATCGTCATCTCACCAACCTCCAGCTACCGCCAAGATCTAATCCCTTGAAAAGAAGAACAAACATAGTTAGTGGCGCCCGAATCAATTATCCAGGCTGAATCATCATTCTCCACTAAACAGGTTTCAAGAACTAGTAAATCATATTTACCTTTATCAGCTTTGACTGCTTTCTTCTCTTTCAGATATCGAGGACAGTTCCCCTTCTAGTGTCCATCTTGGTTGCAGTGGAAACACTTTCCCTTTTCAATCGATGGACGCCTTCTTAAGGCGACAAACGTTGGGTTAGCAGGCGCCTTCCCTTTTCCCTTACCACCATTCTTCTTCTTCTGCATTGTAGAGTTAGAAGTAGAAGGTGCAGACTTCATTCCTGAGGTCGAACCTCTATGGAACATCCTGGAGGATGAAGCAACATTTGCCTCACTTTTCTTCCTCTCCTACTTTTCAGTAAAGATTGGTAGGTCTGCAACTCGTTGTGGAGAGTTATAAGGTTATATTTCACTTTGTTAAGAATCATATTGCTAACAAAGTGCAGCAAGCTTTCCGGAAATGAATGCAGAATTATACTAACCTGGTTGCCCTCATAGATGGTAGACCCATTCAACTCTGCCACATTGAAGTGGACGATCATGTTAAGCACATGTTCATGAACAAAGATGCCTTCTTCCATTTTAGATTTGAATATATATTTAAGAGCCTCATGCACAAGCTGTTCAGACGGTTGTCCAAACATCCCCCACAGGGACTCCGTGATCTCGCGCACTAAGACCATAGGCTCATGTTTCTTGGCCAAGACTTCAGAAAGACTTGCCAAGATGTAGGCTCGGGCCTTCTCATTCGCTCTTGTCCATCGCTCGTATGCCTCTCAAACATTTCGAGTGGCATTTGGAGCTAGAATAGAAGGATAGGCCTCCGTGAGAGTGAACATGAGGTCCTCGATGATTAGGATCATCGTGGCCATGTGTTTCCATGTTGCGAAATTATCGCCAGTTAGTTTTTCAGCGCTTAACAAAGCCAACGTGGCTATTGCCATTTTGAAAAAGAATTGTTGCTGAAAACACGAACAAACCTTTATTAGATTTTGCTAAACCACTTTTAAACCAATCAGTTTTGCAAAACAGTTTCAAGTACCTCAAGTGAAAGACTTCTATTTTGCAATGATGCTCAGTGAGGCAAGACAAACGTCACCGGTGGGGTGATTAATTGCCCCTTCGCTGGGATGAGACATTCTCAACCATTAGGCAGAACCAACTCTTGGAACTGAATCTAACAACCACCATTTTTTGGTCCAGAACTGTTAACCTTTAACAATTCCGCGTAAGTGTGACCCCTCGCTTGCGGTGCCAAAGTCCCGCCTTAATAAGCCCACCGTTGGGAAAAAGAAGATTAAGACAACAGACTAAGTTACCTTATCTTCTTACAGAAGAATAAATAAAGAAACATGCAAAACTGTCATCCTTTAGGGGGACACTCCCAGGGTGCCTCGAGGTGATGCGCAGTAACTTTATTCAACCTAACGAGGGAGACTGAGGGATATGTTGTCGCACTTCCCGCTCCCACTTACTATGAACACTCTCTCCATCCACCTTGATATTGACCTACCCAAACACCATCTGTTAGGGGGACACACGAAAGGTGCCTCGAGGCCAAGGGTAGATCTCACGGTGTGGACTATTTAGGAGAAACGTGAAAGGTTTAAGTGAAGCATCTTACGCCCCAAGTACCTCCCACTGAATGTTCTACTAGGTTTCATTAACCTAGATGATCTGGCTACTGATTTTAGTCTAAATTGTCTTTTTAAACGCTATTCATAAACAACGTTTGCCTATGAAATATGAACAAGTTCAAGTAGTCACATTTAAACACTTTAATGGACTGTCCTTAACTTGCATGCATGCATCAAATCTATCTAATTCACCTTTCCAAGTAAGTTCCCAGGTAAGGGTGTTACGTTTCCGTTAAATACCCCAGCCTAGACAGAACCCACCTTAGACAAAAGGTCCTTTATAGATAGATTTGTTACGCTTTAACCTTTTATTAGCCAATTTAATCCTATTAAACTGATTAAAAGATTAAAGCCTTAGGGTTGTTAATCATATTAGAACCGTGATTTAAAGGTCTATGTGTTCCAAGTTTTAAACATTTTAAACCATGAATCAAACTTAAGTAAGCATGCATGTCTTTCTTATTTCTTTTAGTTCTAATTTCTCTTTAACTTTTAAAAAAAAACAACTAAAAAATATTGCGCACAATGAGGTGTTTATAACAACTATAAAGTAACCTATGTGTCATGCTTCATGCAATGTCCGGTCATTACTATACATAACTTTTAAATAAAGCGTAATAACCAAGCAAACATCTATCATTCACCCTTATACCATAACAATTATAATATAAAGATGATGCATGTCAATGCTTTTTATACATGCATAAATATAACTCTTATATTATATGATGCATGAGAATGCTCTTACATAATTAAATCATGCTTCTCTAAATTATAACAATTACAATAAAGAGATGATGCATGACCCATACATGACCTAAAGTGGGATTTACTAAATGTTTATACCATATGACATATAAAAACCATACATCGCATGTAATAAATAAAGGATTAATGGACCGCGATGAACCTTTACAAAAACCGGAATGAAATAACCCTATCTATTACATTTTTCATCGAACGAACCAGTTCACAGTCGAACGGGGTCTTGAACCGCCAGGAGGACTCCATCGTGTAGTAAACATCCAAGATAGACGATCATTCAGTGCGCACTAGACAATAGATGCAAAAACTAAACGATCGCGTAAATGACTAGGAGGTTGCGAAGCCTGATCGTCTATGCGATCGCTTAACGCGATGACAGGTAAACGATTTACCTTATACTACTAAGCGATCATTAGTCAGTTACTAAGCAATGAAGCTTGCTGACCTAAACGATCGTCTAGTACGCGTGCGCTGGTGGCAGGAAATTAGAAGTCAAATTTACTCGATAACTAAAATCCCTTAGATGCGATATGCAATGCATGTTCTTAAGGTATGCATTGATGGTCATGTGTTGATGGTCATGCGTTGGAATGAATATGCGCCAACAAATGTATGCGATGATCATGCGTCCTGTTACAAGTTTTCTTGTACTCACGCCAAGTATAACGCGAACGCAAGTTTCTCGAGTGATCCGAGGTCGAACTCAGGGACGTGTAGCTATATGTATGCAGTAATGTGCATGTGGCGGTTTAAATAAAAGAATGGAAGGGGGGTTGCTAAGTTAACCCTAATCCTACTTCTATCTAACAGATAATGCAATGAGAATATGCATGAGAGGTAGAGGTACGACAACACTTGACATGAAACAAATGAATGGGAAAATAGATAAAATGTGGAGATGACTTCATTGCAACTCTTAAGAGTGACCGCAAGGGAAACCTTAGTCAACACAAGCCATGCAATCATGCTACATACACTTGAGCCTAACTCTAGGACGTATGTGGTGTATCTTCGATATTCCTGAGAAGCCTATGCATGTCTAAACCTCTATAACCAGCTCACTAGCTCCCGCCGCATGAGCATGGCTGCCGCATAACCCCTTATCCTACTTCCTGGACGCATGCAATATCCAATTTGTAGGGTGCATATGCTGTGTGAAGCAAACAGAGATTATCTCTAATATCCCTATTCTTGCCTATGCGTTCCAATCCGCTCTCCCAAGTCTTAGATTTGTGTTTTAGACTACTTTCCCAAGTATGCCTAAATGATAAATGAAGCGCTCATAGAACAAGATAATTGCATGAACTTTGCTGACCTAAGATTGTTCCTATTCCTAGTGAACAATGCATACATTGCTTAATGCGATCAACCACTTACCCTCTCGGGCAGTTGGTTGTTGCTGACTTTACTCATAGACAAACAATACATTAGCCTATAGACGGGCATTGCCGTAGCTTCACACTAAGCAAATAAGGTTAATCACACACTCATACAATGCACACCTCTCGGTGGATTGCTACATGCTTTATATCCCTAATCCACATGACTAAGTATGCAATACCCAAGCAATCCCACTAAATGTTGCAATGAAAGTAAAGATGCTAAGTAAAGAAGATGGAGATGGAGTCGAAGGAAACAGAGAAATGCATTGAAAACAATTTGTATTAATTCCTTAATCACAAAATGTCATACAATACAATATAAGAAAAGAAAGGAAATGAAACGACCAGCTGGAAACAAAGACTTGCTTCTAGCGGATGTGCGTCAAGGCTGCCAGTGGTGCTATGGATGGGCGGTGGAGTTGACTCTCCCAAGATTTAGATTCGGTCGTCACTCGGAATGGATGAAGGAGGTTAAGAACTCTCAAACTTCTTCTCACACATTTGTCTAGATCACAAGGATCTGCCCTAGGCGAACCTCAGGCGAAAACCTTGGATAACTTAAATTTCTGCTCATCGGCTTCTATTTATAGAGCTTGGATCGCTAACAACATTAATGGACTACTCTGAGTCTGACATTCGCCGTGTTAGTCCTTTTCTGAACCTCTGCCGCTAACGACGTGGTAGGTGAAATGTCAACATCATCTTTTGATTTTCTCGAGGTAGATGCGTTGATGCGTTCATTCCACCAACCTTGCATTGATCCCATTAGTATGCGTTGTCGCGTAGCCGCAATCATTTAATGACTGCATTCACTTAATACCGCAACTCTACACGATGACCGCAATCGCTAGGCGAACGCAACTCCCATGCGATGGACGCATACGGCTGATTACCGCAACATCCATGTGTTGATCGACGCGTTCGGCCTTGCGATGGAGGTTTCTTTGCATGCGGTCGTCTATGCGGTAATCCGATTTTCATGTTTGCGTCCATTTCCTATTTTAGCTACAAAAATAAAACATTGAACGTATAATAACACAAAATAATGGGTTAGCTTAAATTCAACATGGTGATCGACGCAAGCTCATTTTCTCGTGAATTCCTATCATGATTGATGCATATTCTGCTTAAAGACCTTCATAATTCTAAGTAAAAGGCCTAAGATGACATGCATTTCTGCATGTCATCAGACGCGTTAAATGATATGCGAGCATCCCATCGTCTATACAACCCGATACTCAGCGATCGCGTACCCGATCGTCTACACGATGTGATCAATCCTTGATCGTCTCCTTGCTCGAAGAATTGCAATGCTTGCTCTGATCTTCTTCACGAACGACTCAAAACTCAAACAGACTTTTGAATTACAGACTCAATAACGATTATTAATGCCCAAAAACGCAGAGGACTTTACAAACAACCACAAATGTAAAAGAATTAAATCAAACCGAGGATTACATCCACGAAAACATCCATTAATTCACACATCCATAACAATTTAACAAATTTAAACAGAGTAGACATGCACCCACCAAGAATTTATATGTAATTCGTTGCAACAATGAAATTGGAATATCAAAACCTAGCTCTGATACCAATTGAAGGATCCTTTATAACGAAGAGCATCCATGAGCGCGTTCGGATCTTTCCGATTTCATCGTGATCGAAATACAACATATACATTCTAACATAAAGTATGAAAATTCATATTAATTAAAGGCATACTTTGAAAACTAAAATACAAAGGGAGAGAGTTCACATACCAGTTGAAGACCCTCGCCAAGTTTGAAACTCAGATGCAGCGGAAGACTTCTACATGATCTCTATTGCCCAGAAAACAAGTTGTTTGCAGCAGCACGAACTATCACGAACAAGTGAACGCAACGAGGACAACACCACCAAAATGGAGCCCTTGGTATTCTTGGAGTGAGAATCCAAAGTGTGATCTTCGATGAGTTTAGTAGAGGTAGGAGAATGAACTAATCATGTATACGATAAGCAAGTGGGAGAGAAAAGGAAGCTATCATATAATTAAGTGCTTATCGTTTAGAAGAAGCTACATGATCGTGTAGGTTTTACTAAGCGATCGTTTAGTAAAAGGTAGACGATCGTTTAGAAGACACGGCATACTAGATGATTGTTTAGGAAAGTTAAGCAATCGTTTAGGGACTAGCGTGCGATCGTTTAAGCGCAAGGTGAGCGATCGTTTAGGCGTTGAGCAACTATTGTACAGGCTCTCGACTTATGTGATCGTTGACGTTTCCACACCGATGCCAAATTTTTCGAACCTTTGTAAAATGAAACTAATTTTCATTTTATCCTTCGGTTACCATAACCGAAGCGGTTGCTCCCACTAACGCACGTCCGAGAGAAATTTTAGGCCAATTATCATATAATTAACCAATTAATAATTAATAAATATAATCATATTATATTCTTACCCTATAGTTTGATATCACATATCTACTATAGTAATTTCTCCTCCACTTGATATAAATCATATTTATCTAATTTTCTCCAAAATAATGTATCTCATACATTTAGTCAATTATATCATATATAATTAACTAGCTCAATTATATCATATATAATCGAACTCTCTCTTGTCAATTTGAACATTTCAAATTAACTCAAATATTGATTCTCGACTTTATCCCAACTACCCAGGGGACCTATTGGACTTGTGGATCGAAGCTCCAACGGTACGTGAATAGCTGACCAAACTCTTTAGCCATGAGATCTACCATCCGTTAACTGTCAGGCATTCCACTAAAGACTAACAGCTGAACTCTTCTTACCACAGATATATTTCTGTGTCCATCAGATATAACCAATCATGAGTACGATGACCCTTCACAGATGCTCGTAAGTACAGTTGGGCCAATTTACCATTTTGCCCCTGTAGTTCCATCCCACTCCTTAAGTTCTACTGATTCCTCTAATGAACAATATA
>NC_052357.1:10798517-10802599 GCF_009727055.1 Benincasa hispida
TTTGTAAAAGAAAGTGAATCTTTTTGCAAATTGGGAAAACACAATCTTGTTATCAAATCATATTGAAATCTCGCTCTCTCTCAAAGTCTCGCTCTATGTCAAAATCTCGCTCTTTCTCTATGTTTGAACTTTGATACAATGTTTTATATACCATTGATATAATGAAAAGAGCAGTAGCTTAATTATACATGTTTTGATAAAATGTATAATATTGAACTTTGAACTTTGAACTTTGATAAAATTGTTTTATGCATGTTTTACATACATAAAAAATACATGTTTTTACATACAAAAAAATTACAATAAAAAAATACATGTTTTATACACATAAAAAATACGGAGTGTTCGCCCACAATTGACCGCTAACTGCATCCTATATTCACTCATTTTCTCCTGAGTAATTATAGACGAATCAGCACCAATCACCAAATGTTCTAGTAATTTTATTGCAAAGATGCCACAATCAAGCAACCATGTTGTATGTCGGCATTCATAAGTCACAAGATTTTTCAACGGGATGTGGATAGGTCTAGCTTTGAACGATCCACATCATAATAGTGAAGTAGGGATGGTACTGTGACAATCAATGGCTCCAGCCAAGTCCCCAGCTTCGTCATTGGTGTGTATGACGGAAGTGAATAGAACACGAATGTATAGTCTCTCTTAATGTCCATTGCAAGGACCATCCAGTCCTCACTGATATTCATTTCCGTATACACGAAATCCACATCTGCCCATTTGACATCAAATTTACCAATGTCGTAGTCCTTATACATGTCTTCATCCTCCCATACTAGGGCAGCCTCCAATCTCGTCTTATTCTTTATTCGTTTAAATATCCTGCCATGAGCATTAAGGTGACTCTGCCAAATAAAATGAGAAATTAAGTAACGAAATATACCATAGTAAAATGACTCCGCACGACAAAATATATCAAAATTTACCGTTATACCAATTAGCAAGGTGGTGAACTTGTGCATGCACATGTCAAGTCGAGTATAAAATTTTTCTTTCATAAAATGAAATAAAGTCTTTATGGTTTGCACAAAAAATTACTATGTCAGTCAAAGTACAAGATATCCAACTGTAAAGGAGTCAAGACTAGGAAACTTACATCGCACTAGACCCATGAACTCGATTCAATCAATTCCTTGAAAAATTGCTTAGCAAGTGGTTTAAAAGAATTCTCTCAAACCTCATTATCGGTATTCTCATCTGAGATCCAGCCCATCATTTCGTAAAGAAATTAAGTGGAACATCATGTGCTACGTTGTACCCAACAATCGCTCTGGATAGTGACGTAAGCACACCTGGGAGAGGATACTTAACCAATCTTTTCTTCTTTACTTGAGCTGGAGGTGTATATTTATCAACAACTTTCCTCTTACGAGTAGTTCTTCGAGACTCTTACATAAACAGATAACAAAAAATCACTCATCAATAAATATAAAAATATAAACAAAGATTACTGATCAATAAATTACTTACTAATGTAACTCCTTCTGTGGTCGTAAGAATACCAGAAGTGTCAGCCTCTGGGATGTTAGACATGTCGGCCTCTGTATGTGGCATGATGAGTAAGTCAGACATGTCGGCCTCTGTATGTGGGATGTTAACCTCTATAGGTTCGACGTCAATGGGTGATGTTGTGGTATCGAGTTCTAGAGGGGGAACGAGAGTAGGTGAAGTGGTGGTATTTTGAGGCTCTACAGAGGGGATGATAGTATCAGAGGTAGTCACATCAATGGTATTAAGATCCTGAGATGGGATGAACGACATTGTGGCATCGTCACCTGTATGTGGGATAGGTGACTTTGTCATCTCCTCTTTCATCGTGGAACCCTTCAATTAGTAAAGTAATATGAAAAGTTCACGAACACGTAAAAACTAAACACGTAAAGACATAAAATGATAGTAAATGCATTCCTTGCACATAGACTGCAACAGTGACAGGATGGCCGACAATTGTCCTTTCATGTCTATCATGTTTTCCTCCATATTGGATAAACGATTATCTAAACTCGATATACGGCCATCCAATCTCGATAGTGAGCTGTCAATAGTCCGCAAGTACAAATAAATAGAATCATTGGGATTGGCTCCCTCCCTACAGGCAGCACACTCGGGACACTCTTCATTGCTAGATCGCTCTCTATGAGAGTCCGCAAGATGGACATCAGGTGGGTTCAACTCGTCCACATCGCGTACGTCCCCCACCACATCATGGAACATATCATCACTAAGTGTGTATGTCCCTCCTTCCACCCTTCCACATTCAACATCCTCGTGCTCAGAATGCTCATGTTCATCCCCTCCCTCCACCCTTCCACATTCATCATTGTTACCACCACAATGATCATCACCGTCGCTTTCAGAACTACTCCCACTACTCGACCTACTGCCACTTTCAGCACTATCATCATTGGCACCTAGATCAAATATAGGTCGCCTGTCCACTGGGGTATCTTGAAACTCCCTCTCAACTGAAGGAAATCGAATCCGAGATTTCTATGAGCAGTGGAAAAAATATCATTCCAAATTACAATCATAAATGAGCATTAAAAATTACAGTCGTAAACAAAACATACAATTATGCACAATACAGAAATTACAGCATGAACAATCAAATAAACAAGGAGAATGCTACGAATGTTTGTCGACTCAACTCCATGCTCCTTGCTCACGAATGCTCGAACACAGCAACCTCGAACGCTCGAACAACACGATCGCGACACTGCACAAATACTTCGCACTCGTCCTCAGCGATCGCCTCGGTCACGAACTCCCCAACAACACGAACGGCCTCCACAGAACATGATCGTGTCGAGTTGAGTATGACACCTCCAAGAAGGTTACCTTGGTATTCTCAGTGTGAGAATCTAGATGGTGGGTTCTATGTGGACTTGGAATGAGGCAAACGAAGGAGGAATGAACAATTGTGTACACGATTGGGCAAGTGGGAGAACACAGAAACCTATCGCATAGGTCGATGTTCAATCGTTTAGCTAAAGCTAAGCAGTCGTCTAGAAAAAGCTAAACAATTGTTTAGCTCAGTGTCTATCGCCTACAAAACACTACACGATCGTTTACTTCGCTCAAGTTATCGCTTAGTAAATCGGTATTTACTTGACAAGCTCCGTGAGTTTCTTTTTACGAGAGAAAACTCTAAAAAACAATTTTTCAACCTTTTGTAAAAACTTACTAACATTAGGAAAACAATTTTCCTTTTATCTCATGGTTACCATGAACCACCAATAACCTCCCACTCAAATGGTAATATTATTATAAATATAAATGATAACCAACTTATCATATTATATTTATAACCTATAGTTTTAATATTTCATCTCATGAAACATATAAACCATAGTTCTTTTTCTATTCCATGGTACTTAATGTAAATTTCATTTACATCAATCCTCCACTAGATGTATCTCATACATCATACCGATTATATCATATATAATCAAAATACCTCTTGTCAATTTGAACATTTCAAATTAATACCAAGAACTGATTCTCAACTGAATCCATTGAGCTACCAAGAGGGCCTTATGGACCTGTAGCTCGAAGCTCTAACAGTACGTGAATAACTAACTAAACTCTTTAGTCACAGGATTCACCATCCGTTAACTGCCAGGCACTTCACTAAAAACCGACAATTGAACTCTCCTTACCACAGATATATTATGTGTCTATCTTAACCAATCAGCAGTGCGATAACCCTTCACAGATCACTCGTAAGTACAGCTCGGTCAATAACCGTTATGCCCCTGTAGTTACATCTAACTCCTTAAGTACCACTGATCCCTCTAATGAACTTAAGTCATGGTCCTACTATGACTTAGTCTTCTTTTCCAAAGAGAAGTTGTGGCCACTATGTTCAAGCCCCGAAATCAGCTTTTAAGGGAGCCATCTCTATACTTATCCCAGCTTCGGGAAAAGAGTGAATTCCATCTTGTGGATTGAGTTCCCAGCTCCCAGATCAGACAAGTCCCCAAAAATGTAGGCATATTGAGTTGGCAATCTGGCCACTCTCATCCATACTAATCAAAGGGCTGCTCTCAAAGGCAGGAGTTCCC
>NC_052357.1:11115477-11117446 GCF_009727055.1 Benincasa hispida
CCCATATGGGACCTTTGCTTTTCGCCGCATGCCATTCGGCCTCTGCAATGCGCCAAGCACATTCCAAAGGTGACTGATGGCCATCTTTTCAGACTATCTTGAGAACTCTATTGAAATCTTCATGGACGACTTCTCTATATATGGGCACACCTATGAAGTCTATCTAACCAACCTAGAGAAGATACTGAAATGATGCGAGGAGACGAATCTCGTTCTTAACTTGAAAAAATGTCATTTTATGGTAAAGGAGGGCATCATGTTGGGGCACAAGATTTCCCGGGATAGGTTGAAGGTGGATAAAGCAAAAATAGAAGCAATTGAAAAACTTCCACCTCCAACAAGCATTAAGTATGTACGAAGTTTCTTGAGGCATGCTGGATTCTACAGACGCTTTGTCAAAGACTTTTCGGAAATAGCACGACCACTGAGTGCGTTGTTGGAGACTGACAGAAAATTTGATTTTGACAACAATTGCCTCAACGCATTCAGAATTTTGAAGAATGCACTGATTACCGCACCCGTGTTAATTGCACCTGATTGGACACTTCCTTTTGAATTAATGTGCGATGCAAGTGGGTATGCGATGGGAGCAGCTTTGGCACAAAAGAGAAAAACAATCTTACATCCCATCGCATATGCGAGTAAGACATTAAATCCTGCTCAGACTAATTACACCACCACAGAGAAAGAGTTACTTTCGGTAATTTTTGCATTGGAAAAATTTCAAGCATATCTGCTGGGAACGAAGTTACTCATCCACACTGATCATTCGGCGATAAAGTACTTAATGACAAAGAAGGACACAAAACCGAGGTTGATCAGATGGATTCTCCTTCTTCAAGAATTTGACATAGAAATAATTGATCGAAAGGGGACAGAGAACCAAGTTGCGGATCACTTGTCTAGATTGAAAAATCCTGAGGTTAACCGCAATGAGTCAGAGGTGAGTGCGGTGTTTCCAGATGAGCAGCTATTCCATATTCAAGAGTTGCCATGGTATGCTGACATAATCAACTATCTAGTTTGCGAGCAATTTCCAGAGGAATACACTGACCACCAGAAGAGGAGGCTCAAACACGAATGTAGATCATATTTCTGGGATGAGCAAAATTTGTACAAAAGGGGGGCAGACCAAATTCTACGGCTATGCGTACCAAATGCTTCTCAACAATGCATATTATCATAATGTCATGACTCACCATATGGTAGCCACTTTGGAGAATAGCGCACCACAACTAAGGTTTTACAGAGTGGATTCTTTTGGCCAACATTGTTTAAGGATGCAACTGACTACGCCATGAAGTGTGATCGGTGCCAACGCACTGGTAACATTTCATGGAAACATGTAATGCCGATGAACATCATCTTGGAGCTTGAGTTGTTCGACGTATGGGGTATTGACTTCATGGGACCATTCCCTCCCTCGAATGGTAAACATTATATTTTATTAGCCGTCGACTATGTATCCAAGTGGGTAGAGGTAGTGGCATGCACCGCAAGCGATGTGGCGGTAGTCTCTCAATTCCTGAAGAAAAACATTTTCACTCGTTTTGGCACTCCACGTGCTATAATAAGTGATGAAGGGTCTCACTTTGTCAATCATACTATCAAGAAGCTGCTACGCAAATATAAAATTCTCCACAAGGTGGCCACCTCATACCATTTGCAGACGACTGGTCAAGCGAGGTGTCCAATCGAGAAATCAAGCTGATACTTGAGAAGCTAGTAAGGCCTTTGCGAAAGAATAGGGCAACAAAGCTCGACGATGCGTTGTGGGCATACCGAACTACATTTAAAACACTTATAGGTATGTCCCCGTATGTGTTGGTATTTGGTAAGGCATATCATTTGCCTTTGAAGCTGGAATACAAGGCACTGTGGGCAGTGAAGAAACTGAATTTTGATTTGAAGAAAGCAGGAGAAGCGAGAAAACTTCAATTGGTCGAGCTAGAAGAATGGAGGATTAACG
>NC_052357.1:11117726-11121346 GCF_009727055.1 Benincasa hispida
GCATCGCCAAGTCGACTCCATGGAACTGAGAAACTTTGAATAAAGAAAGAAGTAGGTGGTCCCTGCGCTATCAGACAATCGAAATTCTTAAGGGACGCAATTTTTAGGAATCATGGAATCTTCAACTTTTCTCTACTACTCTAAATTTTCATTCCATTATATCTTTTCAGCTCTTTATCTATTCTTACATTAAAAAAAAAAAAAAAAAAACTGATCGTGCTGAATGATTGTGGTAAAAGAGTTTGTTTTGTTTAATATTATTTGATCCTCTCTCTGTTTTTTCTTGCAACGATCAAGGCGAATGATTGCGGAGGCGTTACACGAAGAAGCAACTTATCTTATTCCGTCACCACAATCCAAAGGAGGAAGATCGCTGCAAAGCATAATGCAGCAACAAACAATACGGGCGACAGCGGAAATTTGGGGGTTGTATCTTTCCTTCACTTTATTCCAAATTTTGCACTATCGCATCACATTTTGATTTCTAAAGTTTTATCATCGCATCCTCTTTGATTACCACAATCAGTTAACATTGATAAACTTAGTAAGTCGTTGCATGCTGTCTCTTTGCCAATTATGATTTTAATGATGAAAAACATGCTTCTATTTCTTTCGTATATACTAGAGTCAACTTAATTTTAAGATAGTCACCTCATGAAATATTTCTAGAAGTTAGGGGTCTACTATCTTTCTTTCAAACTCATTTTACGAAGCCTTCTAAAAACATCGCATGACTTCTTTCAATCTTTTGGCAATGAGGACATTGCCGCATTTTAAATTTGGGGGTGAAGTATTTATTTTTGACCTTGCTATTTTGAAAAAAAAATTGAGAATAATAACTCCATTGTCAATACAATGGGGAAACCCATGTTGATAAGAGTTAAGTTGTGAAGGGTACTTACCCGTAGTTAGATGTCTGCATGACACACGTGGGGGCAAGCCAAAACGAAAGTAAGTCGCCAGGATCAACACATAAATAAATGACCGCAACTCCACTGCCAAGTAGGTATGAGTTTAGTCTGAGAAAGAGCACATTGCTCATAGTTGGATGTCCGCATGACACACGTGGGGGCAAGCCAAAACGAAGGCAAGGCACTTGGATCAGCGCAAGGCCAGAGAAAAAAAAATAATGTCAAGAAATATGCAAGGGTAAAAATCATTTGACACCCCAGTGGAAAAGTTTTCTTTTTGAAATAAATCATGCGATGTCTCGAAATTGAGTAAAGTTCTTTTGAAGGTTAAGCTTGCGGTCCCTAGGTCTTAGAAATATTTTAAGAGGAGACTTGAATAAGACTTAAGAAAATTTTGGTATATAGGATTGGAATGAAGTAGCCTTGAGAAATCTAGGAAAAGAGGATTGCGGTCGACTTGCTAAAGGAAATCTTTAGCTTATGCTTGAGGACAAGCATTGTTTAAATTTGGGGGTGTGATAATGGGCAGAAATCCACGTTATTACAGTGCTAAGTTCTTAAACAATGCTGGCTTGCGTTGATAAAATATGTTAGATTGCGTCTAAAAGCATTAAGTTTATAACATTGCGGTCGCATGCAATCATCGCATAGAAACAGTTGATTTTTGTATTTTTATGTAGAATATACATTGACGCAAGGCAAAAAGTGTGATCACAAGAAATCAACGGATGAGCATATCATTACCACAAGACTTTGCGGTGATTTGTGTTCGCAAACATTTGCTCAAGAAGAATTGCTGCATAGAGCTGACATAACTTGGTCGGCGCATCTGGGTGAAAAGCATAATTAATCATGATGGGACAGAAAACTGATGATGGTCGAATCCAAAGTAAGTTGATAGTCGCTAACGATAACAAGTATATTCAGCTTTTCGGTGACAAATATTCAGCGCATCAGTTAGGGAATTAAAGCCATCCCATCTGTGCAATCATAAGAGAAAAGCCGCCCTTCACCCCGAAGCTCTATAAATACCAAAAGCATCCTTTAGAAAAGAGGTTCGGTTCAGTTAGCTCAGCATGCCTTTGTTCATAATTTTTCTTTTATCTTGAAGACGGCGAAGTTAGAGAAGAGTAAAGACGTCGGAAGATCGCTCAGGACAACTCGAGAGAGAACTTGGAGGCGTAGAAGCAGAGAGTGGGCCGACTCTCGCGAGAGCAAGATTATCTTTTGAACGCGAGTAAAAAAGACAGTGTAAAAGCCTGGGAAGCAAGAGATTGCTACCAGGCTCTTTATTCTCTTCTTGCATTGTTATTTTGTACTTTATCTTTATATTTATACAATGGAAGTTCTTATTCTACATCTGTTCACTCTCTTAGCATGCATGAGTAGCTAAACTTGTCGAATGGGTTGAGAAGAACTAAGCTAACATGACCTAGGATGTTCATTGCTTGCGATTATCTTGTGTTATGTTGTGCCAAAAATCCCTTTAGAGTTACTCGAGAGAGAGTCTAAAGAAAGAACCTAAGACTTGAGAGAACTAGTTAGAATCTAGACTCGAGAGAGCAAGATTAGAACTGCATAAACAAGAGATAGGGACTTAGAGATAAGCTATGTTTGCCAACCTGCATCGCATGCACCCTAGAGATAGGTATGATATTATGTGGTCGCCTTAGTTGTGTGTGTGTCATTTCATCATCGCGTAAATAAGAATAGATGCTTATGTGTAGGTCCTATAGACTTATCGCATATATCACATGGTTTCTAACATTAGAAACGATAGCATTCGCATCGAGAGATGGTTTACTATTGTATGTGTGTTGCATTATCGCATAACATGAACGCATCCTAGGGAGTGTTAGCAGAAACCCGTCTCAACCCGTTCACCGCATACTCATCGCATCTTCCGTTTGTCAACTCCTTTTGAACTCCGCCGCATTTGTTTATTTTCATTACCGCAACAAACAAACCAACAATTATTTGAGTTACCGGTTACCGCAAAGTTTTCCTAAAAATTACCATCGTATATTGTTTTCCTAAGTCCCTGAGTTCGACCCTGGACTTACCAGGAAACTCAGTGGGGTTTACACTTGGATTCTACTGAGAAAACTTGAGTGCTCAACACAATTCCATCACCGCACATCCATAATTCCACCTCATAAAATAACGCATCATTTACCACGAAATATATTTTTGTGGACTATTTCCAATGTATGTGATCGGTCAAACTAGAGGCATTTAACAAAATAACATTCATGTTGCTAAAAAAGAAACACATTAACTTACATTAGGTTTTAAGCAAATACTTGTTGGAAAACATACAACATCCAATACGGTTTAGCAAAACTAAAATGAACCCGGTGTGACATATAGTTTTGCAATGACGCTTTAAAGGTTTAATACAAAAGCCACCGAAGGGTAGTCAATTCATCCCTCCTTTGAATTGAGACATTCTCAACCAGCCATTAATACTAGAACAACTCTTGTTCCTATAACGACTAGCCATCATTGATTGGGTCAAGAAATCATTAACCTGCTTAACAATTTCCCGTAAGTGTGACCCATCATTTTAGGTCGTAGAGTTCCGCCCCAAGCAGCCAATTCAAAGGAAAAAAATCAGATTGGGGCAAAAACTAAAGTGACCCTATCCATTTCTGGAGTTCACCTTGATATTGACTAACTGCACAAAATCCATCTGAAGGGGGACGCTCC
>NC_052357.1:11121721-11123870 GCF_009727055.1 Benincasa hispida
GAAAGTTGAACAACTTTTGATCATCATTCATTAAACTCTTTAACGAAGTCTTTGATCAACTGTTGCATGCTTGTAGAAAATCTATCTAATTCACCTTTCCAGGTAGGTTCCCAGGTAAGGGTGTTCTGCTTCTATCAGCTTAAGTACCCTAGCCTAAACAGAACCCACCTCAGACAAAAGGTCCCTTATAGATAGATTTAATACAATTTTAATCTTTTATGCCAATCAATTTAATCCTATTAAACCAATTTAAAAGATTAAACATAGGTATCTAATCTCATTAGAACCTTGAACTTAGGTCTATCTCAATCCAATTTTAAAACTCTTTTAAAATATGAGTTTGCTTAAGTTCACATGCAACTCTTTCTTATTGATTTTAGTTCTAATTTCCATTATAACGCTTATAACAGGAAACAACCAAAACCATTCACAATGCGAAGCTACACATACAAGGCATTCATAACTTTTACAAATAAGCCTAAGTGCCATGCTCCATGCATTGTTCATTCATTTCTACTTTTATATAACACTTATACAACCAAGCAATGGACCAAGCAAACATGCTTCCATTCACCTTTATACTATAACTCTTATAATATAAAGATGATGCACGAATATGCTTACTGCATGCATAAATATAACTCTTCTATTTCATGATGCATGTGCATGCTCTCTTGCAATTCCATCATGCCAAAAAACTATATTATAACACTTATAATATATGATGCATGTGTTGGGGTTGATGCCCTAAAGTCTCGTATCCTGTAGTTTGTAAACAGTTTGTACAAACACTTGTGATGTATAATATATGATATTTTACTTCACTTTTTGATTTTGCTTAGTTGAATGTTTTATTTGTTTTACCACAAACCAATAAACCTAAAATCCTTGGTTATCTGTATGTAACTTAAGCATGTATGTGGTGACATACAAATGGATCATGTCTTAAGTGATAACCAAAATGGTCTGTAGTATATGGATATATAAGGGGAACCTTATCTTGGCAACGCTACGGATGCGGTCCGCTTTGTGGAATAGTTGCAAGTGTTGTGACTTATCACAGATGGTCTGATCCTGATCATTCGTGTAGGGGACATGCGAGCGGAAGCGCCTTATACAAAGAGTTTCTATAAGACCTAACCACGAAGTGTTAACATCTCGTTATATAACACTGTTCATGACAGAGACTTCACTTCACTAGGATCACCATAGTGCAGGAAATCGAATCCGAGGATTTCCATGAGTAGGGGATAAAAGATCATTCCAAATTACAATCATGTATGAACATTACAATTAAAATCGTAAAACAAAACATACAGTTATGCAATCCATACAGAAATTACAGCATGAAACAACAGCTGAACAAGGGGAAAAACTGCGAACGTTTATCAACTCGTCTCCACACTCCTTGCTCACGAATGCTCGAACATAGCACCTCGAACGCTCAAATAACATGACCAATCCGCAACACGAACAACGCGTACTCGTCCTCTGCGATCGCCTCGGTCACGAACTCCCCAGCAACACGAACGACCTTCACAGAACCTTAACGGTGTCAAATTGAGTATGACACCACCAAGAAAGGTACCTTGGTATTCTCGATGTGAGAATCTAGAAGGTGGGCTCTGTGTGAACTTAGTATGAGACAGACGAAGGAGAAAACTACAATCGTGTACACGATTGGGCAAGTGGGAGAAGACAGAAACCTATCATATAGGTCGATGCCCAATTGTTTAGCAAAAGCTAAGCGATCGTCTAGCAAAAGCTAAACGATCGTTTAGCTCATCGTTTAGCAGCGTGTCTGCACCTACAAACACTACACGATCGTTTACTAAAAACAAGCTGTCGCTTAGTAAATCGGTGTTTACTTGACAAGCTTCCGTGAGATGTTTTTCTGAGAGAAAAAACAAAACATTTTCCCAAAACTTTTCAATACTTACTAAAATTAGGAAAACAATTTTCCTTTTATCTCACGGTTACCATGAACCACCAATAACCTCCTCCTCGATTGGTTATTAGAGAAAATGATTAAATTATCCAATAATTAATATTATTATAAATATAAATGATAACCAACTTATCATACTATATTTATAACCTATAGTTTTAATATTTCATCTCATGAAACATATAAACCATAGTTCTTTTT
>NC_052357.1:11124485-11246923 GCF_009727055.1 Benincasa hispida
CAATCTCTCTACTTATCCTTGCTTCGGGAAAAGAGTGAATTCCATCTTGTGGACTGAGTTCCCAACTCCCAGATCAGACAAGTCCCCAAAAAGGTAGGCATTTTGAGTTGACAATCTGGCCACTCTCACCCATACTAATCAAAGGACCGTTCTCAAAGTCATGAGTTCCTAAAACACTCAGGATTGAGGTCGTGTTTCTATGGTCGTTTAGGTGAGATGTAAGTCTCTAGTATCAACGGTGTTATATATAGAGTCTAGTCATCTGGTGGTCCAGGTCTTATACAAACTCTTTGTATAGGACACCTCTGCTCGCGCATCTCCACATGAATGGTTAGGATCTACCATCTGTAGTAGTTTACAATACTTGCAAACCTCTACAAAACGGGTTGTATTCGTAGTGTCACCAGGATCAGGTATCCCACATTAATCCTTATACTACAATCCTATTTAGGTTATGATTTAAGGCATGATCCACTTGTATATCACATATACATGCTTAAGTTCACATAAGATAACTATGGAGCTTTGTTTATTGGATATGAGTAAATGCCAGAATTAAATAACACTTATTTTATTCACTAAACAATGTGTATCTTTACAAAACAACGAGACTCTGGGAGAATTAGAACATTAATCCCAACACATAAGTAACATGACCTCAATCCTGAGTGAGTTGAAAATTCCTTCCATTGAGGGCGGTCCTTTGATTTGCATGAGTGTGAGTGGCCAGGTTGCCGACTCAAACCTACCACTTTGGGGATTCGTCTAATTTAGGAGTTGGGAACTTAGCTACACAAGATGGAATTCACTTCTTCCCTACAGCAGGGGCAAGTAGATAAATAGCTCCCTTAAGGGCTGATTCCAGGGCTTGAACAATGTGGCACCACACACCTTCTCTTGGCCCGAGAGGTGTTCACACATAGTTGGACTATGTTGTATTGTTCATCAGAGGAATCAGTGGTACTTAAGAAGTGAGATGCAACTACAGGGGCAAAATGGTAAATTGGCCCAGCTGTACTTACGAGCATCTGTTAAGGGTCATCGTACTCATGTTTGGAATATCCGATGGACACAAAAATATATATGTGGTAAGAAGAGTTCAGTTGTTGGTCTTTAGTGGAATGCCTGACAGTTAACGGATGGTGGATCTCGTTGCTAAAGAGTTATGTCAGCTATACACGTACCATTAGAGCTTCGAGCCATAGGTCCATAAGGTCCCCTTGGTAGCTTGGATAAAGTTGAAAATTAGTTTTTGGGTATGTTTGAAATGTTCAAATTGGCAAGAGGGAGTTCAATTATATGATATAATTGAACTCGTTAATTATATATGATATAATTGACTAAATGTTGAGATACATTATTTGAAGGAAATTGGATATAAACATGATTTATATCAAGTAGAGGAGAAAACACTGTAGTATATATATGATATCAAACTATAGGTTAAGAATATAATATGATTATATTAATTAATTAATTAGGCGGTTATAAGATAATTGGCCGAGTAATTCTCCGGAATCATACAAAAGTGGGAAGTTCGAATTCATTTCTTTTAACTAAAGAATAAAATGAAAATTGTTTTCATTTTGTAAGACATCCAAAAAATCACTCAAGGTGTGAACCTATACGATCGCATAGTGTTGAGAGCCTATACGATAGCGCCCATAGTCCTAAACGATCGCACACCCGCGCACTAAACGATCGCTCTTGATTTCTAAACGATCGTTTAGCGCGCCGAGAAGACCTAAACGATCGCTTACCATTTGATAGACGATCACTTAGCTAAACCTACACGATCGTGTACCTTTTTCTAAACAACAAGCACCCGATTATACGATAGTCTTCTACTATCTCCCACTTGTTTGTTCGTACTACACTATCGTCTTTTCCTCCTTCCCTCTAGTAATTCCATCAAAGTCCACCCTTTGGATTCTTACTCCGAGAATATCGAGGGCTTCAAGTGGTGGTGTCGTCCTCGATTGCTGTTGGTTCGTGCGCTACCGATCGTGTAGACGACCATGGTGCTATTAGACGACTGTTTGCTGGGCGATAAGAAGCGTAGAGGAGTTCGCTTCCGCTGAACTGAGTTTAATTGAAGAAAGTCTTCAACTGGTACGTTTACTTAGTCTTTTGTATTTTATTTGTTAAAGCATGCTTGTAATTAGTGTTACAATACATATCTATTTGTTAGAATGTATATTTGGTAATTGTGTCACAATGAAATCGAAAAGATCCGCTTCCGTTCATGGATTCTCTTGTTTAAGAGTTCCTTCAGCATGAATAATTGCATAACCTAAGGTGGGTTTTAAATCTATATGTCATACACTATGGCATATAAACAACAAACATCTCATGTATATTAAATAAAAGTTGATGAACCAAGATAATTAGCCTCAAAACCTCAAAAAATAAAGCTAACAATTACAAACAACAATGAGTCACCGGTTCAAATAGGCAAACCGAGACTTAAACCATTCGGGCGAAGAAATGTGTCTCCTTGATCGTACACCAAATCCGAGTGATCATCTACACGAGAGAGTATCTGCTTTACTCAATCATTTAACAATGCTTCCTGATCTTAAACGATCGTTTTGCAATGATCGTGTACCTTTAACTATACGATAAAGCATGAAGGCACGCGATCGTGCAGTGTGCATCGTGCAACGAAAGCCTTAAGCAATCATCTAAATGACAACGATGCGGTGAAGCACAATCGTTCAAACGATCGCTGAGCAAGCATCAAGGTGTCGTATACTGCGTGATCGTGTAGTTAGAGACTATACGATGAGGCATGCTAACTACACGATAGTTTAATGCACCACCTTTTATAAACGATGAGCATCAAATGCTTTACGTGATCGTTTACCTCCAGCGTCCACACGATCGAGCAACCAACGTTACATGATAGAGTAGACACTTTACCCGATGCTTAGCTAAACGATCATTTAGTAAATACTACATGATCGTGTAGAACTTTTCTACACAATCGTTTAGCGAAATCTCAACAGTCGTTCACCTAAATCTACATGATACGACCAACCTTTGGTCTTCTTCCTCGATGAGAACTGAATCTCCATGCTTCGAAACTTCATCACGAACGACTCAACAAACTCAAACACTTTGAATTACAAACTCGATTGCTTGTTAATTATGCCCAAAAACGCAGGGACCCTTACAAATTAACACTTTGTAATCGTAAAGAAAGATTTAAACAAAGGCAATTAACCCGTAAACATTCATCAACACATCCATAAAATGCATTTAATACTTAAACGCAATGCAGAAAACCGACCACGACTGTAAAAGAAGTTAAAAAACGAAATGATAATTTGGAATATCAGAACAACCTGGCTCTGATACCAATTGAAGGAAATCAAGCATGAGGATTCCAATGAGCAACGGAAGAGATTGTTCCAAATTCCATTCGAGTGAACACAATCAATTACAGTTTAATAATGGAAACTAACAAGTTATGCACAATACAAAATTACAGCATGCTAACAAGAGTATCAAGGGATAAAGTATGCATACATTTGAAGAAATATTTTTCAAGAATCCTTCGATCAATCTCCTATGCGTCCAATAACAGCACTCGAATGCAACAACCGGTACAGGCAACGAACACGAACCCAACGAACAGCCAACAACATGAACTGAGTGAGAATACCACCACAATGGTTACCTTGGTATTCTCAGTGTGAGAATCCAGGAGTTATGGGCTGTGTATGAACTTGGCTTGAGGAAAAGACTGGAGGACAACGATCGTGTAGACGATCGAGCAAGTGGGAGATAGGATGTTGTCTATCGTATAAATGAAGTGCTCGATCCTTTAGTCAACGACAACCTATCGTATAGACTTAGCCACACAATCGTGTAGCCACGATCAACTGAATGACTATCGTATAGTCAAAGCTTCACGATCGTTTAGTCTCTGCACAACTATCACTTAGTGAAACACTTTCACTTGATAGCTTAATCCATGAGTAACTTTCTGAAAACAAGTAACTTCTAATTTTAGGAAACATTTTTTCTTTTATCTCACGGTTACCATAAAACCACCAATAACCTCCTACTTAATCGGTTATTAGAGAAAAAAATTAATTATCATATAATTAATATATTACAAATAAATATGATAACCAACTTACCATATTATATTTATAACATATAGTTTTAATATTTCATCTCATGAAACATACAAACAATAGTTCTTTTTCTATTTTATGGACTTAATGTAAATCATATTTACATTAATCCTCCACTTGATGTATCTCATACATCACATCAATTATATCATATATAATTGGAATTCCTCTTGTTAATTTTAACACTTCAAACTAACCCCAATAACTGATTCTCAACTTGAATCCATTGAGCTACCAAGGGGACCTTATGGACTTATAGCCTGAAACTCCAACGAAATGTGAATAACTGACTAAACTCTTTAATCACGGGATCCACCATCCGTTAACTGTCGGGCACTCAATTAAAGACTAATATTTGCACTCTTCTCACTATAGATATATTTTTGTGTCCATATCAACCAATCAACAATGTGATAACCCTTCACAGATCGCTCGTAAGTACAGTTAGGCCAATTTACAATTTTGCCCCTATAGTTACATCTAACTCCTTAAGTACCACTGATTCCTCTAATGAACAATAAGTCATAGTCCTACTATGACTGGGTCCTCTCTTATAAAGAGAGGATGTGGCCACTATGTTTAAGACCCTATCAGCCCTAGGAGCAATTTGTCTACTTACCTCTGTTTCGGGGAAGGAGTGAATTCTGTCTTGTGTAACTGAATTCCCAGCTTCCCAATTATACAAATCCCCAAAAAGATAGGCTTGTTGAGTTGGCAATCTGGCCACTCTCACCCATACTAATCAAAGGACTGCCCTCAAAGGCTAGAATTCCCAAAATACTCAGGATTTAGGTCATGTCACCTATGGTCGTTTAAGTGAGATGTAAGTCTCAAGTATCAACGGTGTTATATAAAGAGACTATTCATCTTGTGGTCCGGTTTTATACAAACTCTTTGTATAAGACACCTCCACTCGCATGTCTTCACATGAATGGTCAGGATGAGACCATCTGTGTAGTTCACAACACTTGTAAACCTCTACAAAGCGGGTCGTATCCGTAGTGTCGCCTGGATAAGGTATCCCTCATTTATCCTTATACTACAGACCTTTTAGGTTATTACTTAAGGCATGATCCAATTGTATATCTCATATATAAGCTTAAGTTTACATACAATAACCACGGATCTTGTTTATAAGATATGATAAATTCAAATAAAATAACTCTTATTTTATTAATATAATGTGTACAAAGTTTACAAACTACGAAACTCCGAGAGAATTAGGACACCAATTCCAATATAATCAAATTTCCTCTTGTCAATTTGAACACTTCAAACTGACCGAAGAACTGATTCTCAACTTGATTCCATTGAGCTACCAAGGGGACCTTATGGACCTGTAGCTTGAAGCTCCAACGGTACGTGAATAGCTGACTAAACTCTTTAATCACAAGATCCACCATCCGTTAACTGTCGGGCACTCAACTAAAGACCGACAGCTGCACTCTTTTCACCACAGATATATTTCTGTGTCCATTGAATATAACCAATCAACAATACAATAACCCTTCACAGATCGCTCGTAAGTACAACTAGTCCAATTTACCGTTTTGCCCCTGTAGTTACATCTAACTCTTTAAGTACCACTGATTCCTCTAATGAACAATACATCATAATACTACTATGAGTGGACACCTCTCGGGCTATGAGAAGGCGTGTGGCCCTACATCGTTCAAGCCCCGGAATCAGTGAGAGAGTAATCTATCTATTTACCCCTACTTTAGGGAATGAGTGAATTCCATCTTGTGTAGCTGAGTTCCCAGCTCCCCTAATCAGACGAATCCCCAAAATGGTAGGTTTGAGTCGACAATCTGGTCACTCGTACCCATGCAAATCAAAGAACTGCTCTCATAAATAAGAGTTCCCAACTCACTCAGGATTAAGGTCATGTCATCTATTGTCATCCTAGTGAAATGAATATCTTTATCATGAACGACGTTATATAATGAGACTAAACACTTTGTGGTCCGGTCTTATACAAACTCCTTTGTATAGGACACCCCCGCTCGCATGTCTTAACATGAATGATTAGGATCAAACCATCTGTAGCACTTTACAACACTTGTAACATCTACAAAGCGGGTCGTACCCGTAGTGTTAGCAGGATAAGGTTTCTCTCCTTTATCTATATACTACAGACCATTTAGGTTATCACTTAAGGCATGATCCACTTGTATGTCTCCACATACATGTTTAAGTTACAACGACAAGCAGAGATCTTAGTTTAATGGTTTGTGGTAAATGCAAATAAAATATCTCATATTTCATAGACAACAGTGAAGAAAATATCTCATAGTATTACATCACAAGTGTTTGTTCATACAGGTGTTTATAAACTACAAGACCTTATGAGAGTTTAGGGCATCAACCCCAACAGTATGTGGATGATATCCTACACATTGGGAATGATGTAGGTTTTGAAGGAAATCAGATTCAAGATTTCCATGAGCAGCGGAAAAAGATTATTCCAAATCATAATCATGAATGAACAATTACATTTACAGTCAACTTCAAAACAAATAGTTATACAATTCATACAGAAATTATAGCATGAAAAACTCAAATGCACAAAGGGAAAAATTGTACGAACAATTGCAAATGCGTCTCCACGCTCCGTTGCGCACGAATGCTTGAACAACAGCAACCTCGAATGCTCAATCTACGCGACCGCAATACTGCAACGAACACAGCTCGAACACTTCGCGCTCGTCTTCAACGATCACCTTGACCATGAACTCCTCAGCAACAGCACGAACGACCTCTAGAAAATTTCGATGGTGTCAAGTTGAGTATGACACCACCGACAAGGCTACCTTGCTATTCTCGGTGTGAGAATCTAGAGGGTGGGCTCTGTTCGGACTTGGAATGAGGCAGACGAAGGAGGAAACACCGATCGTGTACATGACTGGGCAAGTGGGAGATGGTGAAAACCTATCATATAGGTCGATGCTCAATCGTTTAGATAAAGTTAAGCAATCGTCTAACAAAAGCTATGTGATCGTTTAGCTCGCCATTGCATGATCGTTTAGCTCACCTAGCCGTCATTTAGTAAATCTGTATTTACTTGACGACTACTTGAGTTTCTTTTGCGCGAGATGTATCTCATACATCAAACCAATTATATCATGGTACTTAATGTAAATCTTATTTACATCAATCCTCCACTAGATATATCTCATACATTAAACCAATTATATCATATATAATCAAAATACCTCTTGTCAATTTGAACATTTCAAATCAACATCAAGAACTGATCCTCAACTGAATCCATTGAGTTACCAAGGGAACCTCATGGACCTATAGCTCGAAGCTCCAACTGTACGTGAATAACTAACTAAACTCTTTAGTCACAGGATCCACCATCCGTTAACTGCCATGTACTCCACTAAAGATCGACAACCGAACTCTTTTTACTATAGATATATTATGTGTCCATCTTAACCAATGAGCAGTGCGACAACCCTTCATAGATCGCTCGTAAGTACAGCTAGGCCAATAACCGTTATGCCCCTGTAGTTACATCTGTCTCCTTAAGTACCACTGATCCCTCTAATGAACATAAGTCATAGTCCTACTATGACTGAGTCTTCTCTTCCAAAGAGAAGTTGTGGCCACTATGTTCAAGCCCTGGAATCAGCCCTTAAGGGAGCAATCTCTTTACTTATCCCTGCTTCGGGAAAGGAGTGAATTCCATCGTGTGGATTAAGTTCCCAGCTCCCAGATCAAACAAGTCTCCAAAAAGGTAGGCATGTTGAGTTGGTAATCTGGCCACTCTTTTCCATACTAATCAAAGGACCGCCCTTAAAGGCAAAAGTTCCAAAAACACTCAGGTTGTGTCACCTATGGTCGTTTAGATGAGATGTAAGTCTCTAGTATCAACGACGTTATATATAGAGTCTAGTCATCTCGTGGTCCAGATCTTATACAAACTTTTTATATAGGACACCCCCACTCGCACATCTCTACATGAATGGTCAGGATTAATCATCTGTAGTAGTTTACAACACTTGCAAACTTCTACAAAGCGGATCGTATCCATAGTGTCACCAGGATCAGGTATCCCATCTTAATCCTTATACTACATACCTATTTAGGTTATCACTTAAGGCATGATCCACTTGTATATCACATATACATGCTTAGTTCACATAAGATAACCAAGGAGCTTTGTTTATTGGATATGAGTAAATGCCAAAATTAAATAACACTTATTTTATTCATTAACAATGTGTATCTTTACAAAATAACGAGACTCTAGTAGAATTAGGACACCAATCCCAACAGGTTTTCTGACTGATGTTAAGAACGGCAAGTCGCCCATTTCTAAATGAAATATTTGGGAGAGGTGTAGTTTGTTCTAGGGATCCAGATTAAAGTATCGTAGGAACAAAAGGTTGGCCTTGTATCAGGCATCGTATATTGACAAAATGCTTTTCAGATAATCAATGCACAATTCCAAGAAGGGTTTATTACCTTTCAGGCATAGAATTATTTTGTCTAAGGAACAATGTTCTAAGAATCCTCAAGAGGTCGAGGAAATTAGACGGATTCTCTATGCATCGGCTATTGGTAACCTTATGTATGCAATGTTATGTACTATACTTGATATTTGCTATGCAGTAGGGATTTTCAGTCGATATCAATCCAATCCAGGATTAAATCACTGGACGGCGGTCAAGACGATCCTCAAGTATCTTCGGATAACGAGGGACTATATGCTCGTGTATGGAGATAAGGATTTGATCCTCATATGATACACAGACTCTGACTTTCAGACTGATCGAGATTCTCGAAAATACACATCAGGGTCAGTGTTCACTCTAAATGGAGGAGCTATAGTATGACGAAGCATTAAGCAAGGATGCACCGTGGACTCCACTACAGAACTCGAATACGTAGCTGCTTGTTAAGCTGCTTAAGAGGCTGTTTGGCTTAAGAAGTTCCTTACTAATATGGAAGTTGTTCCAAATATGTCTTTGCCCATCACACTTTTTTGTGATAACATTGGTGTTGTGGCAAATTCTAAGGAACCTAGAAGTCACCGAAGAGGCAAGCACATAGAACGAAAATATCTTTTGATCCGAGAGATTGTACATCGAGGTGATGTGATTGTCACGAAGATCACGTCGAAGCACTACGTTGTTGATCTATTTACAGAGGCTCTCACGACTAAAGTGTTCGAAGGTCATCTAGAAAGTCTAGGTCTATGGGATATGCGGCACATTGTCTAGGGCAAGTGGGAGATGTTACTAGGGTATAGTGTATGCCCTAGTTTATTGTATATTATACTTTATTTGTATTGTACATTAGTCTCCCTAAGCTTTAGGACAAGTGGGAGATTTTTTAGAATGGTGTCCTAAATCTTCTTGTAATCTCGTAGTTTGTAAACTCTGTATAAACATATTGTTGTTAATAAAAATAGGTATTATTTTATAAGCATATATTCAATCCAAACTAAGATCTGAGGTTATTTCATGTATTTAAATAAGTATGTAGAGACATATAAGTGGATCTTGTGTAAATAATAACCTAAATGGTCTGTAGTAGATTGATAAGGCTTGGTACCTTATCTTGGTGACACCACGGTTACAACCCGTTTTGTAAGTGTTACAAGTGTTATAAAGTGCTACAAATGATCTGATCCTGATCATTCATATGGAGACATACAAGCGGGGGTAGCCTATACAAAAAGTTTGTATAAGACCGGACCACAAAATGATTAGTCTATTTATATAATATCGTTAATAATAGAGACTTACATTTCACTAGGATGACCATAGGTGACATAATCTGAATCCTGAGAGTTGTGAACTCCAGCTCATCAAGGCGGTCCTTTGATTTGTATAGGTGAGAATAGCCAGATTGTCAACTCAATAAGCCTACCATTTTGGGGATTCGTCTGACTGGGGAGTTGGGAACTCAGCTACACAAGACAGAATTCACTCCTTCCCCGATGCAGGGGCAAGTAGATAAATTGCTCCCTTAAGGGCTGATTTCGAGTCTTGAACATAGTGGCCACACCCTCTCCTGGCCTGAGAGAACTTGGTCATATTGGGACTATGACTTATTGTTCTTTAGAGAAATCAATGGTACTTAAGGAGTTAGATGTAACTACAGGCAAAAAACGGTATTTTGGCCCAGTTGTACTTCCGAGCAATTTGTGAAGGGTCATCTAGTTAGATGTACCTATAGGGGCAAAACAGTATTTTGGCCCAACTGTACTTACGAGCAATTTATGAAGGGCCATCACATTGTTGTTAAGTAATTTAATTAAAGAGTTTAACTAATTATCCGAGTAACGTTGGACCTTCAAGCTACAGGTCCATAAGATCCCCACTGTAGCTCTATAGGGATTTAATCTTTGGATTAATTTGGAATGTTCAAATTAATTGAGGGAATTAATTATATATGATATAATTAATTATAATGTATTTAATACATTATGAGAGAAATTTGAATATGATTCAAATACTAATTATATGAATGAGATTCATGTAATTAAATATAAATATGATTTATATTGAGAGGAATTAAAATATTTGGACATGATATAAATATCATTTATATGGATGAGATTCTTATAAGTAGATTTAATATAAATATGATTTATATCAAATTCTATGTATAGTTAAGAGAGAATAAAATCTATAGTTTATGTTGTATTTGATGCAATATAAAACTATAGGCTGAAGGAACTCTAAAACTAGAGAACCAGTGAGTGGAAGCGGATCGTTCCAACCTCCATTGAGAAAGAACAAATACATTTACAGTCAAATAGAAGCAGTTATGCATAAAGAATAATTATAGCATGCTTCTTAAGTAAATACAAAGGGATCGAGTATAATACCTTTGAAGAACTCTTTCTTCACGTATTTTCCTTGATCAAACTTGAACGCGTTTAAACAGCACGAACACAACGATCAAAATTCGATCTCAACGAACAACTAGAAGATCTTCAATTGCCAGTGAGTATAACTCGATCCCCGATCCTCAAATAGAACTCGACACCACCATAAGATACCTTGGTATTCTCGGTGTGTGAATCTAGAAGTTGTGGGCTCTGTATGATTTCGGATAGGGGAATGGAGGTAAACGATCGAGTATGCGATCAAGCGATCGTGTAAAAGAAGAAGCCTATCGTATAGACTTGATACTCCATCGTGTAGCAACGAGTAACTATCGCATAGTAAACTCGATACTTGATCGTTTAGGCTCTAAAGCTATTGTTTAGTAAAACTAGTATTTAGTCGATAGTTTTTCTGTGAGATATCTCGGATAGAATTTGCACTTAATGATTTGAAAAAAAAAAATCCTTTTATCTCACAGTTACCACAAAACTGCAAATAACCTCCCACTCAAGTCGGTTATTGAGAAAAAGAATTATTAATTATCATATAATCAATAAATTATAAATAAATACAATAACTAACTTATCATATTATATTTATACCTATAGTTTTAATATTGCATCATATGCAACATATAAACCATAGTTCTTTTTCTATTTTATGGTATTTAATATAAATCACATTTATATTAATTTCTCCAATCAAATAATGTACCAAATACATCATATCAACTATATCATATATAATTGAATCAATTTAATTATATCATATATAATCAAATTCCCTCTTGTTAATTTGAACACTTCAAACTAACCCAAAATCTGATTCTCAACTTGAACCCATTAAGCTACCAAGGGGATCTTATGGACTTATAGCTTAAAGTTCCAACAATATGTGAATAACTAACTAAACTCTTTAATCACGATATTCACCATCCGTTAACTATTGGGCACTTCACTAAAGAACGACATTGCACTTTTCGCACTACAGATATATTTCTATGTAGTGCGATGACTCTTCACAAATCGCTCGTAAGTACAGTTGGGCCAATTTACCGTTTTGCCCTTGTAGTTACATCTAACTCCTTAAGTACCACTGATTCCGCTAATAAACAATAAGTCATAGTCCCACTATGACCGAGTCTTCTCTTCCCAAGAGAGGATGTGGTCACTATGTTCAAAACTTGGAATCAGCCCTTAAGGGAACAATTTATCTACTTATTCCTGCGTCGGGGAATGAGTGAATTCGGACTTGTGTAGCTAAGCTCCTAACTCCTCAGTCAGACAAATCCCTAAAATGGTAGGCTTGTTGAGTTGACAATCTGGCCACTCTCACCCATACAAATCAAAGGTCTGCCTTCATAGACAGGAGTTCCCAACTCACTCAGGTAGGTCATGTCACCTATGGTCATCCTAGTGAAATGTAAGCCTCTATTATCGACAGCGTTATATAAAGAGACTAATCATTTCGTTGTCCGGTCTTATACAATCTCTTTGTATAGGATACCTTCGTTGACATGTCTCCACATGAATGATCAGGATCAGATCATTTGTGGCACTTTACAACACTTGTAACATCTACAAAGCAGGTAGTATCCATAGTGTCACCAGGATAAGGTATCCCTCCTTTATCCATATACTACAAATCATTGAGGTTATCACTTAAGGCACGATCCACTTGTATGTCTCCACATATATGCTTAAGTTACATAAAATAACCTCGGATCTTAGTTAATTGGATCGAGTAAATGCTTATAAACTAACACTTATTTTATTAACAACAATATGTTTACAGAGTTTGCAAACTACGAGACTACCAGGAGATTTAGGACATCATTCCCAACATAGGCTATATGTTATATTTGATATAACATATAGTGTATATATAATAAAGTTGTTATTATATATTCTATTTTATTAATTTATTTGAAATTAATAAAAAGGAAGGAGTTATGACTTCCTTCCATTATTCTCTCAATAATAAACATGTGATAAAAGAAGTTGAGAGATCATCTTCTTCCAATAATTCTTACAGAGAATTCACAATATAAGAGAAAAAATCTCTAAAAAATCTTCCCTCTCATCCTCTCCATCTCCTTCCCTTTTCCTAGAACTCAAGCAAAGCCCACAACTCCTGTTGAGTCTTTAAATCTCAAAAGAGAATATAGAGGGTTCTCGACTGGTAGTGTCTGTGCATGAAGAAAGAGATCTACGAGGAAGAAGTTCTGTTCGTGAATAGTACGAGGGATTACTTGAAGAAAGGTTCTTCAAAAGTGAGGTTTCTTGAAACCTTTTTTTTTTAATCTAAAAGCATGCTATACTTTAACCGTGAATGCATATCTTTGTGTAGGTTTACTGTAAATTTTGTATTCGGTAATTAATGGAATTTAGACGATCCGCTTCCACTCAAGGATCTCCTCATATTGAGATTCTTTTATCAGGATCCTCATTTTTAGATATAATATCAAGAGCAACATTATACGTAAAAATGTTGTCAATAATTACATTAGTTTGATTCCATCTTTTTCCTGCCATGACATAGTTTATTAAAATCTCGTTATTATCTTTGTATATTTCACCTTCCTCATTAATCATGTCGACAATTTCTTTATGGGTATTTACATCATCGACCAAGTCTTTTTCACTATTAATTATTTTTCATTTTTGAGGAATTTTATCTTTGGAACCCAATGGTCTACCACGCTTCTGGTGTATTTCAGTCTCATTAGTGATAACTTGTTGTGTTGGGATATCAATTTTTGATGGAACATTTGCAGCTAGTATATGTGACTTAATTACTTTCTTTGCATCTATAAATGCATCTGGTAATTGATTTGCTATGTTTTGCAAATGTATTGTTTTTTGAACTTCAAGTTCATATTGATCTGTACAGGGATCTAAATGAGATAATAACAATGCATTTCATGTAATTTCTTTTTCCAACTTCTTAATTCCTCCCCTAATGTTGGCAAATTTGTTTCATTAAAATGACAATTAGCAAATCGTGCAGTAAAGACATCACCCGTCAGGGGCTCAAGATATTTAATAATTAATGGGAATGATATCCAACATATATTCCTAACCTCCTTTGAGGACTCATCTTAATGCGTTGTGGTGGAATAATTGGAACATATACTGTACATCAAAAAATTCTCAGATGGGAAATATTTGGCTCATGACCATAAGTTAATTGTAATGGCAAGTACTTATGATAAGCTACTGGCCTAATGCATACAATTGACGTTGCATGCAAAATAACATATCCCCATACAGATGAAGGAAGCTTAGCTCTCATAAGTAATGGTCTTGCAATTAATTACAAACGTTTTATAAATGATTCTACTAAACTATTTTGTTTATGAACATGAGCTACAGGATATTCAACACTTATCCCAATTGACATACAATAATTATCAAAAGCTTGGGATGTAAATGCACCAGCATTATCAAGACAAATGGTCTTAATTGTATAATCAAGAAATTGTGCTCTTAACTTAATTATTTGAGCAAGTAATCTTGCAAAATGCAAGATTTCAACTTGATAATAAGCACACGTGTGACCATCTGCTGGATGCATCTATTAATACCATAAAATATCTAAATGGTCTATTTGGTGAGTTAAGAGGTCCACATATATCACCATGAATTCGTTCTAAAAACGTAGGTGATTCAGTCCCCACTTTAGCTGGCGATGGTCTAATTATCAATTTTTTTTTAGAGCAAGTATCACATGAAAATTCATTAGATTGAAGAATTTTCTGGTTCTTCGATGGGTGTTCATTTGAATTCTCAATAATTCTACTCATCATTATAGATCCTAGATGATCTAATCAATCATGTCAAATTGTAAATATGTTTGGATTCATGAACTTTAGGAGTATAATACATGTGAGACTGGATATGATATATAGATATTCCACATTATTCTTACTATCAGTCTCAATATAATAACCATTGCAACGTATATTTTTAAAACTTAGAAGATTTCTCTTTGATTGACTAGAGAATAATGCATTGTCAATTGTAAATTTTATTCATCTAGGCAAAATAATATTTGCTTTTCCAAAACCTTCGATCAAGTTTGCAGAACCTGATATTGTATTTACTTTTGCTTTCAGCATTGTCCATTTGGAAAAGTACTTTTGATTTCTAAGTATTATGTGTGTAGTTGCATTGTCTGTCAGAAATAGTTCTTCTTTGCTCTTTTTTGAAACACCCAACATATGAAAATGATCAATGTTTCTTCGTTAAAAGAAAATAATTACAATAAGAAAATCAACACTTAAATATATAGAAGTTACTAAAAAAATGAAGATAGATAAAAGAAAACAATAACATTAAGTATAGATATTCTCAAAATCAAAAGAAACACTTGATGTTCCATCAACTGCACCAATCTTCTCTTCAAAGAAGTCTGCCACATCCAAATTTGTCTATGGGATGGGTCAAATATATCATTATCCTGGTATGCAAAATTTTCTTCCACATATTTCTCTTTTTTCCTTTAGGGAGGCTTGATAGAGGTCAACTAAGTGTTTTGACGTACGACAGGTACGTGACCAATGCCAGTCATTCCGTATCGGAAGCATTTATTTTCAACATTTTTTTAACTCTTATCTTGTGGAGCTTTTCCTTTGTGATCATCATTTTGTGTGATTCTTTTGAAATTTGAATGATTAAAACGACCACCACGAAAATAATAATTATTTTTTCCACTGTCATGGTCATAACCTCAACCGTGACCACAACCTCGACCACGATTATTATTAAAATTCATAGCATTCACTTTAGGGAATGGTGTCGTTTCGGTTGGTCAAGATTCATGATTTTTCATCAATAACTCGTTATTGTGTTCGGTCACGAGAAGACATGAAATTAATTCAGAATATTGTTTAAAACATTTCTCTCAATATTATTGCTGCAGGAGCATATTCGAGATATGGAATGTAGAAAATGTCTTCTCTAACATATCAGTATCAGTAATTCTCTCTGCATAATAACAATTTTGAACTGATTTTAAATAATGTGGAGTTGTAATCACTTACCGATTTGAAATCTTGTAGCCTCAAGTGCATCCACTCATAACGAGCTTTAGGAAGAATAACTGTTTTTAAATTATCATACCTCTCTTTTAAATTTTTCCACAAGATACGGGGATATTTTATTGTAAGATTCTCTATTTTCAATTCCTCGTGGAGATAATGACGAAGGAAAATCATAACTTTTGCTTTGTCCTGACTGGATGTCGTATTTCCTTCTTGAACATTCTCCCTAAGATTCATAGCATCCAGGTGGATTTCGGCATCAAGTACTCGTGACAAATAATTATTGTCGTTAATATCAAGGGTGACAAATTCTAATTTTGTGAGACTTGTCATGACAACACTATCACAAAATATTATATTTATGTTAGAAATTTAATAGATATTGAATATGCAAAATAACATTAAATTTATTAATTATAACGAAGAGAGAAAAGCCAACATACCTTTACGACCTACCTTTAGCGGGAAAAACAATAGGAGCTCGTGTTAATAACGTGTTGTGATATTGAGGAGTACAACGAGAAACACGGATATAGATAAAATATAATATAATAATATTAAACATATAAAATATAATATGAAATAAAAGAACTAAAAACATAAAATTGGATAATATGAAAATTTGTGAAAGTGGGATTCTCACCAATGTGTGCGTGATTTTAAGATCCACCAAATGCTACTATTTATAGGCAAAGCGGCAAGTAGGATGTTGACTTACATGTACACCAAACATGAATAATTACAAGGCAAATGGATAATATGAAGAGTTATACATGGCTTTGAGACACTAAGCAACGAGCATGTATTTATTATTATAACATTCATAATATTCACAACATTCTTGATTTTTTTTTTTTTTTTTTTAATTTAGTGGCCAATTAAACATTCATTTTTTTTATTATTATTTATGAAAATATCAGCTCTTACTCTAAACTTGATAAAATGTATAAATTCTCTCTACACAAATAATTCCATTATAATTGCGCTTCAGATATTGATAAATATTGATAAGTACAACAATCTTTTTACATTAAACTTGAATAGATATGTAAATTTTACTCTTTGATAGACTTTCATTTAGAAAAAGGGTCATTAAATTATCTGCATGCATATTTAATGTTTTTATTTTCTTTATTTTAATACAACAATCTAAATTAGAGGAATCTTATATTGATTGAGTTATGCTTGTGTTGGTCGTTTCATAATTAACATATTTAATATTGTATAGTATTTTTTTTTTTAGAAAATTGGTTTCGAGATAATCCTTTTCTTATTTTATTGTTAAAATTAGCAAATATCGAAGGAAGTAAAATTTACAATATAATTTATGTTTAAAATTTAATTTGATGAGATCGAAAAATTTACGATAAAAATTGATATAATTATATATATAAGAAAAAAAAATCTTTAAAGGTATTGATACATATATATGTTTAAGTAATAACTTAAATTTGATAAGATTAAGACAATCTAGATATTTATGATACGTCATAGATATAAAATATAAAAAAAATTAAAATTAATTGTTTTTCGTAATATAAATGCAATGAATTGATATAATTGGTATCTTTGAATTCTTGAACCATTCTTAATTATATGCAATTATAACATATAACAACATTTTATGATTTTTTAGTACAATATTCTTTTAGTGAATATTTTATAATTTTATTATAATCATTATGTTCTTTATTTATTTTATAGAGGTAAATTATAAGTTTAGTTTCAACACTTTTAAATTTGTTTCTATTTAGTTTTTTAATTTTAGAAATATCAAATTTATTTATCAACTTTTAATTTTGTATCTAATATATCAAACTAATATATCTTTGATATATTTAAAAGTTTTTAAAAAGAATTGAAATATGACCCAAAACTTTCAAGTTTGTGTCATATATTTTTATGAAATTTTAAAAATGTTAAATAAATCAAAGATCTATTAAACACAAAATTAAAAAAATTCAGTCAATTGGATGTAAAATTGAAAGTTAAAAAAATTTGTAGATAGTTTTAAAGTCCATAGACCTAATGACCAAAAATTAAAAAGTTTAGGACTAATTAGCAGTAATTTAAATGTGGTCTCTCTGTTTTTTTAATACAATTGTGGGTAGGGGATTCAAACTAAACCTCATAGTTTCTCGTATACTCGGACATGCTCGATTCGATGAATGTGGTCTCTTTTAGATACATGCTATTATTATATATCAAGAACATGTTATAATTTCGTTTTAGATATCTTTTATAAATAATAACCAAGAAACAAAAAAAAAAGTTTAAGAAATTAAATTGAGACCATTTGATTTTACTAGTTTGGTCCATATATTTTAAATTCTATTTTTGTTTAATTTTTTTTCAATTTTAGTTCATGTAATTTTAACCAATCTCAAACCTAGTCTTTCAAAGTTATTATTATTATTTATTGAAATTGATTAAATTACTATTATAAATTGCATATAAGAAAAAACATTACAAGAATATATTTTCACAAATGTGAACGAAGACTAATTGAACTAATTGAAACGATTTATTTTTAATTTTTTTAAAAGTACCGTGACTAAATATAGATATCAAAATAGAACAAATAAAAAATACATAAATTAAAATGGTAATTTTAATCTTAATTTTACATAGGTGATAACTACGGTTTTTTTTCTTTTAATAATGTAAACAGTATATCAAGCATATAAATTCTCACTTTTCCATTAAAAAAAACACAAAGATTAAAACAGTGCTTGTAGTTTTAAATTAAATTTATGTTAGGGAAATTTTCCTAGATAAAAAAATATCAAATTATTTACAAAAATAGTAAAAGATAAAAAATCGATGGACGCTGATAGACTTCTATCAATTTCTATCGATGATAGACTTGTATAAATTTTTATCACTGATAGTATCAATGATAGACTTCTATCAGTTTCTATCACTAATAGAGGCGGATAGAAATCAATTTCTATCACTGATAGTAAAAATGATGAACTTCTATCAATTTTTATCACTGATAGACTTCTATCAGCCTCTATCAATGATAAAATTCTGTCAATTTCTATCACTAATACACAATGATAGACTTTTATCAGCGACTATCAGTGATAAACTTGTATCAATAATACCGATAAATTTCTATCAGCGTCTATGATAGACATTGATGACAATGTTTATCACAACTATAATTATATATTTTTTTTATTTGTGTAAATATTTTTTTTCTTATTTTTCTATTTTTAAAAAAAATCTCTCAAGAAATTTCAATAGTGGTTAAAGTATATACCTTATTTCCATCTCATGTAATGTTGACTTAGAAAATAAAAACAATAAAATAAGGAAGATCCTCGCCTTTACCCCAAACAAAATATCTTATTACTTATGAAAAATAGTAATATTCATTTCAGCTTCCTAAATAACAATGTGACTTTATTCATAATTTTGAACAAACCAAAGTTAATTAGATTACTTGCCCCATACAATAATCTTCCAAATTAATTTTGTCCATTTCATGTCTAATCTGTCCAAGTAATTATCAAATCAAATCACATTATAATTCAACTAAATTTCAAAACATTTATATCCATTTCAATATTTCACCGTCTTTTTACTCACGACTAGATTACATGTTTATTCCCATAACTATGATGTTTATGTTTATTACAACTCCAAACTTTTCAAATTGTTTAATAATTTTTCAACTTTAGATGTTGTATCCAATAGGTTTTTAATTTTTTAAAAATGTCTAATAAGTCCATAAATTTTTAATTTTGTGTCAATAAATTTTAGAATTTTTAATTTTGTGTTTAATATCTTTTTGATATATTTGACCATCTATAAAATTCATAGATACAAAATTAAAATAGACTAGACATAAAATTCAAAATTATATATAATATAACATTTTTTTTTTACATTTTGAATATGTTATAGATATATTTAACTCAAAGTTAAAATTTTACAAATAAAAGTTTAAAGAAAGTGATTGAAGTTGTTATCTACACTACAATGCTTGTATGAGATAAAACAATTTTTTTTATTATTGGAGTGTACTTGACTACTCTTTTCTATACTATAAAAGTTTTTTTTTTTCTTTTAAAAATAGGAGTAGGAGAATTGAACCAAGATCAATAGTATAATGGTTATGTCATTCAAGTTATGCAATATATTTTTATATAAAAAATTTAAAGTAGGCCTAAAATAGACATGATTTTAATCTTACAATGTAATTGAACTTTTTATTATAAAAAAGAAGAAAAATGTTAGGTTAAAAATCACCTTTGGTCGTGAACTTTCATGAAAATAACAATATTGTCTCTATACTTATAACAATTTAGTCTATATACTCCTAAGTTTGTAACAATTTAGTATCTATATTTAAATAATATAAATTTAGTTTTTGTACTTTCCAATTTATAACAATATAGTCTTGAAGTGAAAAATACTACTAAAATTTAATGAAAGTTCTCATACATGTAAATTAATAAATATGTTAAGGGTAAAATCTTTTTATAAAATTATAAAGATTAAGTAGTCACATAATAAAAACTGATAACTAAGTTCGATGAATTTTTTTATGATAGAGATTAAATCTTTACAAAATCATAAATATAATATTAAGACTAAGGGCTGATTGGAACGCTGAGTTGAGATAGGATATCTAGAGTTCATATGTTTGTGAAATTCATGTGTATGTGATTATGGTGTAGAGTTATTTGGTCCGAGTTCATATCTCTATATTTGAGGTGCAGAGTTGATTTCATATGTTTGGGTATCTGATGCAGTTTTTTGAATTTTTAATATATACTTTTATGATTACTATTTTTGTTTTAAAACTTTTTTATTCAATAATTCTACCCATATTTGTTTGAATAAAATATGGATTGCAATTTTTTTCTTTTAATTTTTGAAACTTTTCTTTCTTTCTTTCTTTCTTTCTTTCTTTCTCTCTTCCTTTTTCTGACAATGAACAACAATTAACTCATTACATTTCTGCTAGAAATATGGTTAAATAAAATGAGAAAGCAAAATCAAAACTTTTGATTAGCTAATTTTTCTCCACGAATTTCATTATCATCTTCTTCTCATTGTTGCTTTATATTTTTTACTATGTCATAAATATTTTTAATTAAATCTCCCTCATCATCGTAACAACCAAATGAATGTCACCACATTTCTTCAACCGTTTCACTTTCATTTCCTCTAAGTTTGGAGAATCATCTCCTATTTTCACTAATTCTTATTGGAAAATGTTTCAGGATTTTTTTTCTTTTCATTTTTATAGTTTTTTTTGTTATATGTTACATACTTTTTAATTACATACATACTTTTTTTTTAAAATATTCTTAATACGTGAATTCATTACGTATAAATATTGCATTTAATGCAGACAAAATAATATTTTTTATATAGTCAACAATCTTACAACATATTTTAACAGTCATCAGTCTTATAGTAGTCGAAAGTGGTTGTCGAAGTTGATTATCGAAGATGATTTTTGTTGGAGTTTGTAGTCAGAGGTGGTTGTCGGAGCCTGAAGTTTGTCACATGAAGGTGTATTGGAGTTGGTTGTTCAAATTTATCATCGGAGATGGTTTTCGAATCCTGGAGTTGGTCGGACGAAAGTGGTCGTTGAAGTTGATCATCGAAGATGATTTTTGCTAGAGATTGTAGTCGGAGGTGACTGTCGGAGTTCGAAGTTAGTTGCATGAAGGTGGTATTTGAGTTGATTGTCGGAGTTTGTCGTTGAAGGTGGTTGTCGATGCCTCGAGTTGGTCATCGGAGTTGCTCGCTCAAAGGTGATCATCAAAGGTGATTTTCGTTGGAGTTTGTAGTCAGAGGTGGTTGTTGGAGTTGGTCATCAAAGTTCGTTGTTGAAGCCAATTGGTCGTCGGAGTTGGTAGCATGAAGGTGGTCATCGGAGGTGATTTTCGGAGGCCATAATTGGTTGTCGGAGTTGGTCGCGTGAAGGTTGTCAAAGCTTGGAGTTGGTCGTCGAAGCTGTCATCGGAGGTGGTTGTCGGAGTCCGAATCTCGTCGTCGAAATTGTCATCGGAGGTGGTTATTGGAGTCCAGAGTTGGTCGTCAGAGTTGTCATTGGAGGTGGTTGTGGGAGTCCAGAGTTGTCATCGGATGTGGTTATCGGAGCCCAGAGTTAGTACTTGAAGTGCGATAGTAGTTGATAGGTAGGACCATTGGAAACATGGGAAAGAAGGGAAAGTTGGGGTGAGTTGGTAAAATATACCAACCTAACTCTACCAACATTTAAAGTTTGTGGGTTAAACAATGAATTAGTATATTATACCAACTAACTCAACTTTAGTGAGCCACACACCCCTAAATTTTCTCGGGCTAAAAAGTGATATTTTCCTAATATATTAAAAGAAACTTTTAGCGGGAATGAAAGGCTTATCCAAATCCAAGCCTTTCTTCCACACATTCCGAAGATCAAATTGCCTAAACGTTATGGAATTTCAATCCAAATCCCCCGAAAAGCTACCTCCCAACACCCATCCATGGCTACTTCTTCTCTACCCACCAAATCCCTTCCGCCATTTTCCCCCACTTCAAGCTTTTCACCTTCTTCTCCTTCAACCCACTTCACTAAACCGCTTTTTCTAGCCCCACCAGACATTTCTCTCTCCACTTCTTCCTCATCCTCCTCAAAACTTCTAATCCCCAGTTCCAAGAAGAATCAATGGCTCGACCCTTTCGACGACGGGGATGATCCGGAGATGGAATACGGCTCTCTCTTCGCTGATGGGAAGCAGGAAGAGGACCCTAGGCCGCCGGACAATCCCAACAATCCATATGGGTTCTTGAAATTTCCTCAGGGTTATATGGTGGAAATCGCTTCTCTGGGCCTCAAGCTCCGGGGAGATGTGCGGCGGTGCTGCTGTGTGATGTCCGGCGGCGTCTATGAGAACCTTCTGTTCTTTCCGGCGATTCAATTGCTTAAGGATCGGTACCCTGGTGTTCAAATTGATGTGGTGGCTTCGGCGAGGGGCAAACAGACTTATGAATTGAATAAGAATGTGCGATGGTCTAATGTATATGATCCGGATGATTATTTTCCTGAACCAGCGGAGTATACTGACATGGTTGGATTGCTCAAGGTTGGTTCATTCTCTCCAATAATTGACCTTGAATTTGGATAGAACAATATTGCTAGCGATTCTACACGGTTAGATGTAAGAAAGATTTTAATATTGGGATCTTATAGAAACTTCTTTCAAGAAATGGGCTAGAGTGGGTCGTTTCTCGATAAGAATAGCTTAGATCACGATACTTCTACTTGGATATGGAAATTTCATGATGATCATAATTTTGATAGCCATACTAGTGATTTGGACGAGATCTCTCGAAAAGTATTTATTGCCCATCTTGGCCAAGTCTTCAACAACTTTCTTTGACTGAGTGGGATGCAGTTACACCTTCTTCGTTTTTCTAACTATGAAGCATGACTAGGTGATCCTACTGACATTGGCCCTAGGGTCCAAGTGGTTTGGCGAATAGTGGGTTGAGAAATATTGAATGGTGATGTAGGCCAGGGTTTTCGAGATTGAAAAATGGTTGTGATAGAAATTGCATTAGGGTGTTAATAGGATGTTAAGGGTATGCTAGTAAGTAGTTAGAGAGGTTGTTATGCTATTGATTATAAATTGTGAGTGGGAGAAAAGGAGAAGCTAGACAATATTTTGGTGAATGAATTAGGACTTGAGAGTGATCTCAAGAGGGAAGGGTCCAAGTACCTCAAATTACTTGATTATCCTGTAGTTTAGTTACCGTTTATATTTTAATGTATTGGGTTCTATCATGTTGTTAGTGATAAACAAAATTTGAACCTACACCAAAGCGTCATCAGGGCGGTCACATTGAATAATGTTGGGGTTTGTAGGGTTTAAACTTAGTTAAATGAGAATAGGAGAAATTGGAACTGATTTGAGTGGTGTAACAGGTCTCATTGTTGTTGCAGGGTAGGTACTATGACATGGTCTTGTCAACCAAGCTAGCAGGGCTTGGGCATGCTGTATTTTTGTTTATGACTACAGCCAGAGACAGAGTGAGCTACATTTACCCAGATGTGAATGCTGCTGGAGCAGGGCTTTTCTTGTCTGAAACATTTAAGCCAGATAGCTCTAATCTTTCTGAGGGAGGGTTCAACATGTGAGAATATTTTATGTTTTTTGTTATGAATTTGTACAAAGTTTTTCATATTAGCTTTTGAGCTTAGTATTAGTTTGACACAGCATTGGAGTGGGAGTTACTTTATCTGTTCAAGTTCTTAGCAATGCCATTGTCTTTTCTATATTATATTGATAGTCACTCGCTGGGATGTCAGGCTTATTTTCTAAACCACAAGGAAGATGTGAAGAATGTATGTGGAATATGTTATATATTCTATAACTTATCAATATAAGCTTTTAGGTTTAGTATAATACCGTAACTTATCAATTTAAGCTTCTAGGTTTAGTAGTGTTTACTGTTTTAAATTCAGAAGAATTCAGTCATTTGTCTCTTAGTTAACTCAAAATGTACGATCCTATATGATATGTGGGGAGCAGCGTTTGCCTCTAAATGAGTGAAGTATGGTTTTTATCCGAGGACAATAAGTAGTTTCTATGTGAAAACTGATGAACGAAAGAGAAATAGCTAGCTCAAACTTCTACCTTTCTGATGCCTTGAAAGCTCATTTTCATGATTTAGGTATCATCAAATGGTTGATTGGTTAGGGAGGCCATTCCGCAGCGTTCCCAGGCATCCTGTTCCTCCACTTAAAGTTTCAATTTCAAGAAAATTGAAGGAGGTTGTGGCGGAAAAATATAAGAAAGCAGGTGCTGAGAAAGGAAAATATATTGTGATTCATGGAATAGAATCAGATTCAAAAGCCTCAATGCAGTCCAAAGGTGATACTGATAGCTTGCTACCCATTCAAGCCTGGGCAGAAATAGCCAATGCTGTTAGGTAGGTATTAATATCTTGCTTCATCAGTAAATAGAGGATGAATTATAGGCTTATATAAATGGACTGAAGGAAATAAAAAGTAACATGATGCTGCTTTTTCTCTCACTATTTTCTGATGATAATGTTTAATGAATGTAAATGGCAGGGGATTCAAGCCAGTTTTTGTCATTCCACATGAAAAGGAAAGGGAAAATGTTGAGGAGGAGGTCGGAGATGATGCAAGTATCGTATTTATCACGACCCCAGGACAGGTATCCATAATGACCCATCCTTCTCTTTTAGTGTGAAGCGTAAACTGTAAAAGGATGAATACAAAAAACACAATGTTTTAACTAAGAAAGGAAGGAAGAATGATAGGGAGTTTATGGTTAAAAAAAAATAGTCGAGAAAAGTGAATTATCTAAACACATCATTTTCATCTGGAATCTGCAGCTAGCTGCTCTCATTAACGACTCGGCCGGTGTAATAGCTACCAACACAGCTGCTGTCCAACTCGCCATTGCTCGAGAAAAACCAAGGTATTGATCTGTTTCTCCTTCACAGGAACTCAATAGTTTGCTTACTGATCTTAAAATCTTCCATCTGCTAGTAGTATGGAAAGAACTGTGCTTGACATCTCTCTATGGTACCAATGTGTTTGCAGCATTGCCTTGTTTTGCTCTGAAGAGAAAGCAAAATTATTTGTTCCCGATGCCGAAGCAAAGAGATGTATCACAGTTTCATCAGCAACAGGACGACTAACCGACATCGATCTGGGAACAGTTAAAAAGGCCATACAGAGTTTTGAAGTGCCTCTAGCTCTTGCTTTTCAATGACATTATAGATATTTCTTACCCTATTTCTGCTTATCATCTTGATATTCTTTCATTTTGTTTCACCTTTGTTACCATCAGTTGTAAATCAAAGCATTGGCAATGAAGAAGAGTAATTGTATATTTTCTGTCTGGTGTAGTTTTTTCACAGCTGTTTTCCTTTTTCTTCATGAGTGGCTTGTTTTGGTAAACATCTAATATCGTTTTCCCCCCTCCAAAACTAGCAGCTAAATAGTTCCACACACACATTGTTTTCTTAAAAGTAGCATAGATCAAAGAAAGGGTTAAAATGATTATTTTTCTAAAAGAGTTTGTAAACTAACATAGACGTTTTAAAAGTCTAAGGATGGAAATAAAACAAACATTAAATAACAAACATTTTGAAAGTTCGAAGATCAAAATAAAACAAACTCGAAAGTTTAAGAACTAAGATGGGTCTTAATTTTTTTCTTCCACTCTTTTATTACTTGATAAAGGTTGGGCTTTTTTTATGAGTTATTTTTAGTAGAATCCTAATTGAGCTTAAGTTTCAAAATTAAAATAAGGTAAGAAAAAGGCCATTTGCATTTTACTTTACATTTACTTTTAATCTAAATCCGTATAATTTTTAAAACTTTTATATTAACTTTTACAACAACAACAATAGATACCAATCCAATATTTTAGTAACAAAAAATGTATTATTACCAAGGTAATTATTTTAAATAGTAAAATTTTTGAAAATATTTTCAAGTTTAACAAAATGTCACTGTCACTGCGATACTGATAGATGTCAATCACAGTCTATCACGGATAGATAGTGATTTTGCTATATTTATAAATAAGTTGGTTCATTTTTCTTTATTTGAAAACAACCCTTATACTTATACCTTAATATTAATAATGGTGTAGCCAACAAGGGCTTAGCTCAATTGGCATTTGTATGTACTGAGGACCAAGAGGTTCGTTCGTAGATCAAATCCCTCTACCTCCAATTTCATTCAAAATGTAAAACAAAAAATAAAAAATTTCAACATAAAATAGACATAGGACCAAGAGATCCATAGTTCAAATCCCTTCACCTCAATTTGTACTAAAAAAAATAATACTAATAATGTGTAAGAAAAAGAATAAAGGTGCCAATTTTATTTGGAAGAGAGTCCAAATGAAAAAACAAAAAAAAATCAACATAAAATAGAGTTTGGTTTTTTATTTTTTAATTTTAGATGGAAATTCGTGAAAACCCACCTCAAAAGGACGAAGGAAATAAGTCATCAATAATTACTTCCAAAATCCAACCCGAAGAATCAGAAGACCAACTATGTCTTACGTCCAACATCTTCGAATGAGAATAAAAAAAAGAAAAAAATAGTGAACCTAACAACATACCAGGTTACGAAGTGAGCAGTCTTGTTACATGTGAGAATAATACAAGAAAAAGATGGGACTAGGGGTGAGCATGATATAGACCGAAAAATTGAGCCGACCGATCGAACCAAAATCGGTCGATTAGAGAAGGAGAGAAGTCGGTCGGTGTCGATTTGAGAAAATGTCAAATTAAAAATTTTCAAAAAACAAAGAACAAAACCGACCAAACCGACTGACTTTTACTCCTCGACGGTCGAGGTCGGTTCAAATATTTACTAAACTGACCATAATTGGTTCGGTGGCGGCTTGGTCAAAAATCCGACTCCGATCGACCGATGCTCGCTCCTAGATGGGAACTAACCAACTCGTCAATGCCAAAATTTCCTCATTTGCATTCTTTACATTAAAATCAATCGAGAGATTATTTATTAAATTCACTACCTTTCTAGCATCAGATTCTATACGATAGAGAGAGGGAAAGGGAAATCAGAAAAAGATAGATAAGCTAGTCCATCGATAATTGCTTGAGTTTCGAGCAGCTTGATGGACCATTCATGGAAAATCTTCCTAAAACTCGCCCCTTTTAGAGATCTGGAAGAGTCATGCACCAATAAACCAATGAAAATATTGGAAGATACCAATTCGCAGTGAAAGAAACCATAATCCATAAGCACTCTAATTCATTGATTTTGGCAGAAAAGAAAACATGTTTTAATAGAAATAAATGAGTTTCATGACATACTTTTGAAGAACTTCCTCTAAGCTTTGAACCAACTGCAAATCTCCACAGAATCTTGTTGTAGACCACCCCAAGATCTTCCCTACTATCCTCTTGGTGCTCAAGATTGAGTAGTGGGAATCAAATTAAGCTGGAATTAAGGAAATTTGGAGAAGATCACAGCAGCAACCCAACAGAAGAATAACCTTCTTTTCTCACGAATTATTTACAAAAATTTGTTTGATTGCATTCCCTTTAAAACACTACAATCTCTTCAATATATTGCAGACATTCATGCAAAGAAATTTTCTGCATGAGATGCAGCTCATGCTTGGAGTTAGTGAAGAGTTAAAGTGGGTTGTTGGTGAGCTAGTTCATGAAGACAATGGAAGATCAATTTTCCAACTTTTGTGTTTTTCTTTTCTTTTTCAATTTTATCAAAATGGATTTCATAAATCAATTTTATTTAATAAAACTGAAAATATTATTAATTTTACAAAATTAATTTCATAAATTATTTTATATTATTAATTTTACAAAATTAATTTCATAAATTATTTTTCTTAATAAAATTAATAAATAATTTTTTAAACAATTTAAATAATTCTAATTAATTTAATATCAAATATTATATTAATCTTACACAATTCCATCTTCAAATATTTAAATCATATTTAAATATTATTTCTCCAATTTCATTTAATTCTAATTTGAACACTTCAAATTGACTTATCATGCTATTCTAAAATTAATCCATTCACGAGCTAGTGGATCTACAGATGGAATTAACTGAACTCCATCGTGGACCTACAGATCATGGGCTCCAACGATCTGAAATTAATTGGTTGAACTCATTAGACCGATTTAATACTGATTCGTTAACTAATGGGTGATTCCACTAAAACCCATAGCTGAATTCCCCTCACTGTAGATATATTATGTCCACTCGATATAGCCATGATTAGTAAGTTAACCCTTCATAGGTTGCTCATAATAACGGTTGGGTCGAATATCTGTTTTACTCCTGAAATTACCTTTTGTTCCTTAAGTTCTACTGATCCCCTAATGAACAATTGATTTGTGATCCAATCAACAAATCAAATCCCTCTCAAGCCAATGAAAGGGTGAGGCCTCTTGTTTAAGACCGAGAATCAGTACTTAGAGGGAACAACCTCTCTACTGATTCTAATCGGGTAGGAGTGAATTCCCTCTTGCACCCTATATTCCTAGCTATTCATTCGGTCTTATCCCCAAAATGGTAAGCTTATTGAGCAGAGGCAGTTGGTCTACTCTCACCATTTGCAGATCAAAGGATAATCTCGAACAAACAAAAGTTCAAAGTTAGCTCAGGATTAAGATTAAGTTACCTAGGTCATCGCTTTGAAATAGTCAGTCTTAAACAGTAAACAACGTTATAAAGTAAGAGTGACTGGTTTCGTGGCTCAATCTTGCACAAAACTCATTTACACAGGACACCCCCACTCCTCATGTCCTAACATGAACGAATTAGGATCCGTTTGTAGCACTTTACAACTCTTTATAACAACTACAGAGTAGGTCGCATCCAATAGTGTTACCAAAATAAGGTACCCAACCTTATTCATATACTATAGATTATTTTTGACTATTTACTCGAACCTGATCCACTTATATGTCTCCAAATAAAGTTCAAGTATTCATATAATAGTCAAAGGACTTAGGTTTATTGGATTTCTAAAAAAACAATATATTTAATAACAACTTTATTGAATTCTCAGAATAAGTTCTTTTGTTTACAAACCATGAGTTTTAGGACATAAAACCCAACAAACTCCCACTTAGACTAAAACTCCAATGGTAACTTATATATCCGATATATAAGACTGAGTTTCTGAGTTTTATAGAGAAATACAATAAACTAGGGCATCCCATACTCATGATTTTACCATTCAGTATCCCATACCCGATATTTCTCCCACCTGCCCTAGGTTATTAACCTCTGGTATTTCTAGTCTTACTAGATGATTCTTAAACACTTTAGCTGAGAGAATCATTGTAAACACATTAGTGTACAAATAGCTTTTAATTAAACTATATGAGGAATGCACCTAATTCTCAACAATGGCCAGGAAGCACACTTTCCTCCCACGACATTGAAGTACTCTCAACTCTTTGATGCGTCTGACACGCCTTAACAACTCTTGTTAATAGTCAGATATAGAAATCTTAAATTTATTATACTTCAATCTTAGCCGTTTAAATATCTGAATATTTGCAAATGATTTTTAAAAATTTGATTCTTAACAAAAGTTGCTATGAGATAGAACAAACATATTTTCTGAAAATAAACATTTCATTCAAAACAAAAATATGTACAATATGTTCATTACAAAACTTCAAAAAGCAGGTAATAACATCCTCATCAAGAACATCTCCTACTGGTCTAGCTGAGTAAGCGGTCTTCAGGTACTAAGTTGCTTGCTTAGCTTTCTTTGCTTTCTTCTCTGTAAGATATTTAGGGCAATTTCTCTTCCAGTGCCCTTGTTCGTTGCAGTGGAAACATTTTCCTTTCTCTGTAGTGGTTTTCTTGCTCTTCTTGCTAGTAGGCTTCTTTTTCCTTTTCCCTTTGTATTTCTTCGCTGGAATACTCTTAGTCTGCGAAGATGAGGCAACTTCAGGCTTGGAGGACATTCCTCTCTTCTCAGCAGAAGCAACATGTACTTCTGGTTCCAGACTCTTAGTTCTCAACATGGTCTGAAAAGCCTGTAGCTCATTCAATAGAGTTGTCAAGTTATATTCGATTTTATTCATCAAGGCATTGGTACAAAATTGCAGAAAACTCTTCGGAAGAGATTCTAGAATAAAGCCAACTTGGCTTCTCTCATCCATCATAGCATCGTTCACTTTAACCACATTAAAGTGGACCATCATGTCCAGGATATGTTCACGAACATTGGTCCACTCTTTCAGGCGACTATAGTAAACGTATTTGATAGCATCATGCCTCAAGGTGAAGGACGGTTGTCCAAACATCCCTCTCAAAGATTCCATAATCTCTTTGGCAGTACTCATATCCTCGTGTTTTTTCGCCAAAACGTCAAACAGGCTGGCAAGAATATAAGCACAGGCTTTATCATTTGCCCTGATCCATCTATTAAACGCTTCCCGAACAGTTCGGTTGGAACTTAAGCTAGAAATGGGAGGACATTCCTCCGTTAAGACAAATCTCAAATCGTTCTCTATCGTGAGTATTATGTTCAAATTCGATTTCCAGGTTACATAGTTGTCCCAAATCAGCTTGTCTGAAGCCAACAATTATATAATTGAACTCGTCATTCTGAAATTATAAACAAATTTTATAAGTGAATTGCTTTTAAATCCAATCATATTTTAGCAAAGTGATAATGTACCCATGATCATTATTTTTGCAATGATACTTAAGTGATTTAAAACAAATACTATCGTAGGGCAGTCAAGAATTCCTTCACAAAAGCAAGACAATTCTTGACCAAATACTATCTCTAGAATAACTCATATGCCGATAGTCATTTAGTTATCGTTTTCGATTAAGATCATTACTAACACTTAATAAATCTTGTAAGTGTAAACTCGCCATTTTCAAATCTTACAGAATGGTATGAGTATGCCTCCGAAATAGAAGACAATACCCAAGATGGAATTATAAGACCCTATTCATTTTACTAAAACCTGGGTTGTTCCAAATCCTATGTTACAACCCTCCGTAGAGATTGCCGCGATTAATGACTAGCTAATGCCGCATAAAAACGACAGCAACGCAACATAAGAATCTCATGGTTCAAACTAATGGAGGAGACCGTAGGACAATTTTGACACATTTCTTTCATCCACTTACTATGAACGAATTCCCTCATTCACCTTGTTATTGACCCATGCAAACACTTTCCATATGGAGCAGTCGAGGTAAAATCGACAAAAAGTTGAGCATGGATCTCACGGTGTGAACTCTTGAGGACGTGAGAGCTAATAACTTTTATTCTCCCACTGAAGTGTTCTAAATATTTGGGTAAATTTATACTTAGCTTTTTTTTTTTGCTAATAAAAACAACCCTAAGTCTAGGTGGTTTTTCCAAGTACAATACATATAAATGGATTTTAAACCTACGATGTCTAGGTGATAAACCAATTTTATTACCTCACACCGCTCACGAATGCTCATAAAACTGGTTACCACGCTCAATTATTCGGTCATAGTCCCCAGGTAGGAGATTTCGTAGACCATCAACTTAAATACCCCCAGCCTTCAACATGATTATATACCAGTTAAGTTTGTAACCCTAGTTTTACAAGTTTTAACGACCTATTTTAACTATTAAAACAAGCGGTTAACCTAAATGAGCATGTAGGTGTTCTTTGTTATGGATTTTAAACATCTAATCCAATTTTATAACAGCTTACAAAATTTTAGACATGCTAAACATCCACGAAAAATAATAAAGGCATTCATTATCTAATATAGCTATTATATTAAATAAAAGAAACTCTAACATGCATACTATATATATAACATTTTATAACATACTTTCAATGCATGTAGCATGCTTCCTATGGTGGGATTTTAAATCTACATGGCATATTATATGCACATACAAGATTTATTTAATTATAACATACATCACATGCATAAATAATTAAACCCTAAATGATATGGTTTTAGTTTTGGCAAAAACAAGCAAACAAAACCTAATTATTACAAAGCAGCTTATGAACTGCTCCTGGACCGCTCGAACCACTCTAAAACGAACTCAAATAGTTTGAACCGGACCCGAACCGTCTGAACCAAACCAGCCAAAAACCATTCGATGCTGAATCGGACCGGACCACAAGAGAACTGGTCGAACCGACAGCTCTCGCTCATGTTCAACATCTCACTAAGTCTCGTCGTTTAGTAAGGACAACCATCGTCTTGCATTTTTCCTGATCGTTTAGTATTTTCTTGATCATTTAGCAAAGCTATACGATTGTGTAGTATTTTCCTTCTATCGCATAGTGTCATCGTCTAGTGCCAAAGGAAGCCACACGATCGCTTAGTGTCTAACACCATCCCGCAGCTCCATCATTTAGCACAGACAATTTACTACACGTTCGCTTAGCTCCATCATCTAACGCCTGAAGTCGATCGTTTAGTGCGCGTAAAAGATAAGTGATCGTTTAATTCCATCGCATAGCATTCAATGCATCGCCTAGTTGCTGCATATAGATAAGCGGTCGTGTAGTGCTATCACTTAGCATCTCGACGCATCGCTTAGCTGCCGCATAAAGGTAAACGATTGCGTAGTGCTATCGCTTAGCANCTCGACGCATCGCTTAGCTGCCGCATAAAGGTAAACGATTGCGTAGTGCTATCGCTTAGCATCTCAACGCATCGTTTAGCTCCGGATCAAAGGTAAACGGTTGTGGTAAGCGATCGCTCAGCGCTATCGTATAGCTCTTCACCGCACCGCTTAGCTCCCACCCAAAGCTACACGATCATATAATGTCATCGTATAGCAATACAACGCATCGCTTAGCTCCAGCAGGTACACGGCCGTCTAGCGCACAACACCTCAATGATCAACACTCAAAGCTACACAATCATTTAGCTACTGAAGCTCAATGACGATATGAACCGAGGCTGATTTTTTGGAATCTACAACTCGACCTTTTCGTTTTTTTCTTCGATATACAGCTTAATTTCAACTATAATGACTCCAAATAAATTACAAACTCTTGGGAACATATTAAAGCTCATCAAGCAAGAGCCAATTAAAAATTTAAATAAGAAATTAGAGAGAAATTATAGGCCAAAACTGAAAGAACCATATCAGTATAGCAGTTTCATATTTTTCATATAAAACGCCCACCAAACCAAAATTAAACCGAATTGAATGCTTATTGATGCTTTGATACCAGTTGTGGAAGATACCAATGCACAGTGGAAGAAACCAGGATCCATAAGCACTTTAATTCATTAATTTTGGCAGAAAAGAAAACATGCTTCAACAGAAATAAATAGATTTCATGACATACCTTTTGAAGAACTTCCTCTAAGCTTTGAACTAGCTGCAAATCTCCACAAAATCTTGTTGTAGACCACCTCAAAATCTTTTCTACTATCCTCTTGGTACTCAAGATTGAGTAGTGGGACTCAAAATAAGCTGGAATTAAGGGAATTTGGAGAAGCTCACAACAGCAACCAAGCAGAAGAACAACCTTCTTCTCTCACGAATTTTTCACAAAAATTTGTTTGGTTGCATTCCCTTCAAAACACTCCAATCTCTTCAATATATTGCAGGCATACATGCAAAGAAATTTTCTGCATGAGATGTAGCTCATGCTTGAAGTTAATGAAGATTTAAAGTGGGTTGTTGGTGAGCTAGTTCATGAAGACAATGGAAAATCAATTTTCCAACTTTTGTGTTTTTCTTTTCTTTTTCAATTTTATCAAAATGGATTTCATAAATAAAATTTATTTAATAAAACTGAAAAATATTATTAATTTTACAAAAAATTTTCTTTATAAAATTAATAAATAATTATTTAAACAATTTAAATAATTCTAATTAATTTAATATCAAATATTAAATTAATCTTTACACAATTCCATCTTCAAATATTTAAATCATATTTAAATATTATTTCTCCAATTTCATTTAATTCTAATTTGAACACTTTAAATTGACTTATCACGCTATTCTATAGTTAATCCATTTACGAGCTAATAGGGGACCTCGTGGACCTACAGATCATGGGTTCTAACGATTCGAGATTAAACGGCTAAACTCATTAGATCGATCTAACCCCCATTCGTTAACTAATGGGTGATTCTACTAAAACCCATAGTTGAACTCCCTTCACTGTAGATATATTATGTCCACTCGATATAACCATGATTAGTAAATTAACTCTTCATAGGTTGCTCGTAATAACGGCTGGGTCGAATCTCTATTTTACCCTTACCTCTTGTTCCTTAAGTTCTACGGATCCCCTAATGAACAATTGATTTGTGATCCAATCAATAAATTGAATCTCTCTCAGGCCAATGAGAGGGTGAGGCCTCTTGTTCAACACCCAGAATCAGCATTAAAGGAACAACCTCTCTAATAACCCTAATCGGGTAGGAGTGAATTCCCTCTTGCACCCTATGTTCCCAGCTATTCATCCGGTCCTATCCCCAAAATGGTAAGCTTATTGAGCAGAGGCAGTTGGTCTACTCTCACCGTTTACAGATCAAAGGATAATCCCGAACAAACAGGAGTTCATAGTTAGCTTAGGATTAAGGTTAAGTTACCTAGGTCATCGCTTTGAAATAGTCAGTCTTAAATAGTAAACAACGTTATAAAGTAAGAGTGACTGGTTTCGTGGCCTGATCTTGCACAAAACTCATTTGTACAGGACACCCCCATTCCTCATATCCCAACATGATCGAATTAGAATCACTTCGTTTGTAGTACTTTACAACTCTTTGTAACAACTACAGAGTAGATCACATCCAATAGTGTTACTAGAGTAATATACCCAACCTTATTCATATACTATAGATCATTTTTACTATTTACTCAAACCTGATTCACTTGTATATCTCTACATAAAGTTCAAGTACTCATATAATAGTCAAGGGACTTAGGTTTATTGGATTTCTAAAAAAACAATATATTCAATGATAATTTTATTGAATTCTCATAATAAATTCTTTTATTTACAAATCACGAATTTTAGGACATAAAACCCAACCAAAAATACTTATTTTTTTGAAATATATAAAAGGAAATAGTTATACATAGAACTAGAATTAAGTATCTCAATTATAATTTCAAGAAGTTGAAGGGGCTAATGCAAATATTCTAGAAGAGAGAGGACCCGCGGGAAAATCATAAAGTGGCGTCTTCAAGTTCGTTATCGTCTCATCCAAACGACCGGCTGTCTTTTCCCCGGCGACTGAACTTCGACTGAGAACTTCAGAGAGCTTAGCCATGGCGATCATGGCGTTTGTCTCTTCACCACCGCAAATTCCCTCTCTATCTCGATCGTTTCACAGCAACTTTCTCTTCTCTCCCATTTCCTCTTCCTTCTGCGCACTACGGCGTTCTACACGATCCAGCTTATTTGGCGCTCAAACTTTGGCAACTTCGGGATTTTGCTTTAGGATACACTGTCGTGACAAAGAACGAACTTCACCGGTTACTCAGAGCTCCGATCCTAAGGCTGGAGTTCCCATTTATAAGCCCAAAACCTACGAGGTCTTAGTCTCCGATGCTGCGAATTCTCTTGCTTATGCTCTGGAGGACGGAAAGATCCGCTTGGAGATTGATTTCCCGTAATCTTTCGTTTTCTCTATGAATATTGGGGGTCTTATTCTTCAGTCCTATTAGGCTTGTTTTTTTAGGAACACTGTCCATTCCTTTAATTTGTTACTTAGCAAGTTAGCATTAGAGTTATTACTACAATGCTGTACGTTTATTTTCGTTTCTGCTAATTCCTCTGCCCCGAAGTATAGTAATCGGTTGTGGGTTTTATTTCAGTCTTATTTGAAACTGAGATTCAAACCGTAGTCCGTTTAGGTAAATTGTTTCTTAATATCTTTGCAGCTTATGAGAAGTAACAATATCCTTTTAGCGTCGAAATGTTTCGGAGTATAATCCTCATTATTTTCTAACCCTCGTTTTGTTTTTTGTTTTTTTGGTGGGATTTCCTATATTCAGACCCCTGCCTAGCAACATTTCTTCGTATAAGGTATCTTTCTAAAGCATGTTCTTAATGGAATTCGATGCTCAGAACATTATGTTTTCTCATTTATTAAAATACTCCCCATATAGGCCTTTTCCTTAGAGGATATTTCTATATATGTAAAGGGATCCTTGTATGATTTCATTGATGTAAATAATCAACTTGCAAGGAACCTCAAAGAAAAGGGGGAAAACTAGACCTGCTTAAATATTTAGTCGTTCATCATAAATCTTCAACCAATGTACCTTGCAGCTCGTATTAGTTCTCGATTATAGATGTACTCAGTTAACCTAGGGCCATGGTATAAATTGTCCAAAGAATTTTATGCTTGCATGTTTTTCTTTTATGAGCTAGCCATGAATATAGAATAGTATTCCTTGCGAGGACACCAGTTGAAAAGAAGTTGTGAATAGTATATTAACATGAGGTATAGATAAATGCCTCCACCGATTTGACACTTGATGTGTGGAGTATGGGTTACATTCAGAATTATGTTGATTTGGATTGTTGATAGCAGATGTTCATTTGATTTGAGAAAATTTCTAAATATGTCAAGGGATCTTCAGATGAGTTCATTGATGCAAATATCCAACTTGCCCTGGCTGTTGCAAGGAATCTTCAAGAAAAGAGAGGAACTAGATCTTGCATTGTAAGCAACTATGTATATATACACACACATATATATATATTGCAAACCCCTTTGGAAGTTTGTGCAGCTGTTAAAAACTCGTGTTATAACTTTAGGTGTTTCCAGATAAGCCAGAGAAGCGCAGAGCTTCACAGTTGTTCAAAACAGCTCTCGACTCGGTAACAAGCCAACTCTTCAAACCTCTTTGTTTTGCCTTGTTGTTAAGAAGTAAATATTTTGTTTAAGATGGTAAGAGTACCAAAAGAGAGGGAAGATCCAAACCAAGTGAAAAGATATTACAGCAGAAACTCTGTGGTTGTTATTAATTGGTTATATAAATAATTCTGGAGGATTGGGAAAAACACCCCAAGAAGGACATCCTAAAGTTGTTAAGAAAAAAAATCTATATATTCGATGAAAAATTATCCTATTTGTCTCTAGTCAGTCCTTCCAAAGATAGTGAAAAGAGCATCCACCCAAAGCCTCAACTGCTTCATCTTAAGGGATTTTTTCATTTTTTAAAAAAATGTATTTGTTCCCACCATGATGAGGGTTTAGGCAAGCTTGTCCACACAATATAAATCTTGGTCCCCGTTTTATGTGCTCATTTGATCTTGTTTTTCCCTTTTATCTTTCAGATTGATGGAATAACCGTAAGTTCCCTGGATGATGTCCCTGCTGGGCCTGTCACATCTTTCTTCAGATCTGTTAGAAACACCCTTGATTTTGATTTTGAAGACGAGAATTCAGGTTGGTTCTATACGCATGGATCTCAGAAGATGTTTCACATTCTTGTCCTCTTTTTTTTATTATGTGCATGTCATGGCCATGTGTTTCACTATTAAGTGCGTTTTGCAAATATATGATATATTTTGCATGACCCTAACCATTATGGCAAGACTGAAACTTACATTCATAAACTGTATAATAAAGAAAAGGAAAATGACAGGGAGAAAAGAAAGAGCCAAAGGGAAGAAAAAAATGATGAGAGAAAAAAAAGAGAGAAATACTATGATCGAACATAATCCTATATGAGAGAACTATGTATAAACTTAAAACTGCCTCTTCCTATGTATTTCACTTCACTTTTGTGGATATAAACATGTTTCTTCTTGTTCAGCTTGTCTGTATGTGTTATATTGTAATAATCTTTTATTTCTTTACCCGCTTTTCTCCAGGGCCAACATTCTCATTTGATGATTTCTCACTCTTTGCAATCTATCTGATTTGCAGGTCGTTGGACATCTAGTGACCCTCCATCTTTGTATATATTCATTAATTGTAGCACGCGTGAACTTGGTTTGATAGAGAAGTATGTGGTATGATGTCTATGCTAATTGCAAGATAGCAATTTTTGAACCTATGGCATAAACTGATTAGCTTCTGATTAAAAGTTATCATGATTTCTTCTCTAATTGGTCACGTTGGGCTAATTTCCGTTTTTTCACTACATATTTTCTTAAAATGTTTTCCTCCTATTGATTATGATTTAGCTGTCTACTGAATACTGATATTTTAGAGGACATGGGGTGAGTTCTTATAATTATTGCCGTTACATAAGTGGCATCTTTCATGGTGGGATTGATGGTTATAAAATACTTCTTCTCCAACTTAATAGGCACGTTCTGCGTAAGACCTATTCATGGCTTTCTGAGTGACATTTTTTCACGTAATAAGTTATGTTTTAGTTAACTTCATTTGGTTTAGCCCAATTTGTTTTTGCCTGTCAACATAAGGTGACTCATTTTGGGATTTGCAGGAAACTTTTGCTTCGTCAATCCCCACCCTGTTGTTTAATCTAGAACTTGAAACCTTGCGGTAATGATCCTCCTCTTCATCCATCTTTGATAGATATTGGGTTCATATATGTAACTACTGATCAAAAGTTTGTAAATTACAGTGCGGACTTGGGCTTACTGGGATTCCCCCCCAAAGATTTGCATTATCGATTTCTCTCTCAATTTATCCCAGTGTTCTATATTCGAATCAGAGAGTATTCTAAGGTCTCGGATCTCATCTTGGAAACTTTTTTAGTTATACTTATATTTATATCTTGACTAAATTCTCTATTCTTGGTTCTCTTTGGGGGGAGGGATACTAAGACAGTAGCAGTAGCACCGTATATTGTTAATTACAGTGGAGCATTGTTTCGTCAATACCCTGGTGCGTATAATGTTTTATTGCACTTTCTGTTGGAGAATTTCGTTTTTTAATTCTCTTGATATCTTTCTGTGTCCAAATTGGTTCACCACCCTCTTAAGTTTCGCTAGCTAATTTTTAGATTCATCTGTGTTTTTACATCTATCTGTCGTCATTTCTATTCATCCTCATAATACTTTCAGGACCTTGGCAAGTGATGCTAAAACAATCAGATAATTCTTATGCTTGCGTTGCAGAGAGTGAGACAAGGTTCACCCTTGGTGAAGTATGTAAAACTGAAGTACTTCAAACTTTTAGCTGTTAAACATTTGTCTGGTGTTTTTGGACTAACCGTTGCTTGTAATTTAGACCAAAGATGAACTATTAAGGGTCCTTGGACTACAGGAAGAACAAGGAAGCTCACTAGAATTTCTCCGCAGGGGCTACAAGGTTTTTTCTTTATATCTGTGATTCTGTTTTATATCTTTCCTTCTATATGGCGATAACTCATTGCTACTTTTTCTTGTGCAATTAATTCTTATTTGCTTCCCCACCAACCTACCAGAAATTTGAAGAGAAATCTGCTTCATATTTTGCTGCCAAATCGTATTAGTAAAATTGTAGGAAACTGTTGAAATCTAGTCTACTTTTGCAGGCTGCCACTTGGTGGGAAGAAGATGTTGACTCTGAAGTATCTTCGGCATGGCGTAGTTGAGCACCTCTAGTGTCAATTATTTCCTCGTATTTTCGTAGACACAACGTTGATGACATCGGACACGAGATTTCAACTATATTTCCTTGATCAAACGGATGGCTTCTTTATAAAAGACTCTTATGGCTATCTTTGAAGAGTTACTGCAGGGAAATTCTATCTCAAAAGTTAAATCTACATCTCTTTTCAACCCACCAGCTTCAGAAGATTGACACAAACTTGAATCCAGCTCATTCACCTCTGGAATTCAAGGTGAAGTAATCTTGTACATTTTATAAGTCGCAGTAAATTACGATTTGTTGTTCATCCTTGATACTGAGTTTCTTTTTCTTTTTCACTCATGTTCCTTTAAAAAAGTATAAATCAGGCCTCTTAGATGGTTTAATCCTTGCCAAGTATGAAGTTCAACTATTTTCATGCAATATGTGGTTCATAACTGAGTTTTTTAACTGAATCCATAATATGTAGAACAATCCAAACTATTACAACTACTTGTTTTGGAAAGAAAATAAAAGCAATTGCTTTGGACCAAAAGCTAATTATTTTTTATAAGCTCTACATTCAAACATCATTTTCAATCACTAATTAACTTCTCTGTTATTAATTTACTGGTATCAGTCATAGTTATACTGCTTGTAATCTTTGATTAATCATCATTTGTTATATAAAAATGAAAATGTGATGAAAGTTCCTCCCCCGTCCGTCCTTTCAACGGAAAGGAAGCTTTCTTTGGAAAGTCGGAATGTGTGCTTTGTTGTGGGTATATATTTGGGGGAGAGATACGGTAGAATTCTTAATGGGTTGGAGAGGGATCTAGTTGATGTTTGGTCCCTTACGAAGTTTATTGTCTTTGAGTCTCGGTGACGAGTCCTTTTTGTAATTAATCTTTATGTCATATTTTGTTAAATTGGAAACCATTCCTCTAAGGTCTAACTGTGATTGATCAATCATAATCATTCACTAATGTGGTTTTATTTATCATTGACTAGTAATAATAGTAATAGTAATAGTAATAAGATGTATCATCAATTAACTAATACAGTTATGTAAGTAGTCAACGATATATTATAGGCAACCAATCATGATTATCTTAAAGATATAATTGAAAAATAGATGCAGACTTTTAAATAAATCAAAACAGAAGAAAAAGACAGATTTAAAATATAATGTTGTCTGTCTCTTCGCCCAAGTGAGGCTCCAACTTCAGCTGTAAGCTATATTTTGGATGCGGATTTTAAGTACATGGAAGAACTATGTGATATCTTTATTACAAAAATATTAGGGCAAATATCAATTTATATATCCTAAACTTTGGGAATTGTATTAATTTAAACCATAAACTAATAATTGTATTAATTTAAACCTTAAACTTTCATAAATGTAATAATTTAAACTTTAAATTAATAATGGTATCAATTTAAACTCCAAACTTTCATAAATGTAATAATTTAAATCTTGAAGTTTCATAAGTGTATCAATTTAAACCTTCTATTATGTTTTATTTGGATACACTTATGAAAATTTGAGGTTTAAATCAATATACTTATTAAAGTTTAATGTTTAAATCGATACAATTATTAGTCTGAAGTTTAAGTTGATACTATTCCAAAGTTTAGGGTTTAAAGTGATACAATAAAAAATTCGGTATAATATGTTATTAGGCTTGGTGTCTAAAAACCAAGTGTCATATCTACCCATGCTTAGTGGCCAAATTTGTCACATCCTAGTTGCCAAACTATTGATCATTTGTGGATTTTGTAAAAAAATACACATGCTGGTGAGAATAAAAGAGAAATTCTAGAGAAATTTCTAATTTTTAATTTCATATATTTCATTGTGTTATTTTCTAAACTAATTTTATTTATTTATTATATTATACTTTATTTTTTCGATATTTGTGTTCTCATTGTCTCTCGCTTTGCTCATAATTTTACGAAAATATTTATATTTTTTTAAAAAAATTTAAAATAAATTTATTTTAATTAATTGTTTTAAATGACAAAATTGCTAAAAATATTTTTTACATATAACGGAATGTAGAGCCCTTCATGTCCCTGTCCTCGTCCCCATAAATTTTCCTACGAGGATTTTGCAGGGATCAGGTTTCTCACAAGAAAAATTTTTCCGCCATCATTTTTTTCTAACAATTTTTTTAATTTCAATTAAATATATATTTTTAACCATTCCTTAAACATATCCAATATAACTTTCATTTAAATATATTATCAATTTTGGTAATAAAAACAATAGTATACATTCAATTTAAAAAGATATAATTAAAATACTAAATTCTCATAATTTTTATAAATTAAAATTTAACCATTAGAACATCTTATCTTAAATATTACAACATCTAAGGAATTAAAGTAATAAAGTCTTAAACTTAAATAATTAAAACCTCAATAATTATCCTAACAAAGTCTACAATAAATAAATATATATATATAATTTATATACAAAAGCCGGGGCGGGGTCGGAGTCGGGGTTGGGGAATATATTCCCCGTCAGCCCCGAATTGCAAACGGAAAAAAAAATTCTCACTCCCTCCCCCATTCTCTGTGTATACGGGGATAATCCCTGTGGGACCCCGACTCCATAGGTTTTTTGGACATCTCTAAAATGATAGACACTGCAGTAACATTTTGCTATATTTATAAATAAGTTAGACTCATTTTACTATATTCGAAAACAACTCTTTATTTTAATCAATAACCATTGATCTAATACCGATGTATGAAAGGTCATTAATAATTGATTACTATTGCATGAGATATACTAATTGATTAAAAGAACAAATTAATTTTTAAAATATCATTAGTCAATTGAATTAAGGTCACGTTCACCTCATGTGAAAGGTAATCCATCCTTGGTAATGTAATAAATGGACCCTAATTGATTGTTTTTGTTGTTATTTACCTACATTCCATGACTCCGTCATTGTAATAAATTGTGGGTCCACCTTGAAATCTATAATCAAATAGTGTAGTCTAATTGAAGAATGAAGGGTGTTCAATCGGATTATAGTTGAAAATTACATGGGAATCACTACGTTTACTGTTTTCGTTACAGATATTGTTACTATAACAATATAAGAATTATGAATATGCCACATTGATTGTTACCTTTACCTTTACCATTACTATTACCATTATTGTTAGGGTCAAGTAGGGATGGCAACGCAGCCAGGGCGGGGTGGGGATACACTCCCCATTTCTGTCCCCGTGGGGATTTTAATCCCCGTCCCTGCCCCATTCTCTGATTTTGGGGGTCAGGATCAAAGTCGGAGAATCCCCATTCGGAGTTTTGGGTCCCTACGGGGAAATTTTTTTTTCTTTTTATTTTATTATTTTTATTATTTAAAATTAACTAAATTTAGTATTTACATTGAAATTGTAAATTTTATGTAAGAAATTAGTATTATTGTTACATATATTTGTTCAAATTAATAAATAGAAAAAATATTTTAATACTTTTTATTATAAATTTAATAAAAATTTAATTAGAAAAAAAATAACTAAAACAGGGTCGGGATGGGGCAGGGATCCCCTCCCTGTCCCTACCCCGTTCCCGAATGAAGATCCCATTTAAATCCTCGATATGACCTCATACTCAATCAAACTGGGGATTCCCCACAGTCCCTCGGGAAATTTTGTTTTCCCTTAGGTCAAGTCGTAACGATAATGATAACAATAACAATAAAATGTGACAAGTTCATACTTCTAGGTAAACGCGATAAAAAACAATCCAATTATATTTGCGATTCAGGCATATTGTGATTCATCCATCAATCAAGCTCATTTCAATTACATCAAAATCCATTATGATTTGATAAAGATGACCTTATTGAAAAGCAGTGAACTATTATCGAAAAAGTGGCCTAAACTACATAAGTGCAATAAAAAAAAAGTTAAGTATATTTGATAGATAAAATATTAATTATCTATATAAATCGAGTTTACCAAATTGATGTGACATATCATCATTAGTTTTTTTTCCTTAAGATACCATCATTAGATTAATCACTAATATATTCATGAAATCAAATCAAAATTTGAAATCTATCGGCATAACTTTTTACAAGTTTCATCTATAAATATACTACAAATGAAAACATGGTCTTTTACATATACATATACATATAATATATATATCTTTTCTAATTAATGCGTATCTCTATTAGAATGAAGTATCAACTTAATTATAGATGCGTGAATAAGATTTTAATTACTATTTCTAGATTTTCTCAATCTATTGGTTGAAATTGAAGAGTAAGTCATGAAAATTAAATGAGAATATGTTTATAATTGGAAGATGGGGCCATAGTTTTGGTGAATCACATCTATCAAATATCATATTATTCTTTGGGTAATATTTCTTTCCCGTCACTGACGAACATCAAACAATAAGGATCACTGTCACCTACACCTACAGTTGACAAGCCACGTACTTAGATTTTATTGGTCTGTCACCTGAATTTCTTGGGCCCCACTTCCATACCTCAACCATTGGTTTGTGATTTAGAAAACCATTTTCTTTTTTAAGTTTTCTTTTTAAAAACAAGTAAATTCCAAAATAAAGGGTAGGTAAAATTTATAACATAATACTTAATTATCGTCTTAAAAATAATCAAGTTTAGATCAAGTACATTATTAAAATTTGGGTCAATATCAATCCTTTATGTTTGTTCTGCAGGAAGATATGAAGTATTATTTGGCTCCACTACCTTCCTAACATATGACCCTCTTTTCTAGGGAATTTTGATTGGTATCTAACCTATGAGAGTAGATGATGGATAAGTTAGGAAAAACAAATCGTTGTATCTTTGAAGCTATTAAGATTCTTTAAGTATAAGTAGAATCATAGTGTTGCTCGAGTAGTTTCAAGATAAGTAACTTATATCTTGACGAGTATCTTTATTGGCTTTCTGTTGATTTACATATTACTCGAATGGAGAGCATAGTGAATCAAGTTTAATGGTGCCCCCCTCAGGTGAAAGAATGGAAGTGGAATGTTGATGCTTTCGTGGAACTCTAAAAAGTGTTGCAGCATAGTTGAGTGGATGTTTCATGACTCATTTGGATTTTCTATGTACGTTGGTTTCCAAAAGATCTCTCAAGAGTTGTCCATCAAATTATTGGAAGTCCAAACTCTTATTGAGGGTTTTAACCATTATCTTGTCTAAGCAGATAAAAAGAATTCAAATTTTTTTTAAAGAGAGTGCTTTTTTTTATATATATACAATATATATTATGACATACAAGTTTATTATCAACCATATTTTAACATTCACCAAGGATATAAGTTTAAAATGTACTCAAATTAGGGGTTAAAACATACATTTAGCATAAATTGTTTCATAAAAAAATCGATAAATACCCGAACACGATGAACCAAAACATCCATTAGGGTTAAAACATACATTGGGGCCTTTTTAAATATAAAAAAATGTTTAAAAATATTTACAATTTATAGCAAAAAATTCTAAAGTACAAACCACTCTTGAAACTTTTTACTATAAAGTGTAAATATTTTTAAAATTTTTCTATTTATAAGAATTTCTCTATATTTTTATAATATAATCAATATATTTCTACATGTTTTTGAAGTCATATATTAATGTTGGGTTTATTAACGAATTTGATTTACTATTAGAAAAATCATTATTTAACCATATAATATGATTAAGAATATTTTTTACATGCAAAGCTTAAAAATTACAATAGAAGTAAGATTATTTTAACCTGCAAATTATAACAATTAAAATAGAAGGTTTAAAAGTTTCGAAGACGTAATTTGATTAAATGAAAAATAAATAAATAAATAAATACCCAACAAAGTTTAATAATTTACATACCAATGATCTCAAACATATTAGAACAAAAAATGTAAAGTACAAAGAAAAAGTTGTTTGGCCAACATTATCAATCAAACAAATTATGCCTAAATTTTGGGAAAGAATCTCAATTACATTGCCCTAATGGGATGCTCTTGGGGGACATTAGTTAATGGGTTCACTTTAATCTTTCACTTTCATCCTTCTATCATTGACACATGGTTTATGAGAGAGAGACTATATAATATATTCTTCACTATTACATATTATAATTGTTTTCCCACATAATTGAATTATATAGAATAATAATATAAAAAAAAAGATAATTATCTACTAAAATAAAAATCATTGATGGTTGGTCCAATTGCACAAACATGTCACATTTTATTTGGCCCCTTATCAAACCAATATTTCCTTCTTCACTTGATTTGTCCACATTTGCCTTAGGTTATTAGATGTTTTTATGTTCCATGATGAAAATAAAATTCCCACAACCTTAAAAAGAACAAAATATAGAGATCCCACCACATTTCAACTATTCATTATCTATATATATATATATATAAATATAAGTGTGATCTCTATATTCAAAAGTTCAATTTAAATGGAATGATATATATAAATATTTTAGTCTTATTTTTTTAAAAAAAAAAATTACCTTCATTTTTTAATTGTCGATACATATTTCTATAAATGAAAATATAACTTATTCAATATTACTAAAACGATACTTAACTTCTAATTAGTCAACCAATAAAATTTTCTTCTTTACAATTGCTCTTTACATACATCCCAAGAGACGAAAAAAAAAAAGCGTGACATGATAAGTTAGGTAGTCTTTTTTCTAGGCTCTCTTTAATCAATCTAACCTTTTGTGAGGATGTTTGATTTCTCTCTCATCTAACTCATGATAGAGATATTTTTTATTTTTTAAATTACAAGTTTAACGTTTGAACTTTAAAGTTGGTGTTTAATTGGTCATTGAACTTTTAAAAGTGTAACAAATTTATAACATATTCGAAAATCTTAAAAATTAAATGTTATATTAGATATAAATTTTATTTTTGTCTATAACAAAACTCTAAAGTCCCATTTGATAATAATTTATTTTTTTTAAAAAAAAATTAAACTTATAAACACTACTTCCACATGTAAGCTTATTTGTTTTGTTATCCCATTTTCACAAATATTTTTAAAAACCAAGTCAAGATTTGAAAACTAAAAAAAAAAATAGTCTTAAAAAAACTGTTTGGTTTTTCAAATGGTTAATACTTATATGCATTTCAAGATGCACTCATTTTTGTGCATCATTTTCTACTACTCACATAAAAAGATATTAAAATACTTCAAAAAAGAAAAAAAAAACAAAAAAAACAAAATTTACCACATGACAAGTTATGATTGGACAATCTGATGGGACGTACCTAAGTAGTTTTCTTTTCAAAATTGACTAATTAATTTAGATGTTTTTTTTTCAAGAAATCTAAAAATTACCGTATAAAATTTAGGGGGAAAACAAGTATAAATTTTGAAAAAAAATAAAAATAAAATATAAAATCGTTACGGACTTAAATTTTTTTCAAATTTTATCTATAATTGAGGTATGAATTTTAAAACATTTGAAAGTTGATGGACTAAATTTAAAATTTAACATTTTTTAAAAAAGAAAAAGTATATAAATGGATGAAAATGGCAGGTAACATGTTATTTCTGAGTTGGGTGAGCAGTGAGAGAGCAGCAGAAGCATGTTCTATTGTTCACTACCAACAAAGCACACTTCACACAAAAACAGACTACTTTTTTTTTTTCTTTTAATTTTTTTTTTTTAAAAAAACATTTGTTTGCACATTCATTAATCTTACATTATACATTCTCTCCTTTCCCTAACTTATTGCCTAAATTAATGAATATTCCCAGTGGTCTCCACCAATCTCTCCAATCTTCTTCCATACTTTAATTTGTTCTATAACTTCATTTAACTTCAAACTTTTTTTTTTTTTTAAAAAAAGACCCAAATATTGAATATATTGTGTAAAATTAATCATCTCATTTTGTATCCACTCATTATTGTAATGTTGTTAAATGCCCTCTTGATTTAGGTTTATATGTTTCGTTATTAAGTTAATTATATTAAATCGAATATGTTCAATTGACCTACAAGTGTGTTAGTAATAATTTGTGAAGAAATGGACAATCGATTGTAATATTAAAGATAATACTCTCACTTTGTAGTACGTACATACTATTGTGTTGTCTCGAATTAATGTTATATACTTAGGTTTATATATTTTATTTTTAATATCTTGTTTGGTAATTATTTGATTTTTGAGTTTTATGCTAGTTTCACATAACCTTTTTTTTTAATCATAGTTTTCGTATTTTCTATGTAAACTTATTAAATTCTTACCCAAATTTCAAAAAGAAAAATAAGTTTTTAATAATTATAGTCCTGTTTGGTAACCATTTAAGTTTTTTGTTTTTAGTTTTTTAAAATTAAATTTACAGATACTCCTTCCACCTATAAATTTCTTGCATTGTTATCCACTTTTTACCAATGTTTTAAAAACCAAACCAAGTTTTGAAAACTAAAAGAATTATTTTTTAAAAGCTTGTTTTTGTTCCTGGAATTTGACTAATAATTCAACTATTGTACTGAAGAAATATACTAATTATTTTAAAAATTGAGAGAAAATAGGTTTAATTACCCAAGACAAAATAGTTTCCAAACAAGACCTATATTTTGTTTTTTAGTTTTAATTAAGGGTGTACATGAGTTGGATTAGGTTGGGTTGAGGGTGTTTTTTGGAACAATCCGAAAATTCGAGTTGGTTGAGTTGTTAACCCAAAGAACCTAAATAAAGTCTCCAATCCAACCCAATCCAACCCTTAAAATTTGGGTTGAGTTGTCAGGTTATAACTACTTTTTCTTCTTAATTGAAAATATATAAATTTATATATAACACATGATGAATAATTAAAATCTCATAAAATTCAAATGTTAAATACCAAATATCTATGATATTTATTGCAAACTTTAAATAAAAACAAATATCATAACATTTTTATAAGAGAGATATTACAAATTCACAAATTAATCAATACAAGTAAGCAAACTTTAAATAAAGATATATATATATATATATATATACAAAATTCAAATTTTGTTTTAGTCAACCTACTACCTAACCCAACCCAACAAAAATAAAAAAAAGTATAATCCAACCCAACCTTTACATTTTGGGTTTGGTTGTCTGGGTTATTGGGTTATTTGAACATCTCTAGTTTTAATTAAAAATTTTGTTTTGATTTTGAAAACACTCTTAAATGGTAAACAATTATACATAGAAATCAATAGGCAAAAGTGATGTTTATAGGGTTAATTATTTAATTTTTATACAGTACTGAGACTTCTTAATTTACAGTTAATTTTAATGTGTAATTTAATATATTTTGAAGTGGTGAGTAATAACTTATCAAAATATTTTGGAAAAATTATGTTCAAACTTTCAAATTTGATTAAAGCCTTCCCCCATTCAAAACTTTTGAGGGTGGAATTTTGGAGGCTGTCTACTTTTATAAACATATATGATTAAAGAATTCTAGATTGTTAAAAGCAACACCAACCTTTTATCTCTGATATTTGACCAAAAAGAAAATAAAAAGTATGAAATCCTTTGTAGACTTCTTAAGAAAACTTTTATTAAAAGAAAAAAAAAATTACATCTAAAAACTTTTTAAATAGAAAAAGGCAAAATATAAATAAATTTTTTATACAGATATTTTTTAGAATATTAAACAAGAAAAATCTTTTACAATTGAGTAATTACAATTTTTCTCAACCAAAGTTGTTACCATCAAAATAAGAAAACGTAAATATATCGACAAATGAACTTTTTAAAATGATAATAAATGTTTTATCTACTAGAGATAGTGAATTTTTATATGTCAAATTCACGATAAATATAAAGGACTATGCATTTTCTTTNTATATATATATATATATATATATATATTTAAAAATTATTGAATTTAACTTTGGCCCTAGCCTACCATGTATGGATTATATAGCTATAAAATTATAGAGATAATTAATGTGTGGGGTTATGAAAGAAGTCTAATGATTAACATAACATTAAATTACACATCTTAAACTTATTCAATTTTAAAATTAATTGATGTATTAGAAATAAATTTGAATATTATGCTATATTGAATTCTAGACTTTCAGTTTTGTATTTAGTAGATCCCTAAATTTTGAAAAATAACGAATAGGACAAGGACTTTAAAATTGAAATTTTAACGAACGTATAAGATAGTTATTAGTAGATGAAACTATTGAGCACTAAATTAAAGGTTTTAAATATTTTCAAAAGTTTTTTATCCATATATACATAAATTTCAAAATAAAATTTAGGAATTAAACTAGTAATTTTGCTTCTTTTAAAGTCAATATTAGGAAAGAAAATAACAAAGAAAATGAGTAAAAAGAGTGGAAGTGAATTAAATATTAATAACCCTTATAAAGAGTCTTTTGTTTTATGAAATATTGCGTAGGAGAAATTGGTTTTATAAATGAAATAGATATATATATATATAACAGACAAAGAAAGAAGAAAAATCTATAATAATCTTTTATTTGGTTGAATTGAACCAATTACTTGTTTTGTACTTATTCTGTTAAAATTAATTATTTACAATATCTTCTATTTGAAAAAAAAAAAACATTTAAAACATATTTATATGTTAACAATCAATGTCTACATCTATACATATCTCATAATTTACACAGTCATTAATTATCTTTTATATATTATTGAAAATGATACGTTCTGAAACAAAATATTACAAAATTTAAAATGATTGAATTTTGTAAGTTCAACTATGAGGAATGAATCATATATATATATATATATATATATTTTTGATAGCATAAATTTGATATATCTTTAAAAATGCCACAATATATTTGAGTTTGATTTAGTTTATATTAATTGTTATTAAATTTTCTCATTTTACCTTTTTTTTAAAGTCCCTCTTGGCTACTGTGAATTTCAATTTATAGATATCCTTCAAACCCAACCAATCCCTTTTGCTTCCCTTTAATTATTCAAATGTACAATTGCCAAAGCTTTTTGGCATGTGATAGTGCCAAAGTAAAAAATAGCACACTAAGGAATCCAAGGCTCATGAATCACACTTCAATTTCAATTTTTTTTTTAAAAAAAAAAAAAAAACTAAGAATGTAATTTTTTTTCAAAATAATTTATTATTTTTCCCCTTTAGTTTTTGTATAAAATTTACATTGTGGTTTGTTTTCAAATAAAATAAAATGAGTCAATTTATTTATAAATATAGCAAAATGTTACTGTCTATCAGCGATAGAAGTCTATCGCGATCTATCGTTCAATGATAGAAGCCTATCACAGTGATAGAAGTCTATCGCGGTCTATTTGACATTTTGCTATACATGAAAATACTTTTAACAGTTTTACCATTTAAAATAATTACTCTTAATCGGTAGTTTTCTTCCTAATTTAAATGTGAAATCTTTAATTAAAAAAACTATTTTTTTAAAAAAAAAAGCTTTCACATGTATAACACTATTTCCTATACCCCATTCGTTTAATTATCTAATCATTAAATAAATAAAACATATGCTCAACCTAATTTCTATCAAAGAATTTCCGTAAAAATATGCACATTTATACATATCTTTATTGGAAATTTAGGAACAAAAATAAAATTAAAAGAAAAAATAAGATTTTTTTAAAAAATAGTTTTTAATGAGGCGTTCGGGGCACGGAGTTAGTTATTATAGTCTTAGGTTATTATAATTAGATTGTAATAGTTTATGTTCAGGGTGTAGATTATTTTAGTTTGAGTTATAATGTGTTTGAGGTATAAATTATTTTAATTTGAAAATAAAATAGTAAACACTGTAGCAAAGAATAAAAAATTGATGAATGTAAAATAATAAAAACTATAACAAATAGTAAATATTGTATCAAATGGAGGTTTTGAAATAACATTGATGTAACTAATTGAATTTTGAAATAGTATTTACTATAGTAGGAGGTGGTTATTATAATTTTAGAATAATCTTTGTTCCAAACGCTCCCTTAAGCTTTGAAATCATATGATTAAATAAAAATTAAGCTCTAATTCGAAGATAAAAATTAATTTTATATTTTAACTTTTAAAATCTTAATTCTAATTCTTCAACTAATATAATCCTTGCCATAATCGTTTTTAAGTAATTTAAGGTGTGATGTAATAATACCTATATATCAAATATATACTATTAATGTTTAAATTTCAGTTGGAATGTTTGAAGTAAAACAGATAAAAATAATTTTTTTAAAAAGAGTAAAAAAAATTAGGGACAAAGAAAATGTTAAATTATAAATTTGGTAGTCGAAATAAACTTTTTTTTTTCGAGGTCAAATATTCAAATTCTCACTTTACTTTTATACTGTTTATTAAAAATAATTATAATTTTGATGATTGAACTTTTGTGATTATGCTTATTTAATTAGTTATCTCTACTTTCAATTTTGTGTTAAACAGAGTTCTATTGTTAATTTTATCCACATCGTACAATACAATATGTATCAAAGGATCATTAGACTAACAAAGTTAACTTCAGTAATTAGTTGAACACTTCATTTAAAATTCTAAAGGTTTATCTGGATTGACTAGAGAAAAATATTTTTTAATAGTATAATTTTTATTTAAATCATTTTGATTAACATTGTTTAAAATAAACTTTAGACAGGTTCAAATGTTATTTTAAGTTGTTGTCAAACACTTCAAGACTTATTTTCAAAATTAAACACCTAAAAAATTATATACGCTAACTTTTTTTATAAAAATAAATAAATAAATAAAGTAAAGTAACAGAAGAAATATGACACTTAATAACTCAAGAATCAATGTTATAATTTAGTTCAAGGAGAAAATATATCTCTAATTAAATTTTAGGTAATGTCACTTGAAAATTAAAAAACAATGATTGTATTAGTTTAAATTTTAAACAATCATAAATAAATTTAAACCATTTATTAAGACTTCATTTTAAAATCAAATTGATAGTGACAACTTTTTTATTAATTTAAGTAGGTTTACACCTTCTTGTCTAGTTTCTCTACTTATTTGGAAAATTTTGTAATAATTTTTCTTTCAATAAGATGTTGGGAGAAAAATAATCTTATTTAAGTGATTTTAAGGTAAGAAAGGGTATAAATTGATTGATTAATAAGTTTAGAATTTTAACCGATACAATTTCTAAAAGTTGGGGGTATAAATTGATCTTTCCCATAATTTAAATCTAAATATTAAGGAATCTAGTTCAATTAGCATAAAGTTAGTGCCATGAATCTTAAGGTCAAATATTCAATTCCTCACTCACCTATTGCCAAGTGTATACCATTCCAAAAATTCGGGTTTTTAAAAATTATTAGTAGGGTTTTTTCAATATTCAATTCTCCTATCGACACATTTATTTAATTAGGATTTTTTGGACCAACTCAAAAAATTTGGTTGGTTAGATTGACCACCCGAAAAACTTGAATAGGGTCTCCAACCCAATCCTTTAGAATTTAGGGTAGATTGGATTAGGTTATGGGGTTATTGTTATTTTTTTTTTATTAATTTAAAATACTTAGATTTATCTTCAAAAGATGACCAATAACTAAATCTCATAAAATTAAAATGTCAAATACCAAAAGGACAAATAAATATTTCAATATTACAATATACATGTAATTCAGGTCGAGTCGGGCCAATCTGGATATTTTTTTTTATTAAAATCGAAACCTAACCTAACTCGATTGAAATGAAAAGAATTTCAACCCAACCTAACCCAAATTGGTTGGACTGAGTTGGGTAATCCAAGTTGTTCGAATTGTTCTGAATACTCCTAATTGATTGAAATTCTTTTACTAGAAGTCGAGAGTTTGATCTCCATCACAGAGGGAGATGGTTGTGCTGAAAAGATAAATTTTTTTTTTAATAATCCTAACAAATAAAAAATGAAAAAAATGTAAACATTTAAAATAGAATTAGAGGTATTATGAAAAGTTCGAATGAACGTGTGGAACCCAACACCATGATGGCGCGTAAGACAAAGTTTCTGTTTATAAAGACTTATTTATTTATTTAAAATAATTTAAAAAAACTTATCTTCATCTTCTTCTCCATTCTCCAATCTCCACTGTAATCCATATATTCCTTTTCCTTCCCTCCGTCTTTCATTATTATTGTTCATCATTTTTCCCACACTTCCTTTTTCAATATGAAAAATTTTTAGATCTTTTTTCCCTTTCAAAAATTAAATTACAAAAACTCTCTCATCTCTTTAGTCAAAAGCACATTGGGACCCTCCACCATCACTCTTCATTTCCTAATCACGGATTCACTCCATTATTATAATCCCCACTACCCACCAAAATTCAACTGTTCGAACATTACAAATCCCTCTCAAACTTTCTTCAACAATCCCCTCTTCTCAATTATCCAACTGTACAGCAAAATCCCAGAATCAGAAACCCATTTTTTTCGTTACAAATGGAATCAGAATGATGAAATGATGCTAATCTTCGTCTTCTCTGTTTCTAATCCATTTTTCTCCTATACCCATTTGCTGAAATCTCTTCAAAATGCCCTCTAGACCCTTTGCTTCCAGTCCCGCCGCTGCCGTCGCCGGAGCTTCCCCGCCGGTTTTCTTCTCGAGAACGAAGGTTGTGTTCTTAGCCCTCACCATCTCTGCTTCCGTTGTCATTTTCTTGTCTGTTCTTTATTTTCTCTACCATCTCTGGCATTCCTTTGTCCACAGAGCTAAAACCATTCCCTTCGATTCCAGTGCCCCTCTTAAACTTCAGCGATTCTCTTACAAAGAGCTCAAAAGGGCTACAAATCATTTCGATTCTGCTAATATTATTGGAAAGGGTGGATCGGGAACTGTGTTTAGAGGGATTTTGAGAGATGGGAAATCGATTGCTATTAAACGATTGGACTCTGTTTCTCTTGAAACAGAGAGGGAATTTCAAAACGAGTTGCAGATTCTTGGTGGGTTGAGATCTCCTTTCTTGGTGACCCTTTTGGGATATTGCGTTGAGAAGAACAAACGTGTTCTTGTTTATGAGTATATGCCTAACAGAAGCCTTCAGGAATCGCTTTTCTCAGATGGGTTTGGTGGATTATGCTGGGAAAGAAGATTCGATATCGTTTTAGATGTTGCTAGAGCTTTGGAATTTCTCCATCTCGGATGTGATCCACCAGTTATTCATGGAGATATTAAGCCTAGCAATGTGCTTCTAGATATGGAGCAACGAGCAAAGATTTCAGATTTTGGATTATCTAGAATAAAAGTTGAAGAAGAATTTGGTGTTGATTTGTTCAGTCAAGAATTGGGTCAAAGCCAAGAGCTGTGGAAGGGCCAAGACTATTCTGGAACTTTAGCTACTGAAACTCCTGCCATTGGAACTCCTGTGGAAAGCAACACTGAGGTAGATTTTGCTCTTGCTTTACAAGCTTCTTCTTCTTCTAAAAACAGTAGAACATCTTATAATGTTAAGGGTTTGAATCTGAATTCTTTGAGTTATAATGCCAATATTTCAAATGAGGGAGATGGGAAACTGGGGAATGGGAAAGGGAAGGAGGTTTCAAGTTTGGATGCTAATGGAGTTGATTGGAGTAATCGTTTGGTTCCTTATGATTGTGGGATTGAACATAGTAACAAGGACTTGAATTCTGGTGCTGTTTTGAGTGTTGATGATGGAGGGAATGCTAAACAATGGGGAAAAGATTGGTGGTGGCGACAAGACGGGAGCGGCGAGTTGTGTAGCAAAGATTATGTTATGGAATGGATAGGAAGCCAGATTTATCCAACAGCTAACCCTGATTGGGATGAAGAAAGTAAGAACATACCTGAGAAAGCTAATTGCAATTATTCTGTTCCATTGGAGAATGTGAATGGTGGTTCGAAGATACCGGAATTCGGGTTCGAAAATCTTCCAACCGAGTTGGAGCATCAAGAATCGAAAACTAGGAACAACAAGAAGAAACAGAAGAAGATGCAGGAATGGTGGAAGGAAGAGAACTTCGCTGAGATTAGTAGAAAAAGTAACAAAGCAAAGGGTTTAGAAGCCTCAGCTTGTAGCAAATGGAACAAAAGCCTACAACAACTGCCACATTTCGGTTTAGGGAAACGGTTTTACTTCCTTCGACGAAAGCATTCAAGACAACAAAACCAAAACGAATCCGATCTCAACAGGGAGTTTAGCTTCAGAAGAGGTTGGAAGAAGAAAAACAACACTCAATCCATAGGCAGTGACATGTGCAGTGGAGATTTATTCAGCAGAGAACTCAGCAGCACAACAAGCATGAGAGGAACTCTTTGTTATGTAGCACCAGAATATGGAGGTTGTGGATTCCTAATGGAGAAGGCTGATATATACAGTTTGGGAGTACTAATACTCGTGATAGTGTCGGGAAGAAGACCGTTGCACGTTCTCGCATCACCGATGAAGCTTGAGAAGGCAAACCTTATAAGTTGGTGTAGGCATTTAGCGCAGTCGGGGAACGTGTTGGAGCTCGTCGATGAGAGGTTGAAAGATGAGTATAACAAGGAACAAGCAAGCTTATGCATAAACTTGGCTTTGATATGTTTGCAAAAGATGCCAGAAATGAGGCCAGAGATAGGAGAAATTGTGAAGATTTTGAAAGGAGAAATGGAAATTCCACAAATACCATTTGAGTTCTCTCCTTCACCACCTTCAAAATGGTTCAGTAGATCAAGGAGGAAACAAAAACTCAATGCAGAATAGGGGCTTTTTTTGTGCTATTTGACAAGTTTTTCTTCAGAGTTATTGAAAATTTTTTAGCTGATGATTTTTAACTGAAACATTTTCATTAACTCTGTGTTCTCACTATTGGAGATATGATGTTAAATTAGTGTTGAAAATTCTGTTTACTTTTATCCCCATCCTCCACATAGAAGAAAATTAATATCTTAGTTTAGTTCTTATGATTTGAAAAAGTTAGAATTTAGTCTATATATTTTTAAAAGTTAATAGTTAGTTCTTATGGTTTGATAAAACTTCATAAATAGTTTCTGTGTTCTGACAAAATTCTCGTACATAATCTCCAACGGAGGGACTATTTATGAAAGTTTTATCATACCATAGAACTAAGGTCGTGGTTACCCACCCGTAGATATAATAAATCAATGATAATTGAAAAAGTGAGTATTATTTGATTACATTTGTTGTTGTTTACTTATAGTAATGAAATGTGAGGTCCACTTGGGATTTTGTAATCAAAGAATGTGGTTGATTAATGAAAAAAGTTTTGAAAATTTAGGATAATACTCCAACTAAAGTTTTTAATGAAAAAAGTATTGTACTTTTGAGTTTTGATAAAGTTTCCTATCTGGATTTTCATATGATAATAATTTAGATATGTTGAAAATGAAACAAAAGAAAAACGGAAATAAAATCTTATCGTATAATGACTTAATACTATTAATTAACAGAGATGATAAAGACAATGATTGTTTTCAATATGGAACTTAAAGTTATCCAAAAACTACACCTTGAGTTTTGGACTTCTTTAATATGATGCCACAATTTCCAATTCAATTTCATTTTTTAGTAAGTTTTTATATGGCTAGTTATAAACATTTTGTTTTGCTTGTCTTGAATAGCCTATCAAATATTTGGAGTTAAAATTGCAAATTTTGATTATGAGGTTTAAAGTTTATGTCTATTTGGTTTCTATACTTTTAAAATTACAAAATTTAGTCTTTAAACTCTGATATATTTTTTTTAAAATTAAAAAATCTAATAGATACAAAATAAACAGTTAAGATTTTTATTAAACATAAAATTCAAATTTACAATCTAATCGATAAATTAAATTTTAAACATTGACTTTTTCAAGTGTCTATTGACCGTTTATGAATTTATTAAATAAGAATTTACAGACTTATTAAAGACTTTTAAAACTTCAAGAATTGAATATACACTTTTTCAAACTTGAAGGACTAAATTTATAATTGAAAGTTCATGGATCTCAAAAAGGGGTTGAAATTTAAATTTTCTATAATTGCGAGATACATATGTCTAATCAGTTGAGCTATGCTTAAATATTTGCCTTTTCTTTTGCTAATATAATGTTTGGAATTCAATGATATTCAATCTTTTTTATTAAAAAAATCATTAACTTTTTTTTTTTCCTTTTTGGTTTAGGAAAGAGGCTCCTTTTGTATATAATTTCTTGAAATTAATTTTGCAAAGTATATGGTTTTGATTATCTTAAATGGAAAAGTGTGTGTAAAGAATAAAAAGGTTGAGAAAAATGGCTCCTTTTTGTGTTTGAAATATTCTTGATCTATCACATGGAATGGAACAATGCCTTTCCTTTTCAATCCTCAAAAGAAGCAACCACTTGTGGTAAAGATGAGATATGTATATACTTCAAGCATTGCCAACCACTTTAACACCCTATAACCCTATAACATCTTTAATTCCTTTTCTTTTATCTCCTTTTCCTTTTTCTCTGAAAAAAGCCCTCCAACAAAAGAGGGAAACAAATTTCCCCAAACATGAAAAAATAAAAGTATAGATTTGTGATGTATCACCTTCCATTTGGTCCTTGTAAATTTGAACTTGCTAATCTCATGAATTATACAAAGCTAGCTTTGGAACTCATCTCTCGTAGTACAGCACGCCTTGGCGCGCTACAATTTTGGAAGTCTTTTTCTATTAATTCTAGAGTTTTCAATCGACCGTCAAATCGAATTTTGAAGTAATTTAGTTGTAGAGAAGAAATCAGAGGAGAAAGCATGGAGGTTGTTAACATTCTTCGGTTGAAATCTATGTCCTAAAGTCTTGTAGTTAATTAGTTATTTAATAATTATTCAATTTTGATTATTAAATATACAATATTAGATTATCCATCATTTATATTTACAAACTAAAAACTTCCCAACTGTAGCTATATAACTTCATAAAAAAAAAAGTTGAATTATATGTTAAGTTCATGAACTTCCATGTTTGTGTCGAAAATGTAGCACTTTGTGTTTGTTCTTGTACTTTAAGAATGTTTAATAGATCTATAAACTTTTAATTTTGTATCTAATAAATCTTTGATATATCTAAAATATTTAAAAAAACAACGAATCTATTAGATATAAAATCATAAACTTTCAATTGTTGCATAGTATGTCTTAAATTTCAAAGCAATAATGAATTAGATATAAAATTGAAATTTACAAAGACTTATTAGATATAAAATTAAAAGTTTAAAAACTTATTAAACGCTTTAAAGTTTGGACTCGACTTATAATTTAACCCCCTTTTTTACTTATTCATCCATACAATCCAAACAAAAGCTTCTCAACCTTAATCGATACAAGCTCGAAATATTCTCTTAATTCAAAAAAGGCTCCTTATAACTCTATCCATGCTTGAAAAGGTTGCACTTCTAGTGAATTTATGAGCTTTTATCATGGCCAATTCCAACAAATGAAGCTACAAAAAGGACAACTGGGAATTAACCTTTCTCGTCATCCAACCACTAAACAGTAAACAGCCTATACCTTCAAAAGAGGCAAAAAGGTAAATAGAATAAAAACGATGTCGTATCTTTTCTCCTTAGTAGCCCATGCGAGTGCTCTCCTCTTCCAGCTGTGTCAAATGGAAGGAAAGAATGCTTTTTCAGCAGCTTCCACAATAACTTATGCCTTATCAGACCAAGGATTCAGATAAAGACCAACAGTCAAAAGTTTCAAACATTCAAAAATTCATCAAAAAAACATAGTTCAATTAGTTACGATATTATATCGACAATCAAAACATCAATGATTTAAATCTCAATCCCACATAGTGTTGAACTTGAAAAGAAAAATGAAAATACATCATTACATCTAAATGACCAAAAGAATGGAGAATTTGTACGGATGACCCATTTTCAAGGGCCCAAATGAAAAATAGCCCAAGATTCAAAAACACTAGAAAGATGGTTTTTTGTTAATGTTAGTGACGCGTGAAAGTACTGATTTGTCCCCAGAATGTACATGAGGGCTTGACGCTCCCACGAATTCTCATTTCTTCCTCTCATGCCTCATTCCTTTCTCTCGCTTCTACCTCTCATTCCTTATCAGACACAACCACAATTTTTTTCTTTGATTTTTTCCCTTCGTTCGAACTCTTCCTCTCGCTTCTTAGTCTCGCTCTATTTTCTTGATTTATATTCTTAGGGAGAAGAAGGCAGAAGAAAAAAAAACCCAGAAAAAAAAAAGCACAAAAGAAATGGAGACCATTGGTCGAGTTGTGTTTGACGAAGAACGCGAGGAAGAAGTGAGAGGAAGACATCCAAAGCGAAAGAAAGAATGAGAATTCGTGGGAGCACCAGACCTTGTGTGTGTTCTGGGGTCAAATTGGTATTTTTACATACGGGTGACGTAAGCAAAAGACTATTTTTTTAGTGTATTTTACCTTGGGTCATTTTTCATTTGGACCCCTCAAAAGGGGCCATCCGTACAAATTTTCCAAAAGAATTTCCCCAACATTCAAGCAAAAATTCTGCTTTTTATACAGGTAAATTGGAAATAAGGTGCTAAAAGATTGTCAAGTCATCCTCCATTCAATGAAAGAGATTAATGTTTAATTTGTTAGGACGATGATTCATCCTAACAAGATGTTGTCCTTATTTTCATACCAATGCTCTTGTATATTTCTAACTAATGTGGAACTATGTTCACATCCCAACGAGATCTAATCGAAAACCTGTATTCTAATCCTCAAATGAATGCACCCATGAACCACCATGATTTTTTACACCAGCATAAAATTATAGCTTAAAAGAAGCTGACTGAAAGGGTAGTGAAAAGTTCAAACCCCAATGGTCCTGATGCCAAACTGGTTATGAAACTATCATTGTAGTAAACGGGCATAGAGCAAAATGATCAGATTGATGACTAGCTCATCTCCTATACAATACTAGCAGAATATAGAATATGATTCAACTGAAATCTATTCAAGTAGCACATATGCAGATAAAATTACCTACTCAAATGATGCATCCTCTGTAGATTGTTGTTTATGTGATTTCCATCTCATCATGCTCACTTTTCTATGAGAAAAGAACTTATCTTTCTTGTTATGTCTCACTTGCTGTCTTGCTTCTTCAATGCCACCAAAGTCTGGTTCCTTCAGGAGCATTTTAATCTTTGGATGTGCGATAAATCCATGCAATGTCATTTCGTCATATAATTCTCTGGCCTGTTTTAACAGACCATATGTTGCAAGGCCTTGTATCATGATTGAGTAATGTTCGGAATTAGGCAATACCTTGTAGCGCTTCATTTCTACCCATGTCTTCAATGCATAATCCGGTTGTTCTAGTTCAAATGACTTGTTAAACATTATAACAAAGGTAGCCTCTGTAGGACCTAAACCATCATGTCTCATCTGCTTAAGAAGTTCAAAGCTCATTTCAGAATCTGCACCCTGAATAAGAGAATGGTAGGTTTTGATCGTTGGACCGATATTGTCCTCAGTCATCATGGTCAGTACATCTTTTGCTTCGTCCAGCTTTCCCATCTCACACAGAGGACTTATAAGTGAGTTGTATGTAGTGGAGTCTGGCTGCAAACCTATTTCTTTTATTTTCTCAAGGATTTTGAGAGCTTCACTGAAGCAATTCTCCCGTGTCAACACGTAAGCTAAAGAATTATAGACTTCAAGGCTTGGAACCCAATCCCTTTTCTTTATCTCATCATAGAGTCTAAGCGAGTCAAAAAGGTTTCCAGTCTTCGAAAAACAGGAAATCATGTGGGTGTAAGAAGTTGAATCTGGCAAAATGCAACATTTAGACATTTCTCTCCAAATTCTTTTTGCTTCAAACACATTAACAGATACATTGCACCAGCCGTTGAGAATAATATTGAAGCTTTCTGTTTCCAAAGGGAAAAGCTTCTTGTTTACAAACATAAACTCTTCAGCTTCTTCGATGTTCCCATATTTACAGAGAGAACTGAGGAGCGCATGAAAAGCCTCTTGATCCGGAGTCAATCTAAATTTCTCCATCATGTGGAATGTCTTAATAGCCTTACTTGCCTCGTTTGCATATGCATACCTTAAACCAGGAACGACTTTGTTAGCAGCATAGAAATTCAAAAAATAACTATGGGTGTAATGTGATCTCCCTTCATTTGCTCATTTACTACATAAACCAGTAAGAAACCAATTAACAGATTGCATAAAAAAAGATCTTTTCCACATCCCACATAAATATGTTGGCCATCCTTGAATCCAAGAAAAAACTTATAAGGGCAAGGGACTTCCACATATCTCCACAATAGTATGATATTGTCCACTTTGGGCATAAACTCATGGCTTTGCTTTTGGTACCACCCAAAAGGCCTCATACCAATGAAGATAATTGTCCACACTTATATACCCACATCACTTCCTTCCCTAACCAATGTGGGTCTTTGTTTGCACTCTTAACAAAAGCACAAATTAAAAATTAAATGCTACTCCAATTTCAACCAAAAGCTTCTTGGTCATGGAAAGAACTCACACACCCACATAAAAAGACTCATTTACATACAAGCTTGTAGAAGCCATTTGCCCTCTGAGTTCACAAACTTGCTTTCTACATTACTTGGCCTATGCACTAAGCTGTCGAGTAAAATCAAAATGCAAAACGTCTTTAGCAGTCATTACAAATGGCATATCAGAATCTGAAAAGACAAATGTCAGAGTAAATGAAGATATGCGAAAATAAGCTTTACCTATCAATCATAACAAGCATCGCTTGCCTCGAATCCATCACGGATCCATGCAATTCTCTAATCAAACACCATGCAGTACTGAATTTCTTATGATTGCCCAACACCCATATCATCAAATTACAAATCTCTTCATCAACAGATCCCCATTTCTCACCCCATTTGAACGCTAGAAATGACGATTTCCAATCATCCCTCAACACCCAAATTGCCGAATACACCAAATGCCGATCTGCCTGTACATCAAACTCGTCCAATGCAGCAACAGCCTCCGCTTCCGATGGCAAACGGGCGACCCGTTTGAGCAATTCGACGAATTGAGCATTACGCGCATCATTTGGGCGATAGTTTTGGAATCTTCCTGTATCAAAGTGAAATGGGTGGCCATCTTTTTGAGAAACGGATGGAAGAGCTGAGAATTGACGAGCAGCCTGAGAATGCAGACAAATTGTTCGATGAAATGCCTGAAAGGGCGAATCGGGGATTTGGAAATAGATGAGGTGACGGAGTTGATGGAATTGCAAGGGATGGTTCCTACAGAGCCTTCTTGCAATAGAAGAAAGAGATGCCATGGGATACCATGAAAACGACTGTGAAGAAACAGGGGAAGCTTGGCTGCGCGGTAAAATTTGAGCTACACTTTGAATTACAAGAGCTTATATATTGGGGAAAGTGAAGGTGAGGCTCTAGAATTGTTTTATTGGTATAGTGGTCATATAAAAGAGGAATGCCTATGTATATACTTTAAGCTTAAATTGTAAATGACTTATTTCATAATTATTTAATCTTTTTATTTTAAAAAATTAATTAAACACTATTTATAAGTTTTTAAAAACTTGATCTATTAAAAATATGGCTTTCAAAGGTTTCATATACAGATGTGAAAATCATACTCAAGAATTTGAAAATTTTCGGAGAAAAGAAGCATACATTTGAAATCATTTATCAAATGAAATAATTTTAGAAAGTATAATTTAAACCATTAAAAAGGTTTTTTTTTAAGAATAAATTGGAGGTATTTGAACAGAGATCTCTTGGTCTTCAGTGTTGGGTTTTATGCCTTAAAACTCGTAGATAGTTAATGTAATTAATTAATCATCATCAATAAAGAGTTATCGATATTATTCCAATAAATGTTATTGATTATGTTATGTTATCAATAAAGAGTTATCGATATCATTTCAATAAATGTTATTGATTGTGTTATATTTTTATTTTGTCTTAATAACCCTAAATCCTATAAACTAGCATCCAATGCTGAGTCTTGAACAATATGTGGAGATATACAAGGATTAATGTTCAAGATACAACATAAATGCTCTATAGTATAGGGATAATGTTGGGTACCTTATCCTGGTAATACTATGGATACGATACATTTGTATTTGACACAAACACAATGATCCAACACATTCGTGTATGTGCCATGCGAGTGGGGATATCTTATGCAATGAGTTTGCATAAGGCCAAACCACGAAATAGTAACCATTAGATGTAATACTGTTGGCTAGTTAGGTTTCTATTTCAATAGGATTGAGGATATATCCATAGTAATGAGAACCCCTGTCTTGCTATTTTCCTTAGGCTTTCAAGTAGCAGTACAGACTTAGGCAACTTAGTCTTAATCCTGAGTATATTATAAACTCCTGTTCACGAGGGATTGTCCTTTAATTTGTATGGGTAAGAGTAGCTAGTTTGCCGACTCAATAAACATACCATTTTGGAGACAAGACCAAGTGGGGAGTTGGGAACATAATAATACAAGATGAAATTCACTCATTCCTGATTTTTTAGTAAGTAAATGAGTCTTCCCTTAAATGGTGTATATGGGACTTGAACAAAGGGTCAAGAGTTTATGTTCGATGGTTGAGGATACAAAGGTAACCCAAGGGTAAAACAATATTTTGACTTAGTTGTTGTTACAAACACTCGTGAAGGACTAACTTACTCTTATTGTCTATATCTGTGGACACATAAATATATCTACAATGAGAAGAGTGCAGTTGTGGGTCTTTGTAGAAGGTACCCATAGTTAACTAATATTGATTAATTTGGTTAATGAGTTTAGCCAATTAATCTCATATCGTCGGAGCTTCTGATCAGTACGTCCACTAGGTCCCCTTTTTAACTCACTGAAGGATATTAATGAGAAGTCAGAGGTTTGATTCTCCTATCCCGTATATTGTTTTTTAAAAAAAAACTACTTAGTAAAAATTGTCCGAATTTAGCTAAACAATAATTGACATGCACTCATTCCTTTAAAATTTGAAGTTCGATCCTCAACTCTACAATTATTGCACTTTAAATATATATATGACTTATTAAATGCAAATTTGAAAGTTTAGATGGTCATGAAATATTTTAGATTTACATACTATTTTGGTGTTTGTATTTTCAAAATATTCGTCTTAGTTACTATACTTTCGACTTTGATTTATTTTGGTTCTTATATTTTCAAAGTATTCATTTTGGTCATTTTACTTTCAACTTTAGTTCACTTTATTCCTTAAACTTTCAAAAAGTGATCATTTTGATTTTTAAAAAATGAAAGGAAGCTTAAAATGAAGGACTAAAATAATCAACTTTTAAAAGTAAAATGACCAAAATAAACCAAATTTGAATATATAAGAACCAAAATAAATATTTTAAATATATAGAGACTAAAATAAATCAGAATTAAAAATATAAAAATCAAAATCAATATTTTAAAAATATATAAACCAAAATAAATCAAAATCGGGAAGGAAAAAGTAATTAAACCAATATTTAATAATGATGTAGAGAGAGTCAATTTAGTCCAAAGTTTGGACACCAAAAACACCGTAACCAAACGCTCCCAAAAGGTTCACAAGGCATTGAGCAAAACTGGAAGTGGAGAACTGGAAGAACATATCATTTTGAGAGACAATCGGCGGACAAAATGAGCGGCGAGGCCAAACGCGGCGGTGCGACCGGCGGAGCAGGTGGTTTCAGATCCAGAATGGAGCATTATTTATACAGCGGCGAAAAAAAGCACGTCGCCGCTGGCATCGTCGTCATTGGCATCATCTTCGGCATCCCTTGGGTCCTCATGAATCGAGGTTTTTCTTCTTTCCTATACCAATTTTTGTTTCCGTTACTCTATCTCCGATGATTGTTTGTTGCTGCTGAAAGAGATTGATATGTGGGAAAACAGATTTTTTTTCCCTTTTTTGCCCGGGATTTGAAGAAAGGGAGACCTCTAAATATTGATGTGTGCAGTATGTCATAATCGTACTTTCAGAAGCTTCACTTAGCAATTGTGTTGCACTTATTTCCACTCACAAACAAGTCAGTCAATTCGAATACAGAACACCGACGGCACACTGGGTGCGAGTTTTAGAAAACAGGTTTGGAGAAAAAGGTTTTTGCAAACGTTTTGAATGTATGAATAGAGAAGAGAAAGATTGCAGTAGGCTAGAAAGTAATAAGCAACAACAACGGCTTTATAGCATACCACTCCGGGTATGGGGAAGTGATGGTTAGTCTTATCCCTATACAATACATTCTGAACAAAAGTACATCCGTCACCCTTGCATATGGAAATGGACAAGCGGTCACACACACTAAGAAAAGTACGTATAAAGTAAACTACCTAGCAAAAGGAAATACATAAGATGAAAGTATAGTAAAATGAGGTGGAGGCGGACATGCGGCCATGGGCAACACGCCATGGACAAGCATGACTATGACATTCTTCCCCACTCAATTGGTTGACGTCTCCGTCAACCGACTTTGCTCGAACTCAGCAAATTGTTGAGCAGTTGCCTTAAGGTTTTCTGCGCGCTCCCAACGAACTTCTTTGTCTTAGAGGCTTTTCCACCTCTCCAGGAACTCTTCCCAGTTTGATTCTGGTCTTCCAACTCTGAGGTCAGTAAGTCTCTCATTGACTTCTTCCTCTGTCATTTTCTTCGTTGTGCCAGTCAGACGGGTCACCACCCTGCATCGCTCCTTGGCATGGTCGAGATGACAGGGTTTCAGTCTACTTACGTGGATGACGGGATGAATCTCCATCCACGATGGTAACTGCACCCGATAAGAGACTTTCCCAACCCTTTCGACAAACTTCCACCGGCCCTCTAAAGCAGCTCATGAGGCGACGTTCTCTTTGTCCTCGACTTCAAAACTGTCCTAGGCACAAGTTTACTCGAACCCTGTCCCCTGGTAGGAACTCCCGGTGTCTGGGCTTCCTTCTTCTTCTCCTCCTCCTCTTTGGAAGTAGGGACTGGTGTAAACTGTCCGGCTCGGCAATACGACACTTCTCCAAGACACACAAAATGTCTTGAGGGGCCTTCTCTTCCATGGTTTCGATGGACTCGTGGGTAGGGGTCCTTCTCCAATTGGAGGGCCGAGATCATCCTTATCCCTTCGGCTGTCTGATCCTGGCATGCACAACGATGGGCATAGACCCTGTAATCACTAGACACTTGGCAAGGGGTATCGGTATTACCTGGTGTTCAAGCAAGAATTCCATCCCCAACACCACGTCAAAGTCATCCGTTTTGACGATCACGAAATCGGCAGGGCCACTCCAATCCCCCAACTTTACGACTGCTCTCTTTACTATTCTTGTAATAGGCAAGGCCGCAGAGTTCACTACTTTCATTTTACTTGCGCCTCCTTCCCAACGGAGATTCAACCGTTTGACTTTTGTTTTGGACATAAAGTTATAGGTGGCTCCTGAATCGACCATGGTACTTTTGGCCGATCTATGGTTGACTCAAGCATTGACATACATCAGTCCGCCCTTTAGAGGTTCCTTTGTTTCTCTCACATTCTTTTGGAAGGCAGCTAAAAATCTTAGGGCCCCAACTCGTGGGGTTCCATCCTCTACCTGAACAACTTTGCCTTTCCAGAGGCTTGGAAAGCGTTAAAGGCTGCTCATTTCAGACATTTGTTCACCTTGTGCTGCCCCTTGCATATATTACAGGATAGGGGCCGATAGAAATTATGCTGATTTTGCCCCTGCCACGTATTTCCAGTCGTTTGCTGAAGTGGTTTCCCATTCCCACTTGTCATCAATTCCCTGACGGGCATCCCGTCTAAGCGGCCAGCCACCACGTCAATTTCATCGTCCTTGTCAGCGACTTCTTATAACTGAGTTTCTAGGAATCGAACCTGATCAGGGACTTCTATTAGATAGAGCATTTGCTCTTCTATCTCGACCAATCGGTCAATATGGGACTTGCCCAATTGCTTTGTAGCAGACATGATCACAGCTTCTCAACTCCCCGAGCCGACTTAGCTCTGGTACCAACTGTCACAATCGCACTTTCAGAACCTTCACTTAGCGATTGTGTGATACTTGTTTCCGCTCACAAACAAGTCAGCCAATTCGAATACAGAATGCCGATGGCACACCGGGTGCCTCTCGCAACCTCCATCCCTGTTTTAGAGAAAACGGTAATGGGTTTGGAGAAAAAGGTTTTCGCAAACGTTTTGAATGTATGAATAGAGAAGAGAAAGATTGTAGTAGGCTAGAAAACAATAAGCAACAACATCAACTTTATAGCATACGACTTCAAGTATGGGGAAGTGATGATTAGTCTTATCCTATATAGTGCATTCTGAACAAAAGTATATCCATCACCCTTACATATGGAAATGGGCGAGCGGTCACACACTAAGAAAAGAACATATAAAGTAAACTACCTAGTAAAAGGAAATACATAAGATGAAAGCATAGTAAAATGAGGTGGAGGCGGACATGCGGCCATGGGCAACACGCCCTGGACAAGCATGACCGTGACACAGTGTACTAAGAAGATTTTGATTCTTGAATGGAGTTCTATTTTAAACATACTTCTAAGTTTTGCCTGAAGACTGCACAGGGAATTTAGCAATCTTTGGATTGCAACAGTGGTCGTTTGGAAGTATGTTCGATTTCCCCATGTGTAATTTAGGGTTTCAGAATCTTGGCAGCTTGAATGAGATGCAGTGCTTAGTCTTTTTGAACCTTGGTACTGTGTTGATTAGGGTTTAGGAATTGTAAGCTTTGCTGTTGGGGTACTCCTGTAATTTGGAACGAAAACGGTTGCTTATTGGGGCAATATCATTGTGGATTTTGATGATACTGAATTTTTGGACTTCAGAAATGTTCCAAGAGATATCAGAAGTGATCACTTGGGACTGTATGGGGTGGGAGTGCTCTAGAACAACCTATTTAGGTGATTATATCTTCATTTAAAAAATAAAAATGGCTGTTTCTCAACTTACTTTTAGATTGTTTTCATGGTTGACTTGGTTTAGCTAAACTGAAGTTATTTTCTCTCGGAAGATAAGATCATAGGTTCGTAAATATTGCCAATGTGAGCATAACTCTTCTGGTTTAGGCATATATCTCAACCAAGAAGTTAGAGGTTCAAATCCTCCCACCCCACACATTCTTGAACTAAAGAAGTGCTTGTAATTAGTGAGTTTAATAAGAGCCACCCAAAATACCTCTTGAAAATAGTTGTCCAAACATATAGTCTTAAAAATAGTTTTTGAAACATATAGTTTGAAAACTATTTTTGGAAGCAACTTCCAAATGACCCCTACACTTAAAAGTAGAAGTGTTAACATTTTGAAAATCTAATAGGTGGTGAAATAAGAATGCTCTCCTTGTTCCTCCTTAGGTGTTTGGGACAAGGGAATAGAATAGTGAGCTCCAAAGAGTTATGAAATCTAGGGAGTTGTGACCTTCTCAGTGTAAAGTTGATAAGGTCTAAAATGAATGTTTTTTAGTAGTGGGACCCATAAACTCCTTGAGTCGAGTTCACAATTCCTACCTCCCAACTACTACTTTTCAACTCCTTGGACCAAACACACCCTTTGGCATTCAAATCTATGTCCTATACGTCTATTTGAGACCGTATTTAAATTCAATATGACTAGTAGGAGGTTGTAAATCTAAATGACTCATCACTACTCAATTGTTTGCACTGCAGGATCAAAACATCAGTCTCATCAAGATTACATGGAAAAAGCTGATAAAGCACGAAGTCAGAGACTCTCTTCAGGTTCATCATCAGCTAAATGATTTTTTTCTTTTTTGGATTTCTTCTGATAGAGGATGTTCTTTGGGGCACTTAATTGGCATAAATTTTTTTGTAGTAGCTCCTGCTATATCTTGCATTTCCCCTTTCCCTATTCTGACACTAAAAGAAGGCAAATTATACTCACCAAGGTACACTTGTGGTTGTGAAATAAATGACGGATTTTTTTTTGTTCTCTTTTACTTCTCTTTCTACCTAGTTTTAGTGTTCAAATGTTTCTTATATTGAGAGTCAACGGTAACGAAATTCAGAGAATTATTCACATAGTGATGCATAAATAATTTTATTTTCCTGCTACTGAGTATTGATAATTAAGAATCAAGATTTGCACATGTTCCTTCTTCTGCAATATACATCTAGACATTTCTTCCATGCATTTCATAGGGTTCTTACTTTTTTTTAAAAAAAAGAGTTGTTTAATGCTCCACTTTCATCCTTGGTTTCCCTTGTGCCTTTTCCATTATTTGATCTTAAATTGATATTGATTTCGTACATCATTACTTCCTGTTTTTCATAAATATTCATATCACTGATGGTGTTTGCTTGGACTTAAATTTGTTCATCATTATTGATGATATCTACATTTCTATGATTTACAACGAATTGAAAAACCAGAATATTAATGCAATCTATTTTATTGTATTCCCAACCTATGCCGAATCGGAAAAACACCCTAACAGTGAAATCTTTGAAGATGCCCGGAGTTATGCCAGTGTCGAATGATTCCAATTTAGACCATGTGTGTTCAAATCTTGGATGTTTCAAGAGTTGTTCTTTGTTTTATTAATATTATTATTATTATTGCTACCACTATTATTGTTCATATTTTTATCAGTATTATTGCCATCTAGGATTGGGAAAAAATCTATTAAATCCTAATTAAGCCATAGTTTTAATCCTCAAACTGTTCCGAAGTGTAGTGATCCAATGCGGTATTAGAGGTTGGACAATATGTTTGGACTTCTAATTTTCTTTCTGCATATCTTAATGTTTATCTCTGTTCAAGCAAGTTCCTTACAAATCCAATTCTATTCTTTCTTAGAACCTTTTGAAACATTTTGCAAAAATGAGAAATCAACGGTGGCCTATTTCTTGCGTGTACCAACGTAAGTTTTTTGAAAAATGAAGTTTGGAATGAATTTAGTTCGTAGCGAGAGGGATAAAATTGAAATGAAATAATAGTCTTTCTTAAAAGGTTAAAAAAATATGCACGAAAACTTGTACTTTAAGGACTCAATTGAAATTTGACCCAAGATTAAAAAAAATAAATGAAAAATGTCCCTTTGATGACATCAATCATATGTGAAAGTACTCATTTGACCTTGAAGTGCACAGAAAGATTTAACTCTCGCTTCTCGATTCTTTCTCTTATTCTTCATTAGACACAATTGCAATTTTTTTCTTCGATGCTATTCCTTTGTTTAGATTCTTCCTTTCGCTTCTTCCTTTTGCTCATTGGTTTCACTTTTGCTTCCTTTTGCCTTCTTGGTTTCGCTCCGATTTAAGCTCCATCTTCCATCTTTGATATTTGGTTTGCTTCGTAATGAAGAAATTTCATGACCATCACACTCCATCTTCTTCTCAGCTTGTTTTGTAGAACAAAGAAAAAAAAGTTAAAAAATTTCTTGGCCATCACACTTCATCTTCCTCTTGCAGCTTGTTTTGCTGAATGCAGAACGAACAAAAAAGAATAAGGAGATAGCTTGCGTGCAGAGCAAAGGGAAAAAACCCTAAGTTTTTAAAGTTGGGTCATTTAGTATTTTTCATTAAGAAAAAGGTAAAAAAAAGAAAAAAAAAAAAACACTAGGTCAAATCTCATTTGGATCTCAAAAAATAGATCATTGATGTCATTTTCTCGCATTGTTGCTAGGCAATTTAGGCTTCACCAGTGATATCATTATGAACAAAATCTACAGTTACTCTGAATGTAGTATCAGGCTATTAAATTGCTATTTGAACGTGCTCTTGAATTAAAGGTTGAATTTTAGAATCTATCTAAAGTATAATCGTCTTGCAAAATGGAAGGCTTCTATCGAGGGCTTATTTATTTAGATTTAGCCTCCAACTGAGAAGAATAAAATGAAATAAAATGAAAATTTTAGGGGGCGTTTGGGCCCCCTATTTAGAGTTGGATAGGTGGGCTAGTGGGCTATTATAGCCCACCCAATATTTGAGTCTCCAACTATTTTAGTTGGAAAATTTCACTTAAGCAGAGATTATGTGAGTCGATTATTTTGCTCTTACTCGTTTTTCTTACTTCGATTATCGCTCAATTAGTTTGCTCTGTTTCGTTCCATCTCTTCTCCTTAAGGTTTCGTCATTGTTCCCGATCGTCGTTCCTGGTGGGTTTAGGAACTTCCTCTTCTCTGTCCTGCTGATCAACTGCCATTGTGGTTCTCTTTGATCAGATTTGAAGAAATCCTTCGCAGATTTAGACTACGATAGTTTGATAGTCTAGATCTGTGTTTTTCTCTAGATCCGTATTCCTTTCTTTCAGCTTCCTCTTTCATCTTGTCATTCTGAACACCACTCATGTTCCTCCTTTATCTTGCCGCTTCTTTCAATTCTCTTTGCTCTCTTTGCTTCAAACGAGGGTTTCCCCTTGTCGTTTCTTTCGGTTCACCAATCTTTTGTGTTGTCCCTTCTGTCTATCTGAGTTCGAAATCGTACAACCATGTTGGAGCTCATATCTTGCTTGGTAGGGGATAGAGATTCTTGCTTGGAGCATGGTAGGGGATGGAGGATGGTGTTCGGATCTTGGTACAGTTACTAAATCCAATAGTAAGTCTTCTTTCTCTTCACCAGCCGATGATGTGCCACTGTATATTTTTTTTCCTTTTTTTTTTTTTTGACAAATGTAAGCTTATTTTTTACACATCTTTTCAGCTTACTCTGATTATTTTGCTCTATGCTTGATTTAAGTGTTATATTCTTGGTCTTTGATTATCGGTTTCTAATGATCAATGTATCTATTTTGTTCAATGACTGTTTTTGTTTGATTATCGGTCTCTATGCTTGATTTCAGTGTTCTGTTTTGTTCTGTTCTGTCTTTGATTATTGGTCTTTTGATTATTTTACCTCTATTTCGATGACTCTTTTTGCATTGCTACTATTCTTAGTCTTTGATTATTTTGCCCCTATTTCGATGACTCCTTTTGCATTGCTACTGTTCTTGGTCTTTGATTATTTTGCTAATATATTTTACTCTTTTTGCATTGCTATTGTTCTTGGTTTTTTTGATTATTTTGCCCCTATTTTGATGACTCTTTTTGCATTGCTACTGTTTTTTTTTGTCTTTGATTATTAATCTTTGATTATCGGTCTTTGATTATTTTGCTACTATTTCAATAACTCTTTTTGCATTTCTTCTGTTCTTGGTCTTTGATTATCGGTCTTTGATTATTTTACTATTATTTCAATGACTCTTTTTGCATTGCTACTGTTCTTGACCTTTGATTATTGGTCTTTGATTATCAGTATTTGATTATTTTGCTACTATTTCAATGACTCTTTTTGTATTGACTCTAATGATCAATGTATCTGATTTACCATGATACATCATATTATCCGAAATTCAGAACGACTTAAGAAAGAATTTTATTGCTATGAGGCTGGTTCTTACTGTCTAAGCATAATACTAAGATAGTTTTGTTTGTTGACTTCCTTTTTTTTTTCTTCCCAATCTCATTGCAACTATGTCATAACTCTTGTTTGGCTTACTTTAGTTTGATTGTAAGTAGTGGTTCTTAAAGTAGTAGTTTCCAAGTACCTGTTGATGTGATTACAGTAGTGAAATTGATGTGTTTGGTTCCCAATCTCAATGGTACATTATTCACTTTATTTCACTAGGTGGGTTTCCAAGGTGTACTTATCACCATAGGTACACCTGCTTTTCCATGTTTAATTTAGACATATCTAAATTATGGTTTATACTCTATAATATTTTTTTGTTTCACTCTGTACTATTTCATGGACATGAATATGATTTGGTTTTCTTTTTTTGTTGTTTGTGAAATTTCTCTATCTCTACATACATTAATGTGTTGGGCAATGATTAATATCCTTTGAAGAGAATGAAATTGTATTTGTTGCATGCTCACGAAATTTGATACGTCAAACAAGGTTAAAATTGGTGGAATGAGAACAATGCAACATTCAACACATTTTATATAAATTGGTGAAACAAACAATTTTATTTAAGTTCGTGAAAATATGATATTTCATTTAATTTTTTTCTTTGATATGCAGAAAAGTAGAATCAATTGTGATATATACCTAGATAACATGCACTTAATTTACATATTGTAATCGACTATTATAATAATCTGCACCCCAAAACAGATTATTATAATCCAAACTATAATAACCTGCCAGACACAAACTATTATACTACAGACTATAACAACATGCACACCAAACACAGACTATTATACAACAGACTATAATAACTTGTACTCCAAACACAGACTGAAATAATCTACACTTAAACACAGACTATTATAACCCACTCGGCGCCCATGCTCCCTTACAATATGAACAAAATTAAAATGGTAATATTTACTTCTTTTATCGTAATTGCCCCACTGGGAAACTCAAAGAACATTGGAACGACAATAATTTTGCTGAAATAAAAATCAAAGCGGGAAACCTTATGATTGAGCTTACCTACAAACAACTATTTAAAAGAAACAAAAAATTTAACATTGGTTTAAATGAAGTACTCTTTAAAATAGTCAAAGAATTAAAGAAAAAAAAATAGAAGAAATATAATAGAATGCACAGGGTTACAAATTCAGATGGCTTTCTTGAAAGAAATATCTATAATATTTTACAAATAAAGATTATAAACGATTAATGATTCGAATCCAATAGATAATACAAAAATAAAAAAGATGAATGATTCGAATTTCCATATCTATTGGAAGAAATAAAGTTAAGAAAAACCAGGAATATTATCGATTTCGGTGTGAGACCTTGAAAATTAGAAATTAATGAAATTCTCCTCATGCTCCCATTTTCATTTTCTATAAACACACTTCAAACTATTCACATTTAAATAAACTCCACTTTTTATATTACGATGGATTGATTACATTTGTTAGCAAGTAAACGTGACTTAATTCAAAGAAGATTATAATCTTCAAATCATCCATAATAATTTATGGTAATAAAAATAAAATAAAATAATTAATTAAATTACAAGTTTAATCTATAAATTTTTATATTTGTAACTATTCTATCTTTAAATTTTAGACCACCATACTTTAATTTAAATTTGTATCTAATAAGTCTTCAAACTAATAAATTATCTAATTAATTTTATCGCACTTTTGATAGGATTAAAATTTTTCAATGTCTAATAAATCATGTTAATCTGTTAGACATTCTATATATATAAAAAAAAAACAACAAAATCTATTAAATTAAGGAGTATTTTTAAATATAAAAAATATTTAAAAATATTCACATTTTATAGTAAAAAATTTCCAGAGTAACCAAATACTTTTAGAACTTTTTGCTTTAGAATGTAAATATTTTTTGAACTTTTCTGTTTATTTCAAGTTTTCTTAAATTAAACACAGAAAATGGATCTAGACACAATCAAATGTTATGATCTGAAACAAAATTTATAATTTAACTAAAAGCTGATGGAAGTACATGAAGTTTTTCATCGAGCCTTGGACAATTGACCACTTTAGATCTGAGTTCGCTGAATCATTTTGAAATACTACGCTACCATTTCATAACTATTCAATTTTTTATTTTTGGTTTTTAAAAATATACTTGTTTTCTCACTAATCATTTTTTTTAAAAATTGTTTACATCTTTCATTTGAATTTAAGGGGGAAAAAAGTTGTCCACCCCATTTTCCAACTCTCCATATATAATAAGAGTGATAACGTGGGAGAATGCAAGCCATGGGAAGAAAATTTGCAGTACTGAAACGAAAGTGGTAAGACATTAACAAAGAGAAATTTACTTTACAAAACAAGTTGACTCTTCAACAAGCAATCGACTAATCGAAAATAAGTGCATCAATGAGAAAATTTTACTTACTGGTATCTCGAACCGAATGGTAACCTTCTTCAATTTTTAAAATTGTAATTGTATAATCTATTCAGTCTTAGAAGCACCTTCATTCGGATCAGACAACGTTTGATTGGACGATGAAGGCAGCTCCTCAGCAGAAGTAGAAGCAGCACTCAGGTTGTTGAACGATTTCTTAAACTGAACCAAGATCATAGTCATGTTGTCGCATCCTTCACCACCAGCTGTGGGTGCCAAGCATCTGTCAAATACTCTCTCGCAAATAACTGAGAGTTTACTTTCCTGCATATTCAGAGAAATACAAATCAATATAAACCATTTCCCTCTTCTTTTAATATCCATAAGTGTCTAAGCCAGCTTAAGAGTACAAGCACCCCGACTAATTTCTGGTATGGCAACTGTACAACCACTAATAACAAGTCTCCACACGAACTTACCGATTTTAGTTGATCTCCAATGTAGTCTACCAGTTGTTGGCTGGACATGCAATCCCTATGCAAAGAAAGAGATGGTCAGTGATTTACCATTTTTTTGGTAGTCAATGAAATCTAATAATTCGGTTATACTCGATGGATAGGCTGGCTTCCGAGAAAGAATAATATTCCTATACTAACAGTCTAACACCACATCGATGGAATCGATTTAGAAAGCTCAGAACTACCGTGCTGATTTTTTCTAGAGTACAATGGAATGGTATGGAAATTTTAAATCCAAAACATAAATTATTTTAAGTCAGTTAGACTATTGATTAAATTGCCACTTCACATCATTACAAAAGAAAGTGATTTGATATGTAGTGCGTATATGTTATTACAGAAGTGTAAGGGAACTAATAAGGTTATGAGGAATAGTATGGTATTAGTAAGGGCATAAGGATAGATAGGGAGTTGGTGTATTTGGTTATAAATAGAGGGAGATTGAGAAAAACAAGTGATTTAAGGCTTGGGTTCACATACTCAAGAGGGGAGGTTTCAAGTGCCTCATACTTGGTTTATCATGTAGTTCTTGATCCTATATTTCGGTCGGTTCTTTATTTTTTTTTTTTTTCAGGTGGTATATACTAAACAAAAACATACATAACTTCAAGTCAGTTAAAGGGCTGGATGGTTCAGACTTCAGAGAGATTAGCTTCCCCTAAAAGCACAAAATTTCAAACTTACCAGATTCCATCACAGGCAATAACAAGAAATTCGTCATCCTCACAAAGCTCAACCTAATTACAAGAAAAACAAATGAGATCCTGAAAAATGAATGAGGGATTAAAAAGAAAATGATGAACCCTTCCAGGTATCATCAGACTTCAACAAATCATATAAACTTATAACACCATGGCTGAAATATTAAAACCATTAACACGTACAGTTGTCACATCTGGATTGGCAGTTACAATCTGCTTTTCTGCAGGCATACTTTTATTCTGCTTAAATTCCATGTCTCCTGTAAAATCAGTATTCCAAATCAATAATAATCACGGAAGGAAATTCTCAATTAATATTTCAAATTTAGAAATTACAACTAAGACTTAAAAAGTATGTAACTAATAGCCTTTAGCCCAGGCCCCAATTTATATTCCAAATTCAAAGATAAGACTTAGAAAAAGGGTGTACCTATAGCCCGTGCCAAGTTGAGACTTCCATTAACACGACCAACTCGGATGAAACCACCTGCTTTCAGAATCCTGTCCTTCTCGACCTCAAGATCAGGCTTGTGATCTTTAGATAGATTATATGCCTGTGAAGAAGATGTTAGGTGGAGCTCTAGATGCCCATGCAAATATCTCGATTATTCTCCCTAATTTACAGTGCTTCTCATGACATTAAAAACAATCATATTCTGGTAACACTGTCAGAATTATTACATCCATATCTATTTATGCTTCTTCACTCACAACCTGTTATGTTAACTTCACTAATCAGAATAGGATTGATTGTATTTCAAGTGAGAAATGTTGGGAGCAATCTGGTTAGGAAACAGAGGGACAGAAATTGACAATTCATCATCTTTCCAATTAACATATCCAATTGCCTGCCCTATCTCTATTATCCTCTCTCCTTATACAACACAATTCGACTGAACTGACAGAACTTCAACGGATATTGATCTGACAAATCCACCATTCATATAAATTAAAATGAGATAAGTTGGGGCAAAAGAAATGAGAACAAAAATAATTGAAAAATATATTACACAAACAACAATAAGGATTTACTAATGATTACATCTTTATACATCTAATTGGTTATTGCACTCATAATTCTGATCACATCACAACACATCCAATTGATTCTTATTTTCACCTCTCTATTCAGGAAGATATATTATATGGGCTGCATGAAAATCAATTGTTCAATGTCTTTTTAATGCAAATACCTGACCCTTTCTGGAAATGACACAGCGAGAATCACCAGCATTTGCCACCACAAGTTGGTTATTTCGTATGATCGCAACACAGGCTGTGCTTCCAGCATTTGGTCCATGAAAGTCAGAGTGAGGTCCCTAGTTAGCAACATCACCTCCTCACTTTAATTGAATCCATGCCCAACCATAAATGTACAATTGTTTCATAACAAAATTTAACCCAAAACTAACACAGGTTACTACAAATCAATGCAAAGAAATACAGTTAGTGAACTGCAAATTGCGTCCAACTGGACACAGAGGAAAGAGGGGGACTACCTCTTCTACATACGCATGTCCACCTCAAAACAGAAAAGGAAAGTAAATCCACCATAGCAACTGGGAATTGTGCATAAAAATACCTCCTCCGGAGGCCAATCATCCACTTGGTTGTTAGCTTCATTACCCTTGGGCGACCATATAAATCCTTCTATCATACCAGATATCTTGTCCATTTTGTCTCCTAAAATAGCTAATTCTCTCCATCCTCTTTGTCCACGCATCATCTCATCCATTCTGCATCATTTCAGAGTGGCAAAATAAGAAGGCAGGTCTTGCAGTTTTGACACAAACATCCTTTCAACGATCAATGGTGGAAGAGGTAAAGCAAGAATCACATCATATCTGGATGGATTTAATGACTAAACACCCCCATTTATTTTTAATCTATTAATCTTTGTAAGAAAATGATAACGCGTACCTAGTGCATCAAATGAAACTCACAACTATAAAACTTCAGACAGGCTATAACAATAGAAAGCCCAAACGAACATGATAGTGATACACTAGTTGTTTCATCACTATCAATAAAATAAATAATTTCCAACTGCATAATCCAGGACACTGAGATAACCACTAAGGATACCAAGTAAACTAAAACAAAGGCAGTGGATTAATAACCTGAGAAAGGCCTTCTGCAGAGAAGTTCCCAAATCTCCAGCCATGTATGATTCATGCTTGAGCACCTGTCGATGAAGATACTTGGCACAGAACTTTGAAACTGCTTTACCTGCATTTCAATGAGATGAGGGGACAAAATAAAAGCTATTAAATTAATTTTTTAAAAAAATCACAGAAATGCAAGTAAAGTAAAAGAAATAATTAATGGTAAAATTGGGGGGCGATGCTGCTGAAAGAACAAATACTAACCTCCATGGCCATCATAAACACCAAAGAAAGATGTTGAAGGGTCCAAATCTAGACAGGCTGCATGCTGAAACTTAAGTAAGGTGAGAAAGAATCCATACGTACCACACAACATTTAGAATTTGCAGAATGCAGATCATTTTCAGAGTCTTCAGAAGATGGTTCCAAGCAGAAACTTAACAACATCTCAGATTCAGACGAACCGTCTCCACAGGTTACAGGGTTACAAGTGAGTTTGAGTAGGTTGTAGATTTTAGTAAATAAATAAATAAAATTTGCAGTCACTGTCCAGCAATGAATCAGACAGAAGCCTCTCGAATGATCGGAATGATGAAAAGTATAATACTAAAAGTGATTTTGCTCCACCCAGTGCCAAGTTACAAATTTCCATTGCTCTGTAGATATTCTAATGCAAACTCTCTGTTCCAGTACACTAAAAGGAGTGCTTAAAGAGCACATGTGACAGTACATACAATACCACTACCTCGAGATAATATAGTACAAAGTAGTTCATCCTATGTGTTAATAATTTGCATGGGTCACAGTAAGCAATAGAGAGCATGATGAATAACTGGGTATAATGACACGACAAGTTTAACATCAAAGGGAACAGTAAAAATAGACAGAAAACTCACAGCATCTTCCATGGTTGCACGCCAGCCTTGCATAGAGGATAGGCCGTACCGAAGTCTTTCATTCTCACCATCATCTGAGGCCTTTTCTGTTTTGGGGGAGCTGAGATATATCCCCATTTTCCAAGCTGGAATTAGATAAAATCCATGAATCACCAAAAGGTCGCCCCTCACAGAAAAATCATTTGCAAGCATACGTTCACATAATTTCCAAGGGGAAGGAAAAAGAAAAATTGACGCGTCAACAATTTTGCCCTTCAATCCCTCTTCGTTATATTGTTGTTTCAGTAACACTCATTCCAAAAGATATAAAGCACGCATGTGGTTTGAACTAAAGAATCAGTTAATACATTGACCTTTCATATGTATGGATGTTAATTCATGAAATCGTCAAAGCTATTCAACTTCACAATTCATAACAGTATATGTTTCTATCAGCGAAGTGGTTCTTGAAAGTAACCAGCAAAGCTAGTTGTTAACCCGAAATCAACATAGTAACAGCCTAAGGATTAAAATTACTAAAATCACTCCAAAACATGTCTTTATCATTCAAAATCAATCTAATTTTTTACATTACACTTGTAAACACAATTTTCATGTAGAAAAGAATAATTTAGGATTGAAAGAATGCTTCAGTTTGATTTTAAACATGACAAAAGTGAATTTAACCATTTCAAAATCACTCCCCAACAAATGGTCTTAATTGTGAAAGATTAACAGGGAGTAATATAAAATCCCTCCCTCCCAAGTGAAACACATCTAAACCACCCTACCTCCATCTTTCAAACTCTCCTTTAGGTTACAGAACAAGAACAAGATTCAAATAAAACCAAATACAACAGACATCCATACTCAACGAAAAGGCTTACTTCGGTAACTCCCTCCGAAACAAATCAAAATCAAAATCAAAACTAACAACGAGTGAAGAATGATGGCTCAACGAATTTTATGCAAACAGACGGATCATATAAACCACGAGAAACTCCAAAGAAACAGAGATCGGCGGAATCGAAAAGAAATATCTCCACAATCATATTCAATCAGATATAGTAAACAAATCAAAACAAACAGTAGAAGAAATGAAAGAAAAACAAAAATGGAAAATACGACTCACCCGCCAAGCGCTTCGAACACTAGTTTCAGCGGAGAGAGAGGAAGAGAGATCTATCTTTTAGTGTGCTTTTTTTTTTCCCCCTTTTTCTTCAAAAAATTTTAGATCCTTCCGTTGCTTTTTTTTTCTTTTTTTTTTTTTTTTTTAACGATATGATAATAAAATAAATTCAATCAATCAGTGCAAGATGTTTTCGATAATTTTCGAGTTTAAACGAAGAAGGTGGGGCACGTGTCCTCCACGTGCACCCGTTTGCAGTTACATATGATGGGCTACGCGGCCCACACTCACTTAAAGTTCGGCCCATAATGTGGCCCATAAGTATCAGGAATTGGGTCACGTTTTCACATGCGGCCTTTTATAATCACATGCTCTAATCGATTAATGTCACAATTTAATCTATACTTATAAATTTGTAATAGAATGTAGTATATAACAATTTGTTCTTGTGGTTTTAAAATTTGTTATGATCTTAAATAAATTACAATTTGATCTTGTAGTTTTAAATTTTGTAATGATCTTAATTTTTGTTAAGTAATTGTAATATAAGTAAATATACACTTGGTAAATTTCAAGTGTAAACTTGAAATAAGATACAATATTTGATAAATAAATATTAGATTATTGTGGTTTAAGTATAATTATCAATATGTACTAAAAAGGAAAAAACAAAAAAACTAATGTAGATGTCAAAGTGAGTATTATTCAACTGGTATGAAGTATAACTCGTGGACCAAAAAGTTTATCGGAGTCCTTCCCACCTATGCTAGGAAAAAAATTGTAGTCATGTTATTTTAATTATATTTATATTGATATTTAATATCTATCTTGTTTATTTATAAGCAGTCTCTAATTTATTAAAATTTGCTTTTGTTTTACGATTTTGGTTAAAACTCATTCTCTTTTGATAACCATCTAGGACTTATTTAATAACGTTCTTGTTTTTTTGTTCATATATTTTATTTTTCAAGGAATTTACTTGTTTGATATCCATTCTCGTTCTGTCTCTAAAATTTAAGAAAAATTTCTAAAAAAGAGGCCAAATTTGAGAAATTAATTAGTTTCTATTTTATGTATATTTATTCCTATACCAATCGAGTCAAGTGCAAATTTTGTTTCTCAGTAGGCGTTAGAGTTTTGAATTGGCTATATTTGTTTAAGGGTGATTGATGTTTGCTGATTTGTTGATTGTCCCATGAAATGTCTTACAACTGTCTCTTAGGTTGTTAATTTTGTAAATTATTCTTTTCCTTATATGTTTTCTTGCGATATTTTTTTTCCGATAATTCTTTCCTTATTTATGCCATGCATTAATTGAATGGGTCTAATTACCTCTTTCGTTGTGCCTTTTTATGAGCAAGTTGTTATCTTACTAAGGTTGCCGCTTTTTAGTATTTTTGTTTTCAAGATTTCCATCTTCGTGGTGGTTGAACGTGAGAACAATGATTCAAAATTATTGTTGATCTTGAAGTTGTATTTGTGATTAGCGTTGAAGTAAGCTTCGTGAGAAGGTTATTCTTGGTCTTAAGGGGAGTCTAAGATTTCATCATTACTTGAGAATGGATTCTCCAACTTAGGGAAGACTAGGTTCGTCACTTGAAGAGGTTTTCACAAGAATGTGGAAAGATTACGGTTGAGAGGAAGTCTCACACTTAGGAAGAGCCTGAGTGATCTTACTAATATTCACATACTTAAGAAAAGCCTAAGTTTCTTTAGGAGAAGGTCTCACACTTAGGGAGGAGCCTAAGTGTTCAGTCATTGAGTTGAGCTATTCGTATGTGTCACTATATTTGTCGTTTGTTTATAGATGAACATACTGCTATAATTTCTTGATTTCATATTAGTAAAAGTATCTTTCCACAAACATACTGCCTCCTAGACATAGATGGTAATTCATCGAATTGGGTTACTAAACCTTGTGTTTTTTCTATTTTAGTTTATCTCTTTACTTTCTGATTGTTCTTGCAATTGCTGATACATTGTGTGTGACATTATTCTACTATGTGGTCGATTATTTTCATTTTAGTAGGAATATAAATGAAATAGGTTTGTAGTTTTTCAAATTTTATATACATATTTTAAAATTTAGAAACAAGAAGCAAAAGTAATTATCAAATAAGTGAACTTTTTTTAAAATGAAAAATAGAAATAGAAAACGACAACGTACCAAACAAATCATAAATGATTACCAAATAAACAACGGTAAGAAAACAAATCTAACTTTAAAATAGCAAACAGTGGGACCTAAACAATAGTGTTAGAAAATTAGAATTTCAACACTGAACATTTATTTGGAATGAAAAAGAGTTTGGTGGAGAAGAAGAAACCATCGTCACGTGGAATACATGCAAGAAGGAAGGTGACTTCTTAATCGACACTCATCCGGCCATTGAAGCACAACACGTTACACGCAACCTTTCTCTCCATCCAAAGTTAAAATAGTAATTCGACAATTGGAGGCCTTTGAAGTCATTTGTTTTTTTTTTTAAAAAAAATAGTTGTTATAAGAATTCAAATATTATTTTAATAGATGAAGATTTTCATAATATATATATTATTATTATAATATATTAATATATATATATATATATATATATATATATATATATATAAATTTTGTAAGAAGAGCACAACGGAAATACGGTTATGAAGAAAAATATAAAATATAATATTAATAAGAAAATAAATTAAGAAAAATAATATTAGTAATAATTGGGAAATAAAAATTGAAAATATGGAAATTAGGAAATTTGAGATTTCTCCAAATTTCTCTAATTTTTTGAACTTCTCACCGGTATATGTCTATAAAATCCACCAAATGCCATTATTCATAGGCAATTTGGCAAGTAGGAGGTGGAATGACTTAGACACTAATGTTGTGTGTTTACAAGATGCATGGTCAATATGAGACATAAGGTGGTAGAAGTATGACACATGGATTACTAGGACACTACACATGGGCATCTAAATTATACATATTTTAGAATATTTATAATACTTCTCCTTAGATGCCTATTATAAATATATGAAATATGCTTAACCTTAAGAAAAAAAATACATATTTCATATAATTTGTACTCCTAAAAGAATACAATATATTTTCTCCTCTCATATTTCACTTGTGATCTTTGAGTCGTCGCATTCCAATGCTATACACTAATTTTTCAAAGGTTGTGAAAGGTAATGTCTTTGTAAATAAGTTAGTCAGGCTATCTTTCAAACAAATTTGTTGTACTATGATGTCACCATTTTCTTTAAGATCATGAGTGTAGAAAAACTTTGGTGAAATATGCTTTATTCTATTTCCTTTACTATATCCTCATTTGATTTGGGATATATATGTATTGTCTTCATATAATATCGTTGAAAAAAATTTACTAGAAGACAAGTCACATGTTCCACGAATGTGTTGGGTCATTGATCTTAGTCATACACATTCTCTACTGATCTCGTGAATTGTATGAATTTCAACATGATTTGAGGAAGTGGCTGTTATGACTTGTTTCACTGATCGCCATGATATAGCAGTTCCTTCATAGTGAATAAATAATTTGTTTGAGCCTAGTTTTATGTGAATCAAATAAATATTCAAAATCTGCATAACCAACTAGATCCAAATTTGATTTATTTGAATAAAATAAACTCATATCCATCATTCTTTGGAGATAACAGAGTATATGCTTAACTTCTAATGTATTTTTGTTAGAGAAGAATTGTATATAGCTAATAGATTTACTGAAAATGCAATATTTGGTCTTGTATTATTAGCAAGATACATAAGTGCACCAATTGCACTAATATATGGTACTTCAAGGCTAAGAAGTTCTTCATTATCATCTCAAGATCGAAATATATCTTTTTTCACATCTAGTGAATGAACTTCTATTAGAATGTTCAATGGATGTGTTTTGTCCATATAAAAAATTTAAAAAAAAATCCTATATAAGTTGATTGATGAATAAATATCCCATATGTTAAATGTTCAATTTGTAAGCCAAGGTCAAATTTTGTTTTTCTGAGATCTTTCATTTTAAACCCTTTCTTAAGATGTTTTATTGCCTTTGAAAGTTCTTTAGGAGTTCCAATTATATTTAAATCATCAACACATACAGTTATAATAGTAAATCTTATTATGATTTCTTTATAAAAGCACATGGATATATTGGATTATTTTGATATCTTTCTTTCAACAAATATCTACTCAGCCGATTGTACCACATTCGTCCTAATTGTTTCAATCCATATAGTGATATCTGAAATTTTATTGAATATAGTTCTTGAGAACTTGATTTATATATTTTAGGTATCTTAAATCATTTTGGGATTTCCATATAAATGTCATTATTAAGAGATTTATGTAAATATGCTGTGACAATATCCATAAGATGCATGTCCATACTTTCATACACTATCCGACCAATTAAATATCTTAGTGTTATTACATCCACCATCGGAGAATATGTCACCTCATAATCAATACCAGGTCTTTGTGAAAAACTTTATACAACTAGTCCTGCTTTATATCTTGTGATCTCATTATTTTTATTTCATTTTCTCATAAATACCCATTTCTATCCCATAGGTTTGCACCTTATGGTGTTCGAACTACTGGTAAAAAAAAATATGATGTTTTGAAAGTGAGTTTAATTCTGTCTCGATTGATTCTTTGCACTTAAGCCAATCTCTTCTATGTTGACATTCTTCAATAGATTTTAGTTCAAGATCCTCATTTTCATATATAATATCAAGAGCAATATTATAAGCAAAAATGTTATATCATCTTGAGTTATCATGTAAAATTTTCATTATTGTTTGGTTAGATTGGAATTCAAGATTTAAATAGTTGGTTAATTAATTTCAATTTAATTATTTTGAATCAATTGAGATTTAATTTGGCATGCAAATAAAAGTTGAATTATTTTATTTAGACATTTTGATTTGTTTTGTGGATGGAAGATTTAAAATAATTTGGAAGGGAATTCTTGGAAGAAAGAGGTGGGATATTGGCTTTGTTTGGGCTATGAATAAAAGATTTTGGATTTTGAAAAAGAAATTAGGATTTTGGAATTTAAAAAGGAATATGGAATTTTATGAGGGGAAAAAAAAAGAAATTTGGATTTAGAGGAGGAAAAGGGAGGAGATAAATAAGGGTTAGGGTTGTATTTAGGTTATGAATTAAAGAGAAAGAAAAGAAGAAGAAGAATTAAAAATATTTTTCCTTCCCTCAATAAGCACAAAAGAGAGAAAAAATAATAATAAATTAATTTTTTTCTCTTTCCTCCGCGTTCGTACGCACATCTCTCCCCCCATCTCTTACAAATTTTTCACGCTGAATGGAAACCCTTGCCGCCATTGAGAACAACCCGCGCCGCCGCGTCCAGCCATTCGCATCTCGCCAATCGCTCGGGGTCTGTTGCTCATTCTGTCGGAGAGCCATAACCGTGCGCCGTCGTTCACGTGTCTCAGTCCTTCGTGCCGACAGGCCCGTTCATGCAAAGTCGACAATCCTTACTGTCTTCTCCGATGCCAGCTCGTATTTCCAGCCGTTGTCGTCTCCTTGTTTGGTCAGTCTCTGACTGTTGGGATTGGTGTCCTAAATCTCTTTTGTATTCTCGTAGTTTGTAAACATTGTATAAACAAATTGTTATTGAAAAATAATTGTTATTTTATAAGCATTTACTCAATCCAATAAACTAAGATACTAGGTTAGTTTATATAATTTAAACATGTATGTAGAGACATACAGGTGGATAATGTTTAAATGATAACCTAAACGGTCTGTAGTAGATGGATAAGGCCGAGTACCTTATCCTTGTTATACTATGGATATGTCCACTTTTTAGATATTACAAGTGTTGTAAAATACTATAAATGATTTAATCCTGATCATTCATGTGAAGACCTGTGAGCAGGGGTATCCTATACAAAGAGATCGTAGAAGAGACAACATATTATATACGTCTATTTTCCTACTAAGTATTTTGAAATAGGGTTTTCATTGCATAGACAAACTTAGGCTAAGTCATTTATCTAAGTTTTAGTTCTGTTTTGCCCAAACATAACTCTTATGTTTAGATAGTTGATATAATGTGAATATCCAAGTTTATTAAACTCTTTAATAAACTAATCACATTATGTTATAATAAAAGTTTGATTAGTTCAACTCCCAAGTCAGTTTCCAAGTAGGAGTATTCCGTTACCGTCAGCTTAAATGCTCCGACATTAAATAGAACCTTCCTTAGACAGAGTTCACTTATAGACAACCTTTTATTATTTAAATCTTTTAGTTTACCCATTTTAAACTATCTAAAACTAAATTAAAAGATATATTTTAATCTAATTTCATTAGATAAGCACGTAATTTACTTTATTCTAATCTCATTAGAATTCTAATAAAAATAAACAAAAAATTTAAACTATTTAAAATTGAAGTAATTTTATCTCTATCAAGTCAAAACCTAATCTCATTAGGGAAGCATGCAATCCTTCTAATCTCATTAAAAAAATATATAAAGATAAATTAAAGTCAATTTTATCGTTAATTAAGCAAGATCCTAATCCTATTAGGGAAGCATGCAATATTTTATATCTCATTAGAAAATTATAAAGAGAATTACAGAGAAAAATATGTACTAAATTCATAGGTTGATTAATTTGACATATCGAGATCAAGGACAAATTACTTGTATTTTAATTTCAACTTCTTTTTTTTTTCAAGATTCATCCACCCATAAATGTGCATAAGTCTCGAAAATGGGACATTTGTTGAATGATAAATTTTAGACTAATCATAAATTTCCATGTCATTTCTTAAATTAATGGCAAAATTACCAAATCAACAAATTTGGACCAATTAAAAGTTGACATGTGCCCCAAATTGAAATTGAAGACATAAATCGGAAAATTTCAATAATGCCACATGTTTTCATCATGACCGTTGGATTAAATAAAATAACTTGGTCCAACTTGATATTATTATTTGGGCTAAAGTCCAATTGGGCCTAAAAATAGGCTTACTTTGACCCAGATCCAACTAGTTGGGCTTAAGGGCTAAGTCCATGGACCAACCATGCCCAAGCTCAAAAAATCCATCAGAAACTCTATAAATAGAGGAGTTCTCTTCATTTGTGGGGAACAAAAAAATCTGCACTCCAGAGAGTCTAAAGAGAATTCTCCCAACAATTAGAAGACTCCCAGATTCTTGAAGCTACAAATTTTTTGAAGATACAAGTCTCATGAATCATCCCGTAAACATCCATCAGCATATCCACAAACACATTAACTCTTAAACGCATTGTAGAAAACTTAAAACCCACCACGACTGTAAAAGAAGTTCAATATAGTAATGGAATTTGGAATATCAGAACAACTTGGCTTTGATACCAATTGAAGGAAATCTAAAATAGAGATCTCCATGAGCAGCGGAAGTGGATCGTTCCAAATCCCATTCAGAATGAACACAACAATTATAGTCTTAAACGGAAACGAACAAGTTATGCATAAATAGAAATTACAGCATGCTATAAGAAGATACAAGAGATAGAGTATGCGTACCTTTGAAGAATTATTCTTCAAGTATCCCTTGATTAGTCTCCAATATGTCCAAAGCAGCGCTCGAATGCAACGAACAGAATGCGACCTCTACGAACGTCTGAATGAGCCTCGATCCCAATCGAGTCCAACTTGATTCACGAACTGAGTTAGAACACCACCACAAGTGTTACCTTGGTATTCTCAGTGTGAGAATTCAAGAGTTGTGGGCTCTGTATGATCTTGCATTGAGGAAGATGAAGGTATACGATCGAGTAAGTGGGAGATATGAAGACTGTCTATCGTATAGACGATGTACTTGATCGTTTAGAAAACGGAAGCCTATCGTATAGACTTTGCCACTCGATCGTGTAGCAATGATCAACGAGTAACTATCGTATAGTCAACTCTCAACGATCGTGTATGCTCTCAATTGCTATCACTTAGTAAAAACTCTTTTTACTTGATAGCCTATTCCGTGAGAATTTCCCGGATGAATCGACTCTTAATTTTGGAAAACAATTTTCCTTATAAAACTTCCAATAGCCTCCCATTCAATCGGTTATTAGAGAAAAAGAATTAATTATCATATCATTAATATATTATAAATAAAAATGATAACCAACTTATCATTTTATATTTATAACCTATAGTTTTAATATTTCATCATATGAAACATATAAACCATAGTTCTTTTTTTATTTTATGGTACTTAATATAAATCATATTTATATTAATTCCTCCAATTAATGTATCTAATACATTACATCAATTATATCACATATAATTGAATTTCCTCTTGTTAATTTGAACACTTCAACTAACCCAAAATCTGATTCTCTACTTGAACCCATTGAGCTACCAAGGGGATCTCATGGACCTGTAGCTTGAAGCTCCAACGGTACATGAATAACTAACTAAACTCTTTAGTTACGAGATCCACCATCCGTTAACTGCCGAGTACTCCACTAAAGACCGACAGTTGCACTCTTCTCACTACAGATATACTTTTGTGTCCATATGACCAATCAACAGTGCGATAACCCATCACAAATCGTCGTAAGTACAGCTTGGCTAATTTACCATTTTGCCCCTATAGTTACATCTAATTTCTTAAGTACCACTGATTTCTCTAATGAATAATAAGTCATAGTCCTACTATGACTAAGTTCTCTCTCCGAAGAGAGGGTATGGCCACTATGTTCAAGACCCGGAATCAGCCCTTAAGAAAGCAATTTATCTACTTACCCCTATTTCAGGGAAGGAGTGAATTCCGTCTTGTGTACCTGAGTTCTCAGTTCCCCAATTAGACGAATCTCTAAAAAGGTAGGCTTGTTGAATTGGTAATTTAGCCACTCTCACCCATACTAATCAAATGAGCACCCTCATAAGTAGGAGTTTCCAACTCACTCAGGATTAAGGCCATGCCACCTATGGTCATTTTAGTGAAATATAAGTCTCAATTATCAATGACATTATATAAAGAGACTAATCATCTATTGGTCTGGTCTTATACAAACTCTTTGTATAGGACACCTGCTCGCATGTCTCCACATGAATGGTCAGGATCAGACCATTTGTAGCACTTTACAACACTTGTAAATATCTACAAGCGGGTCGTATCCGTAGTGTCACCAGGATAAGGTATCCCTCATTTATCCTTATACTACAGACCATTTAGGTTATTACTTAAGGCATGATCCACTTGTATGTTTCACCTACATGCTTAAGTTACATAAAATAACCACGAATCTTAGTTTATTGGATTTGAGTAAATGCAAATAAAATTAACATTTATTTTATTAATAACAATGTGTACAAAAAGTTTACAAACTACGAGACCACCGGGAGAATTCGGACACCAATCCCAATAGTACCAACCTTCAAAGTCAAGCAACAAAAAGGAGAGCCAGTCATGGACTACATCAATCGATAGAAAGCTATGAGTCTTGATTGCAAAGACTGACTCACTGAATTATTTGCAATAGAGATGTGCACCTAAGGCAGACACTTGGAACTTCTTTACATCTTGCAGGGAATAAAGCCTCGCACGTTTGAAGAATTGGTGACTCGCGCCCAGGGTATGGAGTTGAGCATCGCCAACAAGGGAACTGAGGATTTCTTGGTTCCTAAAATGAGAAAAGAGAAGAACAAAACCAAGGGCATTGAAAATATCATGAATAATGCCACAAATGAATCTATGGTCGCTCATTCGATCCTAATGAACTTTTTCTCTAAAGGAAAAGAAACAAAATCTGAAAGAAAGCACAATGAGGGTGAGAATCATTGCCGAACTCTTAAAGAAACACAAGAAAAGGTCTATCCATTTCCTGACTCTGATGTTGCAAACATGTTGGAGCAACTATTAGAGAAACAACTCATTCAACTATTGGAATGAAAGTGGACGATGCAGTTAGGAAGAATAGATGATCCTAACTACTACAAGTATCGCCTGGTCATTAACCGCCCAGTTGAAAAATGTTTCATGTTGAAGGATCTAATCCTAAGGTTGGCTCATGAAAAAAAGATTATGCTAGATCTGGATGAAGTAGCTTAGAAAAACCATGCTGGGGTGGCAGTAACTTCAAGTGTTTCATGTTGATTGTATTTTATGACTGGTGACTGAGCTTCTAATCGTTATTTAATCAACACAACCTTTGGCTCATGCATGGCCTCAATGCATCTAGCCCAATGCTTGGTCTAGTGCCAATACTTGCTCTCCTTTGTCGTGGCCTTTGCTTGAACAACACATAACTCATCAACGCATGGCTCAAACTTCATCTCATAGCTTCCTCGTCAACACCACCGCGTAGGCATTAACCATCACCCATCACCTTGCCTAAATGCCATCTATAGGTTCACATGCCTATGCCGCGCATCAGGCTAATGCATGCACTCCCATCCTCGGCACAACCTCAGCTTGGTAGCGCTCTATTTGACACATTTTCACCCTTGCTTATTAAAGCACACGTGCAGCCCCCAACGCCTTAGGCCTTCAAGCTTTCGCACGCGCATCCTTGCCCATCTAACCTCTCATGGCTTCTAACCAACACATGCCCTTGCTTAATGCAAGGCACCTCATGCGGCTTACACTTAGCCATTTTCCTCCACGCAACATTCCCATCAAGCGTCAACTAACCTCTTAGGAGCATGGTTGTTGCATACTTCAACAACCTTCAACACATGGCTACTTTGGACTTCCACATTTAGCCAAAATTTTCTTACAAAAAGGCTTCCTTTGTCTTGCTACCCGAGAGCCATTTGTTTAACACTTAGAACATTTTCCTTCTTTCCTTCTTCATTCTTTTCCTTAAAAACATATTAATAACTTATTTTAATCTTGATTAACATGTTAATTAACTAACTTAAGTAGGAAAAATAGGGTTTAGGGTTTATAAGATGTGTCTACAAGATGGAATTCAACATATTTGATGCTTGACCGTGTTCTAAAATTTGAAATGGTTTTTCAATGCTTATAAGAGGAGGATGAAGATTTTGTAAATTACTTTACCGAAGATGAGATGAATGGAAAAAAAAAGTGGCTGCCCACTTTAGCCGATTGGAATCAAGTTAGAACATTTATCAAATTTTTTAAAATGTTCTATAATCTTACATTGAAAGTTAGTGGTTCAACATATATGACTTATAATACCTTCTTTCATGAACTTTGACAAGTATTGGGAATCTCTTGACAAGATGAACAAAGTGTTTTTTTTTCTAACAATTGTGCTTGATTCACGCTATCAGTTGGATTATGTGACCTTCTATTTCATTAGTATCTATGGGCAGAAGTTGCTAGAACAATGGCTAATGTGGTGAAAGTTAGTTTGATGGACTTGTATGAGTTTTATAAGACAAATGATTCAAGTGATCATGTTTTTGAACAATCATGTCATAGAGTTGATATAAGTGGGGATTGTGATGACATGGAAATGGATTTAGTTAGAATACAGATGGAGAAAGAAGAGAAAAAATTGTGACAAAATGATGTGGAGAGATATTTTTCACAACCTAATGAGGATCTGATAAAAAATTTTGATATTTTGAATTGGTGAAAATTAAAGGCTCCTAAATACAAAGTTTATCACAAGTTGCTCAAGATGTTTTAGTCGTTCCAGTGTCAACAGTTGCGACATGAGGTAGAATATTTGACTCTTTTAGAAGCTTTTTAAGTCCGAAGATGGTGGAGGCTTTAATATGTATATAAAATTGGCTACGTGTGAAGCCGATGTTATTAGATCTTACTCCACAAATTGAAGAATTGGAAACTTGTGATCATGTTCTATAGATATATAATAATATCTTTTATATATTTACTCTCTATTATTACAATGAAATTATTATAAGTTGGGATAACATTCTTGTATAATTTATTTTCAAAATGTTGTTTAGGGTTTAAGGAACACTGCAACACTATAGACGAAGAGTTCGGAAAATTATGAAAAGCACACTAGATTTTTTGGTAAGTGATCAATAGTTAAAAAAAAAAAAAAAAAATACAAAAATTTGATAGTACTCTAAATATTTTCATGTATGTACAGGATCATAAATGGATCATTCAAATTCGTTGGTTGGTGTTCATATATTTAATGGATTTCTCTTTTTAGTGGATTTTGTAGTCACTACAATCTTGTTTGTGATTTTTGAGACTTTTGTAGACATTACTATTGATTATGGATTTTATGGACATTTGAAGACATTATAGTCTTTTTTGTGGATTTTGGAGCCTTGTTCATGAAGATTTTAGACCTTGTTATTGTAGAATCTAATTTATGCTTTAGCATTTTGATTAGTGAATCTTATTTTAATTTGATTCATTACATGTTTTCTTTTATTTCTTCAAATATTATTAAGTCATTTAACCTTTTCAGTGTAAGATTATGGGTAAAGAAATAAAATTCTCTCTTTGTCTTTAAGATACTTCAATAGAGAAGTATATTTTACTCCTCACATCTCATGACTTGAAAGGGAACAGACGGAACCAAACCAACTCAACCCATTTTTTTTTTATTGGTTTCATTTGGGTTCAAAAGTTAATAAGGATTAGTTGGGTTAGAGGAATATGTTTGTAACAACCCAAATTTGTACGCATACACTACAAGAAATTAAATGTCAAATTTTAAGCAGGTCGAAATTTTAATTAAAGGGGTGGTAAATGTAATACCCTAACCCTAATTTAGAAAGCAGGAAAACAAATAAAATATATAATTAAGAATGAAAAATATATAAATTTAATAGGAAAATCGGGTGGAAATTTAGAATTGAAAAAAATAAGAAATTTATTAATTATCCAAAAATAATGAATAAGGGGGCAGAATCAGGGAGAATTAATTGGAAGTTGAACGCTAGCTAATTCGGGTGACAAAGGGCAGTAGATAACTTTTTGTTTGGGCACTACTCATTGAAAGAATTGGAAGTGAATTAATTATACGGTTAAAATTTGAAAGAGTTAAAAAAAAAAAAGGAAGTGGAACCATGAGTGAAAACTAGCGAGATTGGTGGAGAGAAACCTAGAGAAGGCGAGATTGGAGAGAAATAGTGGAGAGAAATATTGGAGAGAAAACTGGGAGAGAGCAAAGTTGGAGAGAAAAGATGGAGAGAAAGAAGGAGAGAGCCACACTGGAAAGATTGGATAGAGCAAGATTGGAGAGAAAATTAGAGAGAGCGAGATTCTCAACAAGAAAGTGGGAGAGAGCGAGAACCACGAGAGTAAAACCAGTGAGAGCAAGAGCGAGAGTGGAGAGAGCGAGATTCTCAGCGAGAAGGTGGGAGAGAGCGAGAGCCATGAGAGTAAAACCAGCGAGAGTGGAGAGAGAGTGAAATTCTCAATGAGAAAGTGGGAGAGAGAGAGAGCCACGAGAGTAAAACCAGTGAGAGCAAGAGCGAGAGCCACGAGAGTCAAACCAGCGAGAAAGCTGGAGAGAGCGAGATTCTGAGAACAAAAAGAGCGAGATTTGGACAAAAGCGTGGATTATGCGTTGAATTTGGCCACGATCTTATAGATTATACATAGAGAACCCTAAAATTGAATACAAACAAAGGTTGAAGATGTAAGGGCAAACGTTAGCCAAAGTTAGATGTTTTTTAAGAGAAATTCTTAAACCTAAGTAATTTTAAAGGAGTCATTTGCCGGATGAGTTGTCACACAGAGAAGAGCTAAAAATGACTATAAATAGGAGGCTTTGGGCTGGAAGTTAAACTTATTCTCAAACAAAACTCAGTAGTAAATAAATCGTGTGAAAAGGGTGAAGTAATTCTGTTAGTTAGAAGGAGGAAACGCGAGGGAAGTGCTGCCTAAATTTCCTTTTGGTTTAAGAGGGAAAGCTCTACTGATTAAACCATAAGGAATAATAAGGAATAACTAGGATCGCAGTCAAGGTAAGTAGTTTATCTCACCCTTTCTTTAAGTGGTTCATGGTAGTGTACCTTTAATATGTTGCATAATTATGTAATTATTATGTTGCATTACATGTTTAAAATATGTTTATCGACAAGGGACCTCATGCATTATGTTTGTTCACAATGATGAAATAAGATTAAATTTTAATTAAATAAAGGTTATGCTTCTAGGGCTAGCAGGGCATGTATGGTTGCAACCCTCTAGACCCAATTCTATGTCAAGATTATGTTAGGGACTAACAGGGTATGTATGGTTGCACCCCTCTAGTCCAATCTTATGTTTATGTTAATGGTTGATGTTGGATGCGACTCTGGCCCTACTGACTACATGACCCGTTAATCATTAGATGAGTTAGTTTCCGCCTAAGTCCTCATCTTCCTATCAGGACGGAGAAATTTACATTAGAAACATAACCGATCACCACATGTTATTATATGTTTTCGGTCCCAATCATTTGTTTTCAGAACATGTTGCATGTGATTGTGCATTTAGTCACTACCCTATGTGAGAACTACTTACTGGGTATATTATATACTCGTCCTATTTTTACAGACTTTGTAGGTAAGGACATAGCGTAGGTGGCAGAACTAGACGTCGCTCAAATGGCCAACCATCAAACTCACTATTATAGGCATAGGCATTTTTTGTATCACTATGCTAGTGTTTTATGGATCCTGGTGTTTTGTAAAATAAACTTTTTATATAGTTTTCTACCTAATTAATAAAATCTTAGATATATTCTTTTGAAATTTTTACCAAAACTCATCTCATAATAGAAAAGTCTAAGTATGCATGTCGTAGCGGTCAGACCATAATATGTAAGGATCCGGTCGTTACAATGTCGGCGTTGATGCCTTAAATCTCATAGGGTCCTATAGTTTGTAAATTTTTTGAATAAACACATTGTCTATTTAATAAAATATATGATATTTTATTCCACATTTTGTTGCATTAACCACAAATAAATAAACTAACATCCAAGGTTATCTTGTAGCTTAAACATATATGTAGGAATATATGGGTGGATCATGTTTAAGTGATAACCTAAATGGTCTGTACTAGATGGATAAGGTTGGGTACCTTATCTTGGTGAAACTAGAGTATGACCTGCTTTGTAGGTGTTACAATTGTTGTAAAGTACTACAAGTATTTGATCCTAATCATTCATATATAGACATGTGAGCAGGGATATTCTATACAAAGAAGTTTGTATAAGACCAGACCATAAAATTTTGTCTCATTATATAACGCTGTTCATGATAGAGACTTACATTTCACTAGGATGACCATAGATAACATGACCTGAATCTTGAGTGAGTTGTGAACTCCTGCCTATGAGAACGGTCTTTTGATTTGTATGGGTGAGAGTGGCAAGATCATCGACTCAACAAGCTTAGCATTTTGGAGATTCGTCTGATTGGGGAGCTGGGAACACACCTATACAAGAAAGAATTCACTCATTCTCCGAGGTCAGGGTAAGTAGATAAATTACTCCCTTAAGGGTTTATTTCCAGGCTTGAACAATGTGGCATCACACTTTCTACTGGCCTGAGAGGGGTTTAGTCATAGTGTGACTATAATTTATTGTTTATTAGAGGGATCAGTGATACTTAAGGACTTAGATGTAACTATAGGGGCAAAACGATAATTTTGGTCTAGCTGTAGTTACGAGCAATTTGTGAAGGGCTATTGTCCTATTAATTAGTTATATCCAATTGACATAAAAATATATTTGTAGTGCGAAGAGTGCAGCTGTTGGTCTTTAGTGGAGTGCCCGAAAGTTAACGGTGTAGGAACTCTAATGAGAGAACCTTGAACGGAAGCGGATCGACCAAATTCTATAATTTATCGAATACAAAGATTACAGTAATCAAACAACAACATATGCATTTACAACTAAATTACAACATGCTTTACAAGAAAATGGGTTTAAAGAACCTCACCTTTGAATAACTTTTCTTTGCGTTTTTCCCTTGAACAATCATGAACAACTTGAAGACCTTCTTCAAAATAAACCTTGAACCATAAAACCTAGACACTAACACAATGAAACCATGGTATTCTTAGGGTGAGAACCCAGGAATGGTAGGCTCTGACTATTTTGGTTAAGAGAGAAAGGTTAATATAGAGGAAGAAAAAGATTGAAAACTCTCTCAATAATACAAAAAATACACAGAACACTTATGTAATCTTTCTCAATCGTTCAACAGCAACTTCAATGTCAAGAACAAGAAGAAAACAACTTTCTTTTTATTCTCTTTTTGCTAAATAGAATAACCACCTCCACTAATGTGGGTGGAGAGAAAAAATGGGAAAGGGAGTTGTAACTTCCTTCCTTATTATATAAAAAAAAAAATATAAATATAAATATAAAGGTAATAACTAACTTGTCATATATATATATATTATATAATAACTATTATATAACCTATAGTTTTCATATTGTATCACATACAATATAAACTATAGTTTCTTTTCTCTATTGTATGAAATTTAATATAAATCATATTTATATTAAATTTAACAACTATGTATCAAATTCATAGAAACTATATTTGAATCTCATTCAAATATTTATTTCCTCCCATTAAGCTATAATGTATTAAACACATTATGACAATTATATCATATATAATTAAAACAACTTAATTGTATCATATATAATTAAATCTTTCTATTAATTTGAACAATTCAAATTAATCCAAAAATTGATTCTCAACAAATCCTATTGAGCTACCAAGAGGACCTCATGGACCTGTAGCTTGAAGCTCAAACGGTACATGAATAATTAATTAAACTCTTTAATTACATTATTTATTAACTATTAGGCACTCCACTAAAGACCGACAGTTGCACTCTTTGCACTACAAATATATTTCTGTGTCCATTGGATATAACCAATCAACAGTATGATGACCCTTCACAAATTGCTCGTAAGTACAACCAAGCCAAAATACTGTTTTGCCCCTGTAGTTAAATCTAACTCCTTAAGTACCACTGTTCCCTCTAATGAATAAAAGATCATATTCCCATTATGACTAAACCCCTATTAGGCCAGGAGAGGGTGTGGCACCACATTGTTCAAGACCCGGAATCAGCCCTGGGAACAATTTATCTACTTATCCCTGCCTCGGGGAAGTAGTGGATTTCATCTTATGTAGCTGTGTTCCTAGCTCCCCAATCAAACAAATCCAAAATGGTAGGCTTGTTGAATCGGCGATCTGGGCACTCTCACCCATATAAATCAAAAGATCGCCCTCATAGGCAGGAGTTCATAACTCACTCAGGATTCAAGTCATGTTACCTTTGGTCATCCTAGTGAAATGTAAGTCTTTATTATGAACGATGTTATATAATGAGACTAAACATTTCGTGGTTCGGTCTTATACAAACTCCTTTGTATAGAATATCTCCGCTCTCGTGTCTATACATGAATGATCAGGATCAGATCATTTGTAGCACTTTACAAAAATTGTAGCACCTACAAAGTGGGTCATACTTGCAGTGTCACCAGGATAAGGTACCCAGCCTTATCCATCTACTACAGACCATTTAGGTTATCATTTAAACATGATCCGCTCATATGTCTCCACATACATGTTTAAGTTACAATGATAACCTCAGATGTTAGTTTATTGGTTTGTAGTTAATGCAACTAAAATATCAAATATTTTATAGATAATGAATAAAATATCAAATATTTTATTAAATACATAAAGAGTTTGTTCAACAATGTTTACAAAGTATAGAACCCTACGAGATTTATGGCATCAACCCCAACAATCTTCCACTCCACTTAAAGCTAGTGGGGTGTACAATATAATCAAAATACAAAGTACACAAATAATAAACTAGGGCATAACAAGCCCAGTACAATATCTCCCACTTGCCCTAGTCCAGACATGCCCTGTCCCATAGACCCATACTCTGCAGGTGACCCTCAAATACTGTAGTCGTGAGGGCCTTTGTAAATAGATTAGCAACATTGTGCTCCGAAGCTATCTGTGTGACAATCACGTCCCTTCGATGCACAATCTCTCGGATGAGATGATACTTCCACTCTATATGCTTGCCACGCTTATGACTCTTAGGCTCTGGGGAATTAGTTTCAGCACCACTATTATCACAATAAAGTGTGATGGGCTCTGACATGTCTGGAACAACTTACAGATCAGTCAAGAACTTCCTGAGCCAAACGACTTTCTTATCAACTTCACAAGCTGCTACATACTCAACCTCCATGGTGGAGTCAGTGATGCACCATTGCTTGGTGCTTCGCCATACTACTGCCCCTCCGTTAAGGGTGAACACTGATCCTGATGTGGATTTCCTAAAATCCTTATCAGTCTGAAAATCAGAATCTGAGTATCCTGTAAGGATCAAATCCTTAGAACCATACACAAGTATGTAGTTCCTCATTCTTCGTTGATACTTGAGGATGTTTTTAACAGCTGTCCAGTGATCTAATCCTGGATTAGATCGATATCTACTCACTATCCCCACTACATAGCAGATGTTTTAATTTCCTTTTTAAATTAGGAACACAAATACATCTTTTAATACAAAAAATTTGTTCTGTAAAGTCAACCGGAGACCTCCCACTGCCGCAGTTGAGACGACATGTCCGGTTTCAATTTGCACCGTCATCTCACTAGTATCTAGTTGCTGCCAGTAACTAATTTCCTAAAATGAGGAACAAACATGGTTAAGGCCTTAGAGTCAATAATCCAGGCAGAATCATCATTCTCCACTAAACAAGTTTCCAATACAAGCAAATTATATTTACCTTATTTGGCCTTCTTCTTTTCTGCCAAAGATTTGGGGCAGTTTCTCTTCCAGTGCCTATCTTGGTTGCAATGGAAACATTTTCCCTTGTCAGCCTTGACAAATTGTCTACCTCTTGGTGCAACAACTACTGGGTTAGCAGCCTTCCCCTTTCCACCATTTTTCTTCTTCCACTTTTTTGTGCTGAAGGTTAAAGGTATAAAATTCGTTCCAGAGGTCAAACCTTTGTGGAGCTTTTTAGAAGACGAAGCAATATTTGCTTCACCCTTCTTCTCTTTTCTTTTCAACAAGGATTGGAAGATCTGTAACTCGTCGAGCAGGGTAGTCAATCCTATTCAAAACAACATTGCTACGAAAATGTAGGAAACTTTCAGGTAAAGATTCTAGTATTATGCTAACTTGGTTGACCTCATCGATGCTTGACCTGTTCATATCCGCCACGTTGAAGGGGATCATCATGTTGAGAACGTGTTCTCGAACAGATGCCCCTTCTTGCATATGGGCATTAAAGATGTACTTGAGAGTGTCATGCCTGAGCTATGTAGACAGTTATCCGAACATTCCCTTCAGGGACTCTATGATCTCACGGGTTGTGAGCATGGGCTCATGCTTCTTAGCCAGGACTTCATTAAGACTTGCCAAGATGTAAGCTCAGGAATTTTCGTTTGCCCTTGTTCAGTGCTCATATGCTTTCCGAACATTTTGAGGAACATTGGACGGTGGAAGGGGAGAACATTCCTCTATTAGGACAAAGCGAAGGTCATTGATGATTAGAATAGTATTGATTGTGTTTTTCCAACTAGCGTAGTTTTCACCCGTTAATTTATCAGCGGCTAGTAAACTTAAGGTAGCGGTAGCCATTTTAATGAAATTGTTGAAAAAACAAACTTATTTTAGTCTACTTACATTAAACCACTTTTAAGAAAACCGATCAAAATTTTAGCAAAATATTCTAGTGTACCTTAAGTGATCTCTATTTTGCAATGATGCTTCAGTGAGACAGAACAAAAGTCACCGTAGGATGACCAAGTGCCCCTTCACTGAAATGAGACATTCTCAAACATTGGGCAGAAAAAATTCCTTGTCACTGTAACTAATCGTCACCATTGTTCGGTCCAAAATTTATTAACATCCTTAACAATTCTGTGTGAGTGTAACCCCTCATTTTAGGTTCTAGAGTTCCGCACCAATGAGCCAACTGTAGGGAAAAGCCAATTGGAACATGAAACTAAAGACCCTATCCATTTATGGAGATCAAATAAAGCGTCATGAAATATAACCATCCTTTAGGGGGATACCCACGATGCCTCGACGCGATGCATGAAACTTTATTCAACCTAATGAGAGAGACCGAGGGATGTGTTGTCACACATCCCGCTCTCACTTACTATAAACACTCTCTCCATTCACCTTGTTGACCTACCCAAATGCCACCCGTAGGGGGGACACCCATGGTGCCTTGAGGCCGAGAGTAGATCTCACAGTGTGAACTTTTAAGGAGAAATGTGTGAGGCTAAAATGAAGTAACATATACTTTGTTTTCCTCCCACCAAGTGTTCTACTTAGGGTTAATTAACATAGGAAAAATATGGCCACTGATGTTATCTAAGTGTTTGTTTAATTTTCTAAAAAACAACTCTTGTCTTTGATGATTAAACAATTTTGATTGAAGTCTCATTAAACTCTTCAATAGACTTTAATCAAACTTGCATGCATGTAACAAATCTATCTAATTCACCTTTCTAAGTAGGTTTCCAGGTAGGAGTGCGACATTTCCATCGACTTAAGTATACCATGAAGGAACTCTTAACGAAAAGCATCCATGAGCGTGTTCGGATCTTTCCGATTTCATCATGATCGAAAACAACACATACATTCTAATATATAGTTATGCAAATAAACACTACTTAATGGCATGCTTCCAACAATAAAACACAAGGGAAAGAGTTCTCATACCAGTTGAAGAATCTCTTCAAATGTCGAACTCGGAACCAGTGGAAGAACCTCTACGCGAACTCTATCGCCCAATAAACTAGTCAGCTGCAGCAACACGATCGTCTACACGAATGGCAGCAACTCGAACAAGCACGAACAAGTAAACAGCAGGGACGACACTACCAATTGGAGCCCTTAGTATTCTCAGAGTGAGAATCCAAAGTGTGATCTTTGGTGAATTTGGTAGAGGTAGGACAAAAGACAGATCGTGTAGACGATAAGCAAGTGGGAGTGAAAGAGCTATCGTATAGCAAGGATGCTTATCATTTAGATGAAGCTACACCATCGTGTAGGTTTTACTAAGCGATCGTTTAATAAAAGGTAGACGATCGTTTAGAAAACACGACACGCTATGCGATCAATTAGGAAAACTAAGCGATCATTTAGGGACAGACGTGCGATCGTTTAGGCATTGGTGTGCAACCCTTTAGATGATGAGCTACTATCATATAGGCTCTCAAGCTAGGCGATCGTCACGTTTTCACACCGATTGCGAATTTTTTTGAACCTTTTGCAAAATGAAACAAATTTTTATTTTATTCATTGGTTACAATAACCAACTTCGGGTTCTCCCACAAACGCACGACCGAGGAGAGGTTTTAAGCCAATTATCATATAATTAACCAATTTAATAATTAATGAATATAATCATATTATATTCTTATCCTAATAGTTTGATATCACATATCTACTATAGTAATTTCTCTTCCATTTGATATAAATCATATTTATATCTAATTTCCTTCATAATAATATATCTCATACATTTAGTCAATTATATCATACATAATTAACCAGTCCAATTATATCATATATAATCGAACTCCCTCTTGTCAATTTGAATATTTCAAACAGACCCAAACACTGATCTCGACTTTATCCAAGCTACCCAGGGGACCTAATGGACCTGTGGCTCAAAGTTCCAACGGTACATGAATAGCTGACTAAACTCTTTAGCCAAGAGATCCACCGTTCGTTAACTACCAGGCATTTCACCAAAGATCAATAGCTAAACTCTTCTTACCACAGATATATTTCTGTGTCCATCAGATATAACCAATCATGAGAACGATGACCCTTCACAGATACTCGTAAGTACAGTTGGGCCAATTTACCGTTTGCCCCTGTAGTTACATCTCATTCTTTAAGTACCATTGATTCCTCTAATGAACAATATAACATAGTCCAACTATGTGTGAATACCTCTCGGGCCAAGAGAAGGTATGTGGCACCACATCGTTTAAGCCCTGGAATCAGCCCTTAAGGGAGTTATCTATTTACTTGCCCCTACCTCGGGGAAAGAGTGAATTCCATCTTGTGTAGCTGAGTTTCCAGCTCCTAAATCAGACGAATCCCCAAAATGGTAGGTTTGAATCGGCGACTTGGCCACTCGCACCCATACAAATCAAAGGACCATCTTCAATGGCAAGAGTTCCCAACTCATTTAGGATTGAGGTCATGTTACCTATGGTCATCCTAGTGAAGTGAAGTCTCTGTCATGAATGGTGTTATATAATGAGACGTTAACACTTCGTGGTCAGGTCTTATACAAACTCTTTGTCCCTTCTCGCATGTCCCCTATATGAATGATCAAGATCAGACCATCTGTGACAAGTCACAACACTTGTGACTATTCCACAAAGCGGATCACATCCGTAACATTACCAGGATAAGGTTTCCCTCTTATATCCATATACTACAGACCATTTTGGTTATCACTCAAGACATGATCCACTTGTATGTCACCACATACATGCTTAAGTTACATACAGATAACCAGAGATTTTATGTTTATTGGTTTGTGTTAAAGCATATAAAACATATAACTTAGCAAAATCAAAATGTGAAGTAAATATCATATATTATACAACAAAAGTGTTCGTACAAACAATTTACAAACTACAAGACACGAGACTTTAGGGCATTAACCCCGGTACCCCAGCCTAGCCAGAACCCGTGTTAGACAAAAGGTCCCTTATACATATATTTGTTACATATTTAATCTTTTATTAGGAATCAATTTAATCCCATTAAACCGATTTAAAAAATTAAACTTAGATTTCTAATCTTATTAGAAATGTGATCTTAGGTCTATCTCAATCATATTTTAAAACAATTTTAAAAAATGATTATAGCCTAAGGTTTGCATGCAACTCTTTATAATTAATCTTAATTCTAATTTCATTTAGTTATAACAATTATAAATAAATGAAACAATTAAAAACAACCTATTGCATGATAGACATACTTTAGTTAATTATAATATTTATAAATTAACCTAAGGTAATGTCATGCTTCATGCAATATTCATTCATTATTAATATATAACATTCATATAACTAAGTAATGAATCATGCTATAGCATAAATTCCATACAACCATTCTACCATATATTATAACACTTATAATACAAATGATGCATGAATATGTTATAATGCATGCATACATATATTATAACATTTATACTATATGATGCATGAGCATGCTTTATGTAATTTAAATCATGCATATTCATATATTATAACACTTATAATATAAAATGATGCATGAAAATAAATGCATAACATATGGTGGGTTTTAAAACTATATGACATACATTATGACATATAAAATAAAACATGCATCGCATGTATATTTATTCTAATAGTTGATGGACCGAGATAGAACCTCCCTAAAAAGAGAAAATAAAAGGCTAACTATTACAAAAAATGAGTCAACGGGTTCGGAACAGGTGAACCGAGTCTTGAACCGCTCGAACCGAACTGCCCTTCAAAGAACCACCTTGCAGCTGATCGTGTAGCAAACGTACCATGCGTCGAGCAGCTTTGCATCGAGCATTAAAGACTGTGATCACGTAGCTAATGACTATGTGAAGAGCATGAAAGTCTACGCGACCGTGTAGCAAGAAAGCATGCATTGAGCATCTTAAGAACCACACGATCGTTCAGTAAGCGACTAAACGATCTTGTTGCAAATGCAACACGATCATGTAGAAAACTCTACATGGTCGCATAACATTATCTATGCGATCGTTTAGCAACTGCTACACGCTCGTGTAGCAAAAGCTACCTGATTGCATAACAAGAGCTACCCGATCGTTTAGTTGTAGCTATACGATCTCGAACCTTTATTTCGTCTTCTTCATTGAAACAACGAGCTGTAACCCTTCTGTGAAGCCTCCGGAATATCATGAGTGACTCAAACTTATAAATTACAGACTCGATTGTAATATTAATGCCCGAAAACGCAAAGGCCCTTACAAACAAAATTTTGTAAATAAAAGAAAGCCTTAAACAAAGAGTTCTATCCCGTAAACATCCATCAACATATTCATCCACAACCATCCATCACATAAATAGAATGAAGATTATAAAATCCACCATTACTGGAAACAATTCAATACAAGAATGGGATTTGGAATAAAAAAACCTACAACCTGGCTTTGACACCAATTGAAGGAACTCTAATGAGAGAACCTTGAGTGAAAGCGGATCGATCAAATTCCATAATTTATCGAATACAAAGTTTACAATAATCAATCAAGATATGAATTTACAACTAAATTACAACATGCTTTACAAGAAAAGGATTTCAAGAAACCTCACATTTGAAGAACTTTTCTTTGCGTTTTTCCCTCGAACAATCATGAACAACTTAAAGACCTTCTTCAAGATAAACCTCGAACCAGAAAAACCAAATACTACCACAATGAAACCTTGGTATTCTCAGGTAAGAACCCAGAAGTGGTGGGCTCTTACTATTTTGGTTAAGAGGGAAAGGTTTTTATGGAGGAAGAAGAAGATTAAGAACTCTCTCAAGAACACAAAAAATACACAGAACACTTCTGTAATCTTTCTCAATCGTTCAACAAAAACTTCAACGTCAAGAACAAGAAGAAAACAATTTTCTTTTTATTCTCTTTTTGCTAAATAGAATTACCACCCCCACTAATCTGGGTGAAGAGAAAAGATGGGAAAGGGAGTTGTAACTCCCTTCCTTGTTATTAAAATAATAATAATAATATAAATATAAAGATGATAACTATATATATATATATATATTATATGTTATATCAAATATAACTTATAACTTATAGTTTTAATATTATATCACATACAATATAAACTATAGTTTCTTTTCTCTATTATATGACATTTAATATAAATCATATTTATATTAAATTAGCAACTATGAATCCAATTCATAGAAACTATATTTGAATCTCATTCAAGTATTTATTTCCTCCCATTAAGCTATAATATATATCAAATACATTATGACAATTATATCACATATAATTGAAACAACTTAATTATATCATATATAATTAAATCCCTCTATTTAATTTGAACAATTCAAATTAATCCAAAAACTGATTCTCAACTAAATCCTATTGAGCTACCAAGAGGACCTTATGGATCTGTAGCTTGAAGCTCCAACGGTACATGAATAATTAGATAAACACTTTAGTTACAGTATTCACCATCCGTTAACTGTCGAACATTCAACTAAAGATCGAAAGTTGTACTTTTCGCATTACAGATATATTTATGTGTTCATTGGATATAACCAATCAACAGTACGATGACCCTTCACAAATGTCTTGTAAGTACAGCTAGGTCAAAATACCATTTTGCCTCTGTAGTTACATCTAACTCCTTAAGTACCACTGATCTCTCTAATGAACAATAGATCATTTTCCTATGACTAAACCCCTCTCGGGCCAAGGGAGAGTGTGACGCCAATTGTTCAAGACCCAGAATCAGCCCTTAAAGGAGCAATTTATCTACTTACCTCTGCCTCGGGGAAAAGTGAATTCCATCTTGTGTAGCTGTATTCCCAACTCCCCAATCAGACGAATCCCCAAAATGGTTGGCTTGTTGAGTCGGTGATCTGGCCACTATTACCCATACAAATCAAAGACCACCCTAATAGGCAGGAGTTCACAACTCACTTAGGATTCAGGTCATGTTACCTATGGTCATCATGGTGAAATGTAAGTCTCTATTATGAACGACGTTATATAATGAGATTAAACATTTTGTGGTCCAGTTTTATACAAACTCCTTTGTATAAAATATCCCCACTCGCATGTCTATACATGAATGATCAAGATTAGATCATTTATAGCACTTTACAACAATTCTAACACCTACAAAGTGGGTCATACTCGTAGTGTCACTAGGATAAGGTACCCAGCCTTATCCATCTGCTACAGACCATTTAGGTTATCACTTAAACATGATCCACAAGTACGTCTCCATATACATGTTTAAGTTACAATGATAATCTCGAATGTTAGTTTATTGGTTTGTGGCTAACGCAACTAAAATATCAAATATTTTATAGACAATCAATAAAATATCAAATATTTTATTAAATACATAAAGAGTTTGTTAAAAAATGTTTACAAAATATAGGACTCTACGAGATTTAAGGCATCGACCCTAACAAATGGATGGTGAATAATTTAATAAAAGAGTTTGGTTAATTATTCATGTACAGTTAGAACTTCAAGCTACAGGTCCATGAGATTCTCTTGGTAGCTTAATAGGATTAAATGAGAATAATTTTTTGGATTAATTTGAATTATTCAAATTAATAGAGGGATTTAATTATATATGATATAATTAAGTTATTTTAATTATATGTGATATAATTATTATAATGTATTTGATACATAGCTTTAGTGAGAGGAAATACATATTTGAATATGATTCAAATATTAATTATATGAATTGGATTCATAATTGTTAAATTTGATATAAATAAGAGAGAAAAGAATCTATAGGTTATATTGTTTATGATACAATATTAAAACTGTAGACTATATGTTATATTTGATATAACATATTGTTGGAGTACATCGACATGCAGCGGAAGCAACAAGGATCAATAAGTATTCTAATTCATTAATTTTGGCTATAAATAAAGCATGCTCATAAACTAATGAGAGGGTTTCAAGACATACCTTTGTAGAACTACTTGAAACTCAAATTCAGCTTCAAATCTTCTCCAAATCTTCTTGTGAACCATCTTTAAAGCCTTCCCTTCTATTCTCTTGGTGCCTTAGATTGAGTTGTGAGACTCAAAATAAGCTTGAATAAAGGGAATTTGGAGAAGAGGCACACTACAGCACCTTGGAAGAACACCTTTTTCAACTAGAAAGTTTTTAAGTAAAAACTCATCAAGTGCTTCAGTTTTGCATGCTTGATTCTCAGTCCAATCTTCTTTATTTATTGTAAGACCATCATGCAAAGTAGATAGCTACATGAAGAGCAGCTCATGCTTGGAAGATAGATTTAAGCAATGGTGGATATTGAGTGAGCTACTACATGGTGAAAGTGAAGTTCTCCCACTTTTTCTATTTTCAAGTTTTCAATCTTTTGATTTTCAAATTGATTTCTAAAATCAATTTTGTTTTCAATCTTTAAGGGAGCAACCTTTTTACTATCCTTGAAAGCGGGTAGGAGTGAATTCCATCTTGCACCCTATGTGCCCAACTATCTACCCGTTCTTACCCCTGAAATGGAGGTTTATTGAGCCAACCCTCACCTATACAAATCTTAGGATTATCCCGAATAAACAGGAGTTCATAGTTAGCTCAGGATTAAGGTCAAGTTACCTAGGTCATCACTTTGAAATGATCAATCTTAACTAGTAAACAACGTTATAAAGTAAGAGTGACTAATTTCGTGGTCTGATCTTGTACAAACCCATTGCACAGGACACCCCTACTCCTCATGTCATAACATGTACGAATTAGGATTACATCGTTTGTAGCACTTTACAACTCTTTGTAACAACTATAGAGTGAACCGCATCCAATAGTGTTACTAGAATAAGGCACCCAACCTTATTCATATACTACAAATCATTTTGACTATTTACTCGAACATGATCCACTTTTATGTCTTCAAATAAAGTTCAAGTACTCATGTAATAGTCATGGATCTTTTACTTTATTGGATTTATTTCTAAACGAAATAAGGAATTCATATATTCAATAACAACTTATTGAACAAAATAAGTTTTATTATTTACAAACCACGAGTTTTAGGACATAAAACCCAACACATATAATTTAATATATATATATATATTTATATATTATATGATAAGTTAATTATCATATTGATATATATTAATTGTTATTTTAATTTAAATGGGGGAAGGAGTTACAACTCCATCCCCCCTCTTTTCTCTCCACCCACGAAAGTGGGTGATTGCTGTATTTTTTTGAAAAAGAGGAGGGATTCTCTTCCTTCAAAAGATACAGATTGTAAGAAGAAAAAAAATTGAACTGGTTTTGTAAGTTTAGAATTGTTGGTGAACAATCTCAACTCTTCCTCCTCTCTACTAAAAAATTTCTTCATTCCAAAATAGCCAGAGCCCATCACGCCTGAGTTCTCTGCCTGAGAATACCGAGGAAGCCATTGTGGTAGTGTTCGTATCTTGATTGAGGGATTCTTGAAGAAAGTCTTCAAAGGTAAGGGTTTCTAAAACCCTAAGTTTCTTTTAATTCAGCATGTGATAATTTATTCAAATGTATATCTTGTTCTTTCTTTTTTGTAAATAATAAATTCTGTGAGAAATGGGAATTGGGAAGATTCGCTTCCGCTCAAGATTCCCTTCAATTTGGGATCCTTCAGAATACACAATCCAAAGCATAGGGTTGGACCTAAAATATACCTAAACCCAACCCAACCCAACCCAAGAACGCGCCTACTGGATGGGTCAAATATATCATTATCCTTGTATGCAAAATTTGCTTCCATATTTTTTCCTTTTTCTCTTAAGGAAACTTGATAAAGATCAACTAAATATTTTGATGTATGACATATACATGTCCACTGGCTAGTCATACCACATCAAAAGCATTTCTGTTCAATATCTCTTGAATTCTTATCTTGTGAAGCCTTTCATTTATGTCATCATTTCGTGTGGTTCTTTTGAAATTTGAATGATTATAACAACTACCACAAAATGAATAATTGTTTCTTCCTCTGTCATGGTCACGACCTTGACCACGTACATGACCTCAACCCCGACTATTATTAAAATTCACAACATTCACTTCAGGGAATGGTATTGTTTCAGTTGGTTGAGATTCATGATTTTTTAGCAACAACTTATTATTTTGTTTAGCCACAAGAAGACGTGAAATAAGTTCAGAATATTGTTAAAAACCTTTCGCTCGATATTGTTGTTATAGGAACATATTCGAGACATGAAATGCAGAAAATGTCTTCTCTAACATATCCACATTAGTAATTTTCTCTTTGCATAACAACAATTTTGAACTTATTTTAAATAGTGCAGAGTTGTAATCACTTACTGATTTAAATCTTGGAACCTCAAATGCATCCATTCGTAATAAGTTTTTAGAAGAATAACTGTTTTATGGTGATCATTCTTTCAAATTCTTCCAGAAGATGTGAGGATCTTTCGCTATTAGATATTTCATCTTCAATCCCTCGTGGAGATGATGACAAAGAAAAATCTTAGCTTTGGTTTTTTTCTGACTAGATGTGGTATTCCCTTCTTTAATTATTTCCCCAAGGTTCATGGCATCCAGGTGTATCTTGGCATCTAGTGCCCATGACAAATAATTATTACTATTAATGTCAAAAACGTTAAATTCTAGTTTTGTAAGATTTGTCACATTATCACAAAAGATTGTATTTATATTGAAAAATTAAAACATGCAAAAAAAAATTTAATTTATTAATTATAATAAAGAGGAAAAAAACGACCTACCTTCAATGAGAGAGCTCGTGCTGATAATGTAATATAAAATTGAGGAGCACAATAGCACACCACGGCAACACATATATTGACAAAATATAATATGATAATAAATAAAATAAATGAACAAAATAATATTAATAATAATTTGGAAATAAAAATTGAAAATATAGAAATTAGAAAAATTGAGATTTCTCCAAATTTCTCCAATCTTTTGAATTTCTCACCAATGGGTATGTATCTACAAAATTCACCAAATGTCATAATTTGACATGTAAGAGGTGGAATGACTTGAACACTAATGTTATGTATTTACAAGACACATGGTCCACATAGGGTGATGAAAGTATGTCACATGGATTATTAGGACACTAAGTATGGGGCATCTAAATTACACATATTATAAAATATTTATGATAATTTTTGTTTTGTTACCTATCTTTTAAGATGTTTTTGAATTCAACTTGTGTTTTGAAAACAATAAAGTAGGAATTTCATTTCTAGTTTTTAATTTTTAAAATTTATGCTTGTTTATTTTTCTCTTCAATTTTCTTACTAGGGCTTTTATCTATTTATATTTGAGTCCTTAGCAAAAATTTAAAAATAAAGCAACTTTTTTTAGTTTTCAATAATGGTGGTAGACAATACTAGAACGTGCACTTATTAGAGAGAGGGTTGGAATCACATGAGAAAACATTAACTCAAAATTAAAGGAAGAAAGAGAAAAAGATGATGAAACAATGTGTAGAAGTCCGTTCTGGTTTTTTCTTTTTAAAAAACACAAATTTTCAGTTTTGAAATTATTGCACACATTAAACCAAAAAATAATTATTATTTTTTATGTTTTTGCATGAGCCCAGTTACCACTCTATTCACTTCTACAAGTTCGTTAGAGAGCTTTCATATTTATACCCTCTTTCCAATCCTAAGACTTCTAATACAGGATAAGAAAACCTCTCTAAAGTGTGAATATGCTTTGGGCCATGGACGTAGATAGTTGTAGTGTCTCCCAACATTCAAAAGTTAACTTATTTTTTATTAGTAAAAGCTAGTTTACAAAACAAATAAAATCTTATCAAATGGAAGTAGTGTTTACTGTTTATAAGTTTAATTTTAAAAATTAAATACTTATCAAACAAGAATATAATTTCTAAAAACTTATTTTGTTTTTGAAACTTAGTTAAAAATTCAAATTTTTATCTAAAAAGGTTGAAAATCGTTATAGAGAGTTAACAAAGTTGTGGAGAAAACAAATATAATTTTCAAAAGTAAAAAGCTAAATAGTTATCAAATAGGGTTGTTTTTAAATATAGAAAAATAAACTAAAATATTTATAAAATATGACAAAATTTTAGAACTATCAATAATAGACGTTGATAGATACTGATAGACTTCTATCATTAGTGATATTGATAGACACTGTAGGTTCATCAGTGTCTATCATTGATAGTTCTAAAATTTTGTTATATCTTGTAAATATTTTTAATAGTTTTACCATTTGAAATAATTTTCATATCAAATAAGGCCTAAGAGATTTAGTTATTTTGACCTAAGTTCCTTTTTATAAGGTTAAAAAAGTTTCGTAGAACTTTAACTTTTATGAAAGTAATAATTTAATCTCAAGAGTTTAGTTTAAAACAATTTAATTCCTGTATTTTTAAATTTGTAACAATTTAGGCCTCATTTGGTAACAATTTTGTTTTTTGTTTTTGTTTTTTAAAATTAAGCTTATATCATTCACATTTCTTACCATGATTTACATCTTTCTTAAGTACAATGGTTGAATTTTTAGCCAAATTCCAAAAACAAAAACAATATTTTGAAACTATTTCTTTTAGTTTTCAAAATTTGGCTTGATTTTTTAAACCATTGGTGGAAAGTAGGTAACTAAGAAAGAAATTTGGTGGTAGAAATAATGTCCATAGGCTTAATTTTAAAAAGTAAAAACAAAAAATAAAATGATTACCAAACGGAGCCTTAGTATTTGAACTTACTTATTTTAAAGGTTAAAATTACTTTTAGGCCCTAAACCTTTATAAAAGCAATAATTTGAAACTCCATATTTTAGTTTATAACAATTTAATCATTATATTTTTCAAATTGTATCAATTTAGTATTTGAACTTCAACCTATAAATTATTATTATTATTTTTGTAACTTTAGCATGGTAAGTGATTTATTTATATTTTTTTACCTACTTATTTTTAAGGTTGAAAATTATTCTGGTCTCCACTTTTAATAATTTGGCTTCTAAATTTTAATCTATAACATCTAAATCTTTATACTTTCAAATTTGTAACACTTTAGTAGGTTAACTTTAATATGTAACAAGTTAATTCCTACTTTGAATCTTGTAATAATTTAATATCTATCCTGAAAAATTATACATCAAAATTAAGTGTCATGTTTCATGATGTGAATATAACTAATATTTGTAGCTTCCAAATACATTTCTAATGATAACAAATGTAATAAAAACTTTCGTTAAATCATAATATTATTTTTTGACTAAATCATTGCTAATTAAAAGTTCAATTAGAAACTAAATTATTAATTTTATAAAAATTTAGGGATTAAAAGATTTTTTACAATTGTCTTATACAAAAGAAATCCATCACAAAATTTCAATGTTGCAATGTCAAAAAAAATTTAAAAAAAAATGAAAATCTCAAACTGTAAAATCAATTTTTTGTTTTTTTTTTAAAAAAATTAATCCTACTTTCTCTCAGTTTCTTACAATGATTTGTATTTTTCTTAAGTAAAAGAGTTGAATTTTTAGTCAAATTTCAAAAACAAAAACAAATTTTTAAAACTATTTTTTTTTAATTCAAATATTTGCTTTGTTTCTAAAGATATTGGTAACATGCAGATAATAAAGCAAAAATTTAGAGGTGAAATAGTTGTTTATAAATTTAGTTTTCAAAAACTAAAAAAAAAAAATTAAATGATTAGCAAATGGATTTAAAATAACTAAAATAACAATGGAGTTATTAATAGAAAACCTGGAACGTAAATTATTTATATAGTTTCTAAAAGACAACCATGAAAGTTTTTTTTATTTTTTTTTGGGCAAAATTAAGAGTTGTTTATTTATAATGTAATAATATAATAATAATAGGGGATTTTCAAAAATAGAAAAATAGAGAAAATATTTACACAAAAGAGTATAATTTAATCTTCTTAGATAGAAATTGATAAAAGATGATAGAAATCTATCCATATCTATCGATATTTTTTTGTTTTATTTTTACACTACAAGAATTTTGGTTATTTCCGACGGTATTTCTCCCGCCGACCAAAAAGCGTCGGCGGTTGTAACCTCTCCTGACGGTAAAAATAAGGGGTCGGGATAAATGTTTTATCCCGGCGGTCTACGAAAAACCGTCAGGATTTTAAATACTCCAAAATGGTCACCTAAGGAACCATCGGGCTTATTGCACTTTTGCTCGATGGTTATATTCGACCGTTCGACTTTTTAATTTCTCCCGACGGTGTGCAATAACCGTCGGGAGTTATTATTTAAGTCCAACGGTGGTCAATTATTTGTCGAACAAGGTGTGTAGTATACAAAACTCATCTACTAGAATTTGTATGTTATCCCAACGGTACTCAACAACCGTCGGGAGGTTCTAATCAAGCCCAACGATTTCGTGTAATCGTCAGAGATTCTAAGAATCTTTTGGAATTTGCTGAATGTCTGCTGACGGTTGTGTGGTTAACCGTCGGTAGTTATAAACTATATCATGACAGTGTTCAGTCAACCGTCGGGCATTCAAAGAGTCTTTTGGAATTTGGTGAACTTTGGTTGATGGTTGCATCAGAACATTGTCGGGATTGTTAGTCTTCATGAAATTTGGTGAACTTCAGTCGACGGTTGTGTCAGACGACCGTCGGGAGTTCCAAACTATATCCCGACAATGGTTAGTCAACCGTCGGGAACTCAAATAGTTTTTTTGAAATTTGGTGAACTTTGACCAATAGTTGTGTCAAATCACTGTTGGGATTACGAGTCTTTTTAGAATTTGGTGAACTTTGGCCGACAGTTGTATCAGACTACCGTCGAGAGTTCGAAGTTTTGCCCGCCGTTATAAATAGTTGGACCATTTTCCTATATATGAAAAATTCTCATAATATAGTAATCAAACATATAATATTCATACTGCTATATATTACTAAAATACATATAAATATTCTTTCATAATTTCTTAATTTTTTTAATGAAAGGAATAATAATCCATCGTTGAATTGTTGGGTGAAGTGACAATGGCAACCACTCAATTGAATTAAAAATGAATACAATATAGAATTAAAGGTTTTAAAATATTAAAAGATGAAAATCAAATTTACTACAATCATATATTTGACTCTTAATTATATTTATAAAAGTACCAAATCGCCAAAAACGAGTATACCGACAGAGATATTCGAATCAATTATCGAAGAAGAAATCAAATAGATAATTATAATTTATCTTCAAGTTTCTCTTTAACAATTTTATTTTATAAAATATAACTTTTGAAGATTTGGAAATGCCCTTCATGTGACGGGAGTTGAAATATAATAAAATAAAAATGGTAAAAGTCAACCAAACTAACAGCGACATCAATCGTTGATTTACCAACTAACAAATTAATAAGTAATTTTTTCCCTTTCTTTTTAAGAAGATTATTAAGTACGTTATTATTTTGACTTTAAAATCCTTTTACCAAACTCAAAATCAGAGATAGCATGAAGAGGAATGTAAAAGTAAAAGAAAACCCTAGATTTTAGTATTGACCAAAATAATAAAGTTATCGACCCTTATCAAGGAGCTTTACACATAAAAGAACGGAGAGATGAGCTGACTTTCATGGAGTTGACAATCAACACACAGATGATCTTGAACACTCTAATTATATTAATTTTAGTGAATTTGCATGTAGGTTATAAACTATCATAAATATCTTCTCTACTATTCCCAGGCCTTAGATAATTGGATAGTAAAATCCAAATTGAGAGAGATTGAGTGTGGTTTTGGGAGTTGAAGTAAAGAGGAAAAGGCATAATTTTTTTTCTTTAATTTTCAGATTGCATGCTCCTAATTCAGCATGAATAACCATGTATTTATAGAATTAAAGCATGTAAGTCTAAATAGTAAGGGAGTTTGACACTCAAAATTTCACTAATTGAGTGGATTAAGTGGAGGCTTATTGGAAAAAATGGGAAAAACCCACTTTCCAATTTTCAAATTAATTTTTTCCTTTTAATTTAATTTTAATTTTTAAATAAGAATCAAATTAAAAACTTGATTTTTTATTTTTGAAATTTTAAAATCAAATTTATTTAAAATACTTTATTTTAATTAATTAATTAATTAAAGAAATTTAATTAGTTAATTTTATAAATAATTTAATATCGAATATTAAATCAATTAAAAACTAATCCAAACATGAATCCTTATTCATGTAATTGATATTTAAATCTTATTTAAATATTTTTAACTTCCATTATTCGTTAATTAAACGTTAATTATATCGAATATGATAATCCAAACCCTAAACCAAATTTGAACATTTCAAATTCTCTCAACACGCTATTCTAAGGTTTATTCTTTCAACGAGCTAGTAGATGGGCCTAATGAACCTACAAACCATGAGCTTCAATGATTTGAGATTAATTGATCAAACTCTTTAAACCGAATTAATTAATATTCGTTAACTACTAGAGCACATCACTATAGCTCAGTAGTTGCACTCTCCTCACTGTAGATATATTTTTGTCCACTTGATTTAACCATAATCAATAAGTCGATCCTTTACGAGTTGTTCGTATTTATAGGTATGTTAAAATTACCGTTTTACCCCTGTAATACATCTTGCTCCTTAAGTCTCAACTGATCCTCTAATGTACAATTGGTTTATGATTCTACCAATATACTGAGTCCCTCTCACCCATAGATAAAGTGGGCCCCCTTTTGTTCAAAACCAGGAGTCAGTACTTAAGGGAACAATCTATATGTTAACCTTAAAATGGGTAGGAGTAAATTCCGTCTTGCAGAACTATGTCCCTAACTATCTATCCGGCCTTACCCCTAAGATAGGAGGCTTATTGAGCGATGAAGTTGAGCCACTCTCACCTATGCAGATAAATGATAATCCCAAATAAACAGAAGTTCATAGTTAGTTCAAGATTGAGATCGAGTTACCTTAGGTCATTGAATTGAAATAGTCAATTTTGACAATAAACGGTCGTTATAAAGAAAAGTGACTATTTTGTGGTCCGGTCTTATGCAAACATCTTTTGCATAGGATGCCCCCACTCATATGTCTCCACATGAATGACTTTGGGAGCACTTTGTTTGAATTAATATACAAAGTGGGCCACTTTCATAGTGTCCCCAGGATAAGGTACCCAACCATATCCATATATTTATAGACTATTTTGGCTATATACTAAAACTTGATCGTCATTTATGTCTCTACATAAAGTTTAAGTATTCATATTATAGTCATAGGTTCATGAATTTATTTGATTTATGAACCTATGAATGCAATTAATATATTCAATAACAACTGTACTGAAAAAACTCTCAATAACATCTTTATTATAAATAAAATATGTTCACAAACTACAAACTGTGAGTTTTAGGACATATAACCCAACAGATTTAATGGGCTATCCTAACACCCCCTATAAACCGATGCCAGCAGCTGCCACAGTAGTAAGTTTCTTAAGTTTTTGAAAGCTGGTGGCTGATAACAATTTGGTATGCACATCAGCAATCTGTTCAGTAGCTGGCAGTAGCTGGAAGATGACGAACAGTGGTCTCTTTCTTGAAAACAAGGTCTCAAACAAAATAAATATGAAGTTCAATAGGTTTAATCTATGAGTGTAAAATCAAATTTACATTTAAGTGGACAATTGTGAGATTATCATACCACAAAACTGAGGATTAGATAAATCAATACATAGATTAGATAAAAAGGAATGAATCCATACCATTTCAGTTGCCACAAGAGCAAGACACCTATATTCAACTTAATTCAATACTCAATTTTTTCTTGGAATCCCAAGAAATTAAATTGCCTCCAAAGAAAACACAGAATTTAGAAGTGGACATCCTATCATTGGGATCAGATGCCCAATCAACATAAGCAAAACCATACAAAGTCAATTCATTGGTGTGTTTGAGTAATATGAGTTAAAACTCTCTTCAAGAATCGTAGAATATGTTTAACTTGCTTCCAATGTAAGATAGTAGGAGAATGCATGAATTGACCTGCTTTGTTCACACTATATGAAATTTCAGGATAGGTAAGAGTAGCATATTGAAGAGCACCCACCACGCTTCTATATAAATGAGGATCATGGAAAGAATCACCTTGATGAACAGATAAAATTAGGTTGCTTATCATAGGGGTGGCTATAGATTTGCCTCAGACATTTGTGTTCGATGCAATAAGTCTAAAATGTATTTTGATTGTGAGAGAAACAAATCATTAGTGATAGAAACTTCAATACCAATAAAATAGCTAAGTTTGCCAAGATCCTTAAGAGCAAAAGTCTGATTTAAAGAGAAAATTAACTCATCCAATTCAGTAGGAGAGCTTCCTATAACAATAAGATCATCTACATAAATCAGAAAACAGCAACAGACATTAGGTGTGACACAAATTAATAAAGAAGTATCCGCTTGAAAAATTCTAAAACCAAGACAATATAAACAATAACTCAATCTGTCATACCATGCCCGTGGGGCTTGTTTGAGCCCATATAGGAGCACCAGTCATTTCGAATCCAGAAGATTACTACATATAAACATTCTCTTGAAGAAAAACATCATTAACATCAAGTTGGTAAATAGGTCAACCTACAACAATAGTCAATAAGATATGAATTATAAAAGGTTTCACAATAGGACTAAAGGTCGCATTGTAATCCATGTTAGGTGTTTGATGAAAATCTTTAGCATCCAGCTGAACTTTACAACGAGCAATAGCTATAGCTAGAATAAGACATACGCACTTGATCATGAGTTATGTTAGAGAAAATAGTCAATTGAAGTTGTTGAAAGAAATGTCATTTTATTGGGATTTTGATTGTAAATCATTGCATTAGGGGTCCTCTATTAATTATTGAATCAGAGTTTTTGGACGTGGTGCAAGCCTTGTACCGTCTGGGTATTGATCTCTTTGAAACGACAAACATTTTGGTGGCGATTGGGAAGGAAATGAGGCCTCCAAACGTCGTTTTCTTCCTCAAATGCCACAAAAATTCCAACTTTATTGCTCAGATCTGCTATTTGTTCTCACTTTTAGTTTTGACATTCCATCCTTGTTCATGGAGGAAGAATTACTTTTTGGTGTGTTGTTTAGGAATCGTTTAGGTTAGGTTCCGTCAGATAATTATTTTGTTTTTTTATTTTTGTTTTTGAAAATTAAGCTCATAGACTTCACTTCTATCGTCAAATTTCTTCTTTTGTTATCTACTTTTTATCAATAGTTTAAAAAACCAAGTCAATTTTTTTAGAAATAAAAAAGTAGTTTTCAAAAAAATAGTTTTTGTTTTTTAAATTATTCAACCATTATATTTAAGAAAGACGTAAATCATTGTAAAAAATGTGGATGATATAGACTTAATTTTAAAAAAAAAAAACTAAAAATCAAATTATTACCAAACAGGGTCTTAGTAACCATTTAATTTTAAGTTTTTTATTTTTGAAAATTAAACTTTTATGCAAACCCTTTCCACTTCTAGACTCATTCTTGTGTAATCTATTTTTTTACCAATTATTTCTCAAAAATCAAACCAAATTTTGAAATCTTAAAAAAAAAAAATATATTTTTCAAATTATTTTTGTTTTTAGAATTTGACTAAAAACCAAATGATTTAAATATCCTAATTGGCTTTTCTTTGTAGCTAATGAAGGAGTAGGCGTACTTAACCTTTTATTTGTGTTAGATAATATTTGTCTTTCTAAAATAAATTTTAAAAATAAATAATTAGTAGGATCTGTGAAAAATAAGAATGTAAGAGAAATTATTTATCCAAAATAACAAAATTTAATCATTTAGACTTCTATCAATTTTTATTACTGATAGACACTAATAGACTTTTATCAGTCTCTATTAGTGATAGGCTTCTATTAGTTTCTATCATTAATAGATGTTGATAAAAGTCTATCGATGTCTATCCGTATTTTTTGCTATTTCTGTAAATAGTTTAACATTTTTTCTATCTACGAAAATTTCTCCTTAAAAAAAACTAAAGATTTCGATTATCACTCTCAATTTTGTATTTATATGGTATATTTTTAAAAAACTTATTATTTGATATATCTACCATGATTTGCTTCTAGTTACATTTAAATTTTGTCACAAATAGAACATATGTTAAAAATTTTGAAGGCATAATTTTATATAAAGTATATGTTTGTACAACTTTACTTCATCTATTACCAAAAGTTTATGTGCCTCAATTCACATAAATAGAGACTAGATAGATTTGAAAAATTAAAAAGATAAAAAAAGAATATTTTCTTTTAGAGGAGTATTTTTGTCCCTTTTTTTTTTCCTAAAAACAAGACATGAATGCATATTGTTATATAAAACAACGTTTTTTTTTTCAAGAAAGTAATTATATAATGAATGTCATTTTATTTGAATGATATAAATATTTAATTAAATATAAATATTTTAAGTAGATTTGGTAAATAAGATTCAAATGGTTCTGATCTTATCCTCTCAAAGAAAACAGTTCTTATCTTATATAATATGTATCACGTGAATACCGTTTTAAAGCAAAGTTTTGAAAGAATTAATTATAAAATGGAATATAATTTCAACCAATATTTCTCAAATTTAAAAAAAGGTTTGAAGAAAACAGTTTGATTTTTTATTTTGATTTAAATTCTTTTGTTTTTAAGGGGTGAAATAGAATAACCTATTTAATTTAAAGTGTAATGATCTTATGAATTTATTGTTTTGAGATACATATCTGATGTTTTGATGGTATATTTCAATATATTTTTAATTCATAAAGACTATTTTATTTTAGGTCTGGTTTGATATAACCCTTCGATTTTTTATTTTTTTTAAAAAAATGAAATTTATAAATACCACATATATCGTTTGGTATCTATGTTTCATTATCACATTTTAGAATTGTTTATAAAATCTAAGTTAAGTTCTGAAAACTACGAAAAGTTGATTTTAAAAAAGCTGTTAAAAAATAATCGACTAAAAATTCAATGTCAAACATATGAAGAATGAAAAGCACGATTGAGAAATTAATGAGAAATCAAGCACAATCTTCTAAATAAAAAAAAAAAATTAAAGTCTCATTTGATAACTATTTAGGTCCCGTTTGATAACCATTTTGTTTTTTGTTTTTGTTTTTGAAAATTAAGTTTATATCATTTATATTTCTTATCATGATTTGTAATTTCTTAAGTACAATGGTTCAATTCTTAACCAAATTTGAAAAACAAAAACAACTTTTTGAAAGTCACTTTTTTGAGTTCTCAAAATTTGGCTTGATTTTTTAAACCATTGTTGAAAAGTAGATAACAAAAGAAGAAATTTGAAAGTGGAAATATTGTTCATAGGCTTAATTTTAAAAAACAAAAACAAAAAATAAAATGGTTATCAAATGAGATCTTGGTTTTTTGTTTCTAGTTTTTGAAAATTAAGCTTACAAACACTCATTCCACCTCTAAGTTTCTTGTTTTGTTATTTGTTTTCTACCCATATTTTTAAAAATCGAACCAAAATAAAACTAAAAAAAAATAGTTTTTAAAAACTTGATTTTATTTTTATATTTTGGTTAAGAATTCAACTCTTGTAAATAAAAAAGATGCAAAACATGGTTAAAAAAAAGACTATAAACTTAATTTTCAAAATCTAAAAATAGAAAACGAAATGATTACCAAGTGGGATTTAAATAAATTTAAAATGAGACATGAAAATATCGATCAAAATTGAAAAAGTAATATTTTCTAAGGTATTAAATTTAGATTTCAAAACTTGGATGTCATCCGTGAGACCTTTCAAGTACAAATGGCATGAAGTTGATTTTTGGGACTTACAAAGATAGAACCTCCAACCTGAAAATTAAATGCATGTCATTTAGACTGAACTAAACTCATTTTAGTAGGATGGATGTTATAGAAAAAAAAAATTAATATTATTTTAGTACTTATTACTTTCATTACGTAATTAGATAATATATTAATTTGTTTTATAGAGTCCCATGTTATTCTTAAATGCTACTAGCAAGAAAAACAATGAATGGTGTGGTAGCATGGACAATAATTTTCATTATATATTGATGGTTTGATTGTGTGGTTAGTTGGTGGAAGGGAGTTTTCATTTTTTTTTTTTCAATGGAGAGAAAATGTTTTTTTTTTTTTAAAGATAAAAGAAGAATATATGATAACCACCATTCATTTGAGAGGAAAGAATTTCAATAATAAAATCATAAGGCCACTGAGATAATAAATGTCAAAGTGAGTTTGATTCAATGGTATTGATATGTGTTTCATGCTTAAAGATGAGAGGTCAATCTCCCACTCTCGTAATTATTGTACTGAAAAAATAGAAAAAAACTAAAACTATAAAAAAAAAATATTTAGAGATGTGTTAGTTTCTTTTTTAAGTGAGAGTGAAAAGCTAATCTTTTATCTTAAACAAAAAAGTAGATGTTTTAAAACGTCTTGTTCTTTTCTTTTTTAAAACCATAATGGTTTAATTGTTGAACTATACTCAATTTAATAAACTGTTTATCACTTTTTTTTTTTGTTCAATTTGATTACTTGGGTCAAGAGTTTGTAAAAATCCCCGTAGGGTCGGTCAAACCGGGGATTATAACCGGGTCCCTGGTTAGGGATGGGGAGGGTATCCCCACCCTGTCCCCGA